>NC_041399.2:146624913-146979913 GCF_900747795.2 Erpetoichthys calabaricus | reverse complement strand
ATGTCGACTTTTGTCAAAAGGAGGGATTGACGATGGTAATCAACTGTAAACTGTGACAAAACCAACTGTTATGTTTTAGTTGGACTCTCATCTGAAGGAACGTTAGATTCATTGGTTTGACCGAGATTTCTTGCGCTCGCGTGAGTAGCAAGGTGCAAACAACAGCAAAAATGGGACTGACATCTGGTGAGAGATCAAAGCAAATGCGTAAAGCAAAATACTCCACAGACGGCATTTTGCCTACTATCTCTGAACTGGACTATGACTTGTCGGACTCCAATTTTGATACAAGTGATTGAAAACGAATGTGAGGTTCCAGCTTCAGCTGATTGGTCCCCAGCTAATCGTGCTACTGACAATGTTCACCAGGTAGAACGGCCACGTAGAAACCACATTGGAATGCACTGACCATGAAGACAGCCTGGCAGCAAACCTGCTGCACATTCTTGGTGAACTGGCAGCCACAGCACGCAGCAACAGACGTTTTATGTTGATTTGTGTGTGAAACCATTGCTTTTCAGAAACTGTTTTTTGGAAAAAATATTCAGCCCTCAAAGAGTTAAGGCTAAAAAAGTGTGTGCTATTTTAAAGTGCTAACATTGGAAACTTGTTAAGGGTAAATTTTGAAAGTCTTACTTTACACAGAATACCATAGACACTTGGAATAAGCTACCAAGGCGTGCAGTAGACATTAGAGACCTTCAAAACTCGACTGATGTTATTTTGAAAGAATTAGGTTGATAGGACTGGTGAGCCTTGCTGGGCTGAGTGACCAGTTCTCATCACAATTTTTCTAATGTACTCCTCAAAATAATATATAAATATTATATTCATCAAAAAATAAAACATTTAGCATACAAAAATTGCTAAAATCAGACACTTCGATATCAATCTGGAATACATTTAATCAAATGAGAATGTACTGGGAAAAACTTAAATCCCTCAATTTAACTTTGCTACTGATAGAAAAAAGAAATGTGGCTCCACCTTTACAGTTTTTTGTATGGCCTCTGTGTTCTTTGATTTTGCACTAAACAAACATTAACTTTCTCTACATTTACCCCAGCTGAGAAATTGTGACTCAAACCTTACACACTTTTCTCATGGAAAGTTTTCACTCGACTAACCTGAAATTCAGGAGAAAAAACAGTGAGGAGAGGAGTCACAAAGTGTGGCTCTTCTATTCCAAATTGTTTATGTTAATGAGATACAATGGAACTTGTAGAGCCAATGACAATCTCTGACTCATGACTCATGGTCTCATGTACCATCTACTGGTAAGGAGTAGTACAGCAAGGTGAGCTTACTAAACTTACAGCATACTATTGACAAAACGAGGACAAATCCATAATATGTATGGTGTCTCCATGGTGACTATTTCAAACAAAGAAAAGGGATAACACCAACTTTACACAAATGTCACCACACTTTAGTGGGTGTTAAAATGCATATCTCTGTAGGTAAATAGCTTTATTGTGGACTGTATATAGTTCTTAACATATTATGGAACACGATATGGTTAGAAGCAAATTCTTTGAACATAAGGCCTTTCTAGGGGTTAGAAAGGGGCACAAGACATAAGAAAAACCAGGCAAAGACAGAAGAATATCCCTTTGTAATTCAGGAACTTCTCTACTGGACAGTGCCATATGAAAATACCATAGGAGCATTCTAAAGGGGTACTAAATAATGAGAATCGTTTGCAGAAGTTAGCCAGAATTATCCTCGCAGTAATCTATATCAAAGCCAAAAGACAGCACAGAAGATCTGGTAATACATTGTTAATGACAAATAGGAACAGAGTGCCTGAAAACATTTATGGGTAGATGTCTGTAAACAGCAAAGGACTTAGGATGGTAGATTTTTCAGAATCCAACAAGGGCTGTGTGGCCTGGCAGTACTAGGTATTGTTGGCTATCCAAGAATGTGAAACTTTTTCTGAGGACAGCTCTAAATGGCTGTCTCTCAGTCATTTGCTAAGTAATCCAAGAGTTGTTAGGTGACATTGGGGCTGAAACTCATTGAAATTTAAATAGAGAGGTCTGATATTCAGAAAGAGAAGGCACTAGAGACAGAACTAATGAAAATGGAGCCTTCACTGGTTATTGGAAACACGCAAAAGTGATGTTAATCTTCTAGGTCAGAAGAGAACTCACTGACCTATAGAATTAGCTAGGTGCTACTTTTATCTAAAATAATGCATTATTCATTTAGTTTTTATTTAATAGAACTAGGGGGCTTCGCCCCCTGCTCGCTTCGCTCGCCAACCCCCATGTTTGGTTTCCCGGATACACACTTTTAAGATTTTTCTTTGAATTGTTGCTATTTCATTAGTTTCACTTTTATTTCAGAACTTCTGTAAAAACAATATTTGTAATCTTGTGAGTCCCAATATGCTATTTTCCTGTCACAGTTTCAAAAGTACATGGGGTTACCAAGGTGATACCCCAGCTTTTGTCTAGGTTTTTGTACAAGGGCTAGACAGAACGTTTTTGACTTCTGGGGTAAATGTAGCTTTTTAAATAAGCAGACAGATAAATATATATACATGAACAAAGTAAACAATAAATGCATGTGCGGTAAACTCCGTTTTTGAAATTCTCAAGATTCTTTATTTGTCACATGCATAGTTATACAGGACAACACGCAGTGAAATGCATCCTGATCCGCTTATCAAAAACTGTGCAAAGTTAGAAGAATATCAGTTAGATTTACAAAAAGTCATAGATTGAAAGGTAACAGTATAGTAGAACATAATAAATAAGTACAATTATGTGAATAAAGTAGAATTAAGTGTTAAGGTGCAATAGTGTAGTAATTATTGTGCAAACCAAAGTTAGACTGGTGCATAGTTAAATGAGGCAGTTTGTTTGTTTGCGCTACTGCGATCTTAACTTTCTTTTTTTATACTTTCTAATTTTCCTACTTTCATATCCTTTAACTTTCTCCACATGTGTATAGCGCCGTTTTTTGTTTTTTTTTTTTGAGCCTTTCTAATTTCACTGGTTTCATAGTCTCTAACCTGCTCTGCATGTGTTTAGTGTCAACGTTTGTAAACGTCTTTATGAAGTTCTACTTTCTCTTACTCATTGTCTTTTAATTCTGAGCCGGATTGGACGTGCTTTTTTTTCAATTCCACTTGTTCCGGACTGATAATTACTTTCCTTATTTTCTGAATTTGCACCTCGATTATTCTTTTTTGCTCTTTTTTCTGTCCAACGCATTTGAGTCTCTTTTCTCTGTGCTGCTTTCTTCTTCGCTTAGATGTCGACATTTAATTTATAACGTACCTTATACACTTTATATGCGCTGAGAGCCCTAGATCTGTGTGTGCTCAAATCCTTCACAAGACTGAATGTTTTACTGCATATTGTCCTATTTGGTAGATTGTAAGTAGGGCGTGTCTTTGGTGTCGCGGGTCTTTAAAATGTCTTACGAGAAGATCACGTATCGTAGACTTGCTTTTTGCTTTCCAGGACAGGATTTCTTGTTATAATAGATAGATATGCATTTTTGACAATTTTGAAACTCTTTGACACTCTTAATCTTGGCTTGACTAATTGCTAAAAGGTGCGTTTTTGAAATTTCTAATCCAATAAAGCAAACAGATTTTCTAATCAGATGATCAGAATTGTATGAACACTAAATGTTGTTTTTTCAGTTTCACAAAAATAAGGGCAGACTGTAAAATATTTTTTATTTTAGAGCACTACATTAATATATTGGCCTGTCTAAAATGGAAATGTTTATATAACATGAAAATGTTCTTTCACAACAATAGCAATATCTGATTGCTACTGTGTATAAATGTGCCAGTTTTTTTTGGTAATGTTGTAAAATGAACAGCTGTTATTCCTGTTATTGTTTCAAACTGAAGTTCAATTAACTACTCAGCAGATGCATTATGAATATGGCTGAAATTGAGACGATGGCTGATTAAAACTTGGCATCTCACAATATAACTCTTGCTGTGAACACCAGTAGAAAAACAAACAGAAGCCTCTCTGCAACTGGCAGTCACTGGTATTCAATGAACACTCTAAACTCTAAAAATCTTTTCCAATAAACAAAATATACCATTGCAAAATAGCCAGTAAATTCCCATCTCTCCTACTGTTTCCATCCAAATATGTAATTAGTTAGCTACAGTATAAAAGAATAAGTTGCTAGGAAATGTTCACCCTCAGTCTCTTTTTGCTCTTTGCTATATGTATTTATGATCAGCCAATTTAATGCTCTTTTCCTCCCTGCTTATAAACACAGCACATACTGTATTTGTTTTTAAAGGAGCCAGAAAGATTGGCCCCTGAACTGTGCAGCAGACCTTGTATTTGACCGAGTGATTTAATTGTTCATTGCTGTTTTCTTACAGGAGTTTTCCAAAACAAAGTCCTTGAAATCCACTATTCAAGTTTCAATTCCAAATTTTTTTTAATCTTATTTTCCAAATTCAAATTCCATTCACTGAAGGATGTTGCAACATATGTTATAGCTGCCTACCTTTAAAATCTGAAACAGGATCTATAGTTTATGTAAAAAACATGGCAGAAAAACTGTCTGTCTGGCTGACTGATTAGAGCACCATCCCGGCCGCAGTCGTGTGATCTGAAATCACAGGCTGTTGTTTATCCCACCTGTTACTATTCTGAAGCTGTTACCCATAATACATGTTGTGGGGCATCCAATAAATTTAGTCATGATGCAAACCTTAAACTACTTGATAACCAAAAAATAGGGTATATAGTTAGACCAAGAGATAAAACCAGACCCTCTACCAGAGGCGCCTGTCATAGAAGTTTAGTTCAAATTAAAACAAAAAATATATCATTAGTAATATTACCAGTTAATATATCACCAGTTCAGAAAGAAGTATGCAATTTTAAATGCTGCTTATTGAACATTCAGTCTTGTGGCAGTAAAGCTGTTTTGGCAAATTATATAAAATTAAGTACTAAATCTGATCTGTGTCTTCTCGCTGAAACCTGACTCAGTAACTTTAACACTGTTCCCCTAGCTGAGGTGTCACCAGATGGATACACATTCCTTCATAAATCTAAACATACTGAGTGAGGAGATGGCCCTGGAAAAATACATTGTGACAAAATGCAAATCACTTCTAAAAATTTAGGTGACTTTACATCCTTTGAGGCATTCATTTAAATATTAAAACATATTCTAATACAATTGTAGTGCTAGACTACATACCTCTAGGGCCATATTCATTGTTCATGACTGAATTTGGCAATCTTTTATCTGATTTGGCTATAAATTATGGTCACGTAGTGTTGATGGGGGATTTTAATGTACACACTGATGTGAAAACTGACACTTTAAGCAAATGTTTTACTTATTTGTTAAATTTTCTAGGATTTTGTCAGATTGTCAAAGTGCAACTCATAATCATAACCACACATTATATTTAATTATAGCCACAAAGTTTAAACTCAAAATTCAAATATTACTCCATTCAATTATTTCCGATCACTACTTAATTATGTTTGAGTTTATGGACCATATTTTATGCAGGAAATTACACCCTTATGACAAAAATGAAACTAATAGATGCCTTCAGCAAAAACGATCAGTTGGACTTGAAGTTTTGCATGCCACATCTGCTTACCCATTAGGGTTCACCCCCTAATTGAATGCAAGGGGTCAAAGTTTCTCATTTTCATAAAACTTTGAAAAAACAGGAATTGGGAAATAAAGGCATGTTGACTGTCGTTTTATGCTATTTTGGGATTGCTGATCATGAATATATTTTTGTTTCTTTACCAGTGGTACTAGCCCTCTAAGTAGCATTTTAGTTTAGACTATGTCAAAGTCAAATATTATAATTATGTTAATTTTGATTTTTTTTTTCTATTACACTCAAGACTGTTTACACTTTAAACATTGAAATTGAGCCACATATTTTACTTCAAATATCAGGTCAGGTTGGAGAACATGCTCTGGTACAGCTCATTGCGGCACCCACCTCACAATGAAACAGCTCAGGATCCTAGTTGGCAATCCTCATGCAGATACACTGTCCAGTCCTACCCTCTGGAAATGACCATCTATCTGCCACAGCCAGTTGTTACGTGTGTGTCCCCTTGGCCTGGTCAAGTCATTTTGGTCCTTAGTAATGAGGATCCTGCAAGACGGATTACCCTTGGGGAACTGCGCCACATGTTCCCTCACAATGTAGGTAATGTGCCTCATTCAGGACTCGGTGAGCAACCACTCATTCAACACAAAGTCAAACCAGCAGTACACAAGGACTCTCCGAAGTTACACAGTACAAAAGGAGTCCAGTTTTCATCTCAGGTCACTGTATTCCATCCAAGTCTCACAGCCATATAGCAAAACAGAAAGTACCAGGACTCTAAAGACTTGGACCTTTGTCCTTTTGCAGAGATATCAGGAGCACCCCACACCCCTTTCCAGTGACCTCATGACACCCATACTCTCCCAATCCGCCTACTGACTTCATAGGAAGAGTCATCAGAGACATGAATGTCACAGCCGAGGTAAGTAGACCTCTTGATGAGGTTGACATTCTCTGCACAGATAGACAAACTACTAATGGGTGTGCCCAAGAAGTCATTAAAGGCCTATTAAGTCAGCGAAGATTACAGCATCGTTAGCAAAGTCAAGGTCAGTGAATGTTTCCTCACCAACAGATGCTCCACAGCCAATGGACCTCATGACCCTGCCCAACACCCAGTCCATGCAAGCACCGAACAGAGTAGGAGCAAAAACACACCAATGACGAACCCCAGAATCAACAGGGAAAAATGCAGAGGTTCTGCATCCACTCTGCACAGCACTCTCAGTACCAGTGTACAGGCCAGCCATGATGTCCAGCAACTTTGGGGTGATCCCATGAAGTCGCAGGATGTCCCACAGGGCAGCTCAATCAACTCAGTCAAACGCTTTATGAAAATCAACAAAGGCTGCAAAGGAGATAGATAGATAGATAGATAGATAGATAGATAGATAGATAGATAGATAGATAGATAGATAGATAGATAGATAGATAGATAGATAGATAGATAGATAGATAGATAGATAGATAGATAGATAGATAGATACTTTATTAATCCCAATGGGAAATTCACATTATCCAGCAGCAGCATACTGATACAATAAATAATATTAAATTAAAGATTGATAATAATAATAATGCAGGTGAAAAACAGACAATAACTTTGTATAATGTTAAATGTTAACATTTACTCCCCCGGGTGGAATTGAAGAGTTACATTTTTACAATTGAAGAGCATAGTTTGGGGGAGGAACGATCTTCTCAATCTGTCAGTGGAGCAGGACAGTGACAGCAGTCTGTCGCTGAAGCTGCTCCTCTGTCTGGAGATGATACTATTTAGTGGATGCAGTGGATTCTCCATAATTGATAGGAGCCTGCTGAGCACCCTTCACTCTGCCACAGATGTTAAACTGTCCAGCTCCATGCCAACAATAGAGCCTGCCTTCCTCACCAGTTTGTCCAGGCGTGAGGCATCTTTCTTCTTAATACTGCCTCCCTAGCACACCACCGCGTAGAAGAGGGCGCTCGCCACAACTGTCTGATAGAACATCTGCAGCATCTTATTGCTGATGTTGAAGGACGCCAGCCTTCTAAGGAAGTATAACCGGCTCTGTCCTTTCTCGCACAAAGCATCAGTATTGGCAGTCCAGTCTAATTTATCATCCAGCTGCACTCCCAGATATTTATAGGTCTGCACCATCTGTACACAGTCACCTTTGATGATCACGGGGTCCATGAGGGGTCTGGCCTCCTAAAATCCACAACCAGCTCAATGTTTGCACTCAATGAGAACCCTCAGTGCCAAATTTTCAAATATATGCTAATTATTTTTGTTTATTATGTACTTCTATCTCATGAAGTAAATCATATTTCTTACATCAAAGTAAACTGGCTTACTCTAATTCAGATATTTTTATTTTGTTTCTCAAATTTTGATAAATCAGTGATGTTGCCATCAAATTTTAAAATGTCTACATCTGAAAACTACACAGTGAAACCAAGCAATGCTCTGGCCAGAGCTGTTTGCTGCATTGAACCCAGTGCTGGCCCGGATAAGGTCTGCCCTCTGTATTGGGTTAAACAACTTTGACTATATATGTAGGTATATTATTTATTAACACAAAACTATTCTTAAAATAATAAGATCCAGACAATGAATTATTTGGATGGCAGTGATTCCTTTGGCTGGTGTAATCCTTATTAATTATCTGCATTGAAAGGGATTTTTGTTTTCTCTCCCACCTATCCATTTTCCTCAATGGCAGACTCTCGCTCTGACTCTTTCAATTGGAATTTCACTTTTGCCTTGAAGGTGAGTCACCATTCCTGGAAACTCTCCCATCTGATCTTATACAGACAGACAACATTCCTCCATGCTTTAAACTCAAGACAACAAATAAATGGTGACACACAAAACCAGAATGACAAGTTTGTGAGTACATTAACAGCAGTATGGTTGTATACAATTTCAAAGATGGCATGCCACTATTCATGACATGTACTGTGGCAATCACCCAGCCCGAGTCTACCACCTAATTTTCCAAATAGTCTCATCAGTCATCTTTTCTTTGATGATATAAAATAGATAATAAAAGAAATACATTACTCAATGGCACACATCCTTCTCTTTTTTTACTATTAAGGTAAACAATTTTTTTTTTTACATTTCACAACATTTTCCCAGTACCTGTGGTGTAAATCATGGGTTGGCTATGGATTATTATTCTGTAACTGAACACTGTGTTAAAACAAAAGGAGGTCTAGGATTTTTTAATAGTAAAAAAAAATAATCAAAAAAATTAATTAAAATCATTTTGTATCCTCATCCTGTACAGTACATCACTAAACACAAATCATTCATATAGCATGTGCTTGCAAAGTGAAAATGATTTATACTTTAAAAGAAAAATATCATCATCATCATTATCAGTACCTCTCCACTATACTCTAAGTAGGATTCTGGGCAACAGATAAAACATTTCCCCAATCTTCTTTGTGTTCTGTTCTTACACTTCACCTTTAATCCCTCATTCTTCCTAGATCCTTTGTCCAACCATTTTCTCCTTTGCCTTCTTCCTCACCATTATCTGCCTGGTCTACCCTGAACAACCTTCTTCTTAACCATTTTTTTCTAGCTTCCTTTGCACATGTCCTGCCCAACATAAGTGTCCACTTTGTTTTTCTACCAGTATTCCAGTCCCTTCATACGGGTACTCCAGTTCCTAAATCATCCTTATTCTCCATACACCTACCTAAATTCACAATTGCATTGATCCTTGCAAAAATTCTTCTTTGTGTTCTGTAATCAGAATAGATTTCTGGACTTTGAAAGGACTTTAAACAATTGTTTGGTGTATTTGCTTTCATACTGTAATAGGCTATTTTACTGGTATTCTTCTAGTGATAGGGAATGTACTAGTAAAACTTTTAAGGTTTTGAAGAACACTGATCATTGTAACTTTTTACAATAACAACATTTATTTATATAGCACATTTTCATACAAACAAATTAGCTCAAAGTGCTTTACATGATGAAGAAAGAGAAAAAAGACAAAATAAATAAGAATTAAAATTAGGAAACACTAATTAACATTGAATAAAAGTAACGTCCGATGGCCAGGGAGGACAAAAAAAAACAAAAACTTCAGACAGCTGGAGAAAAAAATAAAATCTGCAGGGGTTCCTAGGCCACGAGACCGCCCAGCCCCCTCTAGGCATTCTACCTAACATAAATTACCTCAATCAGTCCTCATGGTATTCAGGGTTCTCATGGAAGAATTTGATGATGACGGTCATGTGGACTTCTGGCCTTTAATCCATCAATGTAGGGACATCATGGTGCTTTGATTAGGTGGTGATGGTGCAGTTCATCTATAACAAGAACTTGCTCTGTTTAACATAACTGGTCAGAAACAGTTAAAGGAGCAACTTGACGTTATCTCTCCAGGCCCATTGACCACAGGTTTTGATGTAGAAGGATGAAAAAATGGCCACAGGTAGAACACCAATTAGTAGAACGTTCGAGAGTATAGGATTGTGATTAGCCAGGATTAATTAAAAGGCATGAGGTTGGCACAGGAGAGGGTCATTGCCCCTAAAGGTCCAAAATATTATGATTTAAACAAACTGCTTTCTTATTCTTAATAAATTTTGTTTCAAGGTCATTTTTACATTTTGTAAGGCTTTAGACAAAGAATCCCCGTGTACAATTATTTTTTATAGTTTGTCATTTGTAGGCCTTACTTATAATGTGTTTGATTTACCACAATGGCATTTTGAAGCCACCATTTTGAGTAGTTGTTGCTGCTAGGCCAGGCCCCCAGAAGTTAAGTCATGAGGCATCATTGGCTCGGTGCTTTAAAAGCCTGCACCACATGCTCTGTCACATCCGAGATTGTTAGCAGTCCCAATGAATTTGCCACTTTCAGTGATCTTCACTGTAATAATTGTAGTGAGCCTTTTTTGAATAGAATTTTGCCTAGCAGTTTTGGTATTGGTGCCTGGTTCTCTTGATTTTCTGGTTTTATATTTTGCTATGTTCAAGGCTGTGATTCATCCCCAATCTGTTTATGCCACCTTTTTTGCAGCAGAGAAGTTTAGGTTTAAAAAAATGAGTGTGGGCTTTGTTTATATTGTGACCCAGCTGAGCTTCTAGGTATTCTTTCTGGCAAACTCTTTTTTTTGCCTTTTTTCCTCTCTCTCAGTATGCAAGGGGTACAGAAAGAAGGAAGCACAAGACTGGCATAAAAACAGGGCTTGCCAGCAGCTCTTTTTCTTCACCTATGGATTTCTTACAGAGACCGTACTGGATTAAAGATCAAACAACTCAGAAATGGAAGTCAAGATTTAAAGAGTCACTTGTCTCTCCAGGTATATTGTGTGTCTAGACATCTATCAAGAAGAGCTGCTATCCATCCAAGTTGTAATGTCATGAGTTGCCTCACTTTTTTTTTTTTTTGCTTCTGCTTTGAGCTTAATTATGTAAGAAATTTTTATTCTATATTGAGTGAATAAATATTTGAACTGGCTTCTCTGCTCACTGTGGACTCTTTCTGTACTGCCTGCTAAAGAGGAGAGAAGGGTAGAAGTATTTTGACTATCAACTCAGTCTACCCTAGTTCATCTTGACTGTGACAGGCTGGTGAGTGTAAATACAGTACAGCGGAACTCAACGGTTTAGCAAACTCAGGCTTACATAAAAACTCCTAAGGGAAGGATAGGGTCACTATCAGACCCTTCCAGTACAAAACACCAACTCTGGAGAAGATTATCCTCCATGTTTGTTAGAGTCCTAATCTTAGACCCTTATGTCTCAATAGTCATTACTACTTAGTTTTACTAATGCATTACATTTTAAAATATGGTGGATTGCAAAACATTATTGGATTTCTTATGTTATCTGTACTTTAGTTTCCTCAGCACTACAATTTTTAGCTGTGATTGATGGACCCAGGATGAAAAATATATCTGCCAAAAACAATGACTTGAAAGGCAATGCAGAAACTGAATTGGCATAGTCTATGTAAATCCTATGTAAATACATATTTCAGAAATTACTACTTTATCTACAGTTTTAATAAAGACCATAAATTATACAGTGTAAAGTATGTGCATATATTGATTTTCAAAGCTGTTTAATCCAGTTTAGTGCCAAGAGAACAAGAGAATATCCCCCTGGGCAAGATGCCAGCCTATTGCTGGGCACATGAATACACACACACCTGTATGGAGTCACTAATCGACCCACCACACGTGTTTGGGATTGTGAGAGGAAGATCCACCCAACACATGAGACATCATGCAAGCTCCAGAGAAACAATGACCGGACGGAGAATTTAAACTCAAAAGAATCCAGCGATAACCCATAAAGAATAACTTTAACTTGAAAATACATTATTTCCTTTTTACAGTCCCTCTCATTTCATTGACAAAAAATAATGTATATGTAAGGGCTGATATGGAGGTAATTCTGTCTCTCTTGGTAAGTTAACACCCAAACCCAGCACTGGGTTGGAAGTCAATTGCCCACGTGGTCACTGGCTGTGTGAATTCTGCATGAGATTTTGCTGATTTACACCTATAGGCATGCATCATATGTTAAGAGTTGGCCAATTTGCAATCATCAATCAGAAAGTGGAAACTTTCCTACTTTCCTACACTAGATAAATGCAAGCTTATAAAATGGATAGACAGTAACTGATTCATATTACATGTGTGAAAGTCAGAGGTTAATCCAGTTAGTAGAATGATGTAAAAATATGAAAAAAAAACACCACTGCTTTGTACACAACCCCTAGGAAACAGCATGAGACATCTGTCTATTTACGTAGTTTGGAAACTCTTAGACATAACTGAAAACTGCATAGTCCAGTAAACTATTATCTGTATTTTTTGGTACTATTTAGTTCACCTACTGACTATTTAAGTTACTATGTAGATGATAGTAAATATTTTTTTAATTTAGTGATATGTTTTTGAAAATATAAACATTGTTAAAACTGAGAAAAAGAATGCCATATTAGGAATACCATTAATTGATACTTGTTTCACAAGAACTCAGAGTTTATAGTGTAATTTGTGTGAGCAAACAAGAAATGATATCATTCAGTAAGAAAGAAAACAGATGTTTCAGTGCTTTTAAGTAAATCCTACTTCCTGCCAGTGTCATTCTATGGTTAAAGAAAAACACACTAGGAGAACTGTCTTATATTTACTTAACCTTAGGCAATCCACTTGACATGGTCTTTGTCTCATGTTGGAAAACCCCATGATTAAAAGTAATGATTTCTGAAAAAACATGAGTTTCAAAAACATTGATAGTTATAAAAACTCTATTTTGTGAAAGTCCTATATTATTTCCACAGATTCCCTTTAATGTCCAGAAGTGTAGGCTTGTTCCTTTTTGGTTGGAAACATTTAACAACATAGTGAACACACATTCAGATAAACAGACTTAACATAATGTAACATACAGAGTACATCAAAGGAGGACCTACTGCAACATAATAATTTAGGAATGGCCAGTGCTTATGAACATCCTAAAGAAACTATGATCTTAAAGTAATGATACATTTGTTGAATAAATCATCTTTTAAATCTCTTGCTACTATATTTTTTTGCTGGAGCACCTAGATTAAGCACATGTTTGTGTGGTTGGAAGGTTTTTGGTCAAGAACAGACATGGGAAAAGAGCATATGCATTGTGCAAACCTACTGTGAAAACAGTAAACATGTAGAATGCTAGAAGCTGTTGTCCATCTTTATTAATGAAGTGTATGGAATGCCCACCTATACTGCAGATGACATTTATAGATAAGTCTGAAGCTGTATCATAACTGGGAATTTTACATGTCCTTCCTCGTCACACTGTGTATTCCCCTAATGTTAAGTTACACAAGTAGAGAGACAACCTCTTCTTGAAGCATCTGGATAGACCCCATTCTCTAGCCTGAAGAGACCAGGTGCTGACAGAAATCTATGGGAGCTAGAATGATATTTGGACAGATATTTATTTATAATGGTACTCTTTATTACATGTTGTATATTTCAACATGTATTGGAAATTCCATTTTCCTTTTTCTTGTGCTTGCTTGTATTTTGGATTATATGTGCTGGTTCTAAACATCAAGTAGGTTGTGGTTTGAGACCTCATGCTAAGATCTCAATGAGCAATGAATATTATGTACAGTTCTGATCTCTGTATTAAAAATGATACAATGGTGATGGATAAAGTCTACCGAAGAGAGATTAGATTTACTGAGGGACTGCAGGAAATGTGCTATAAGAAAAACATCAAAGGACTTGTACCTTACATAATAACTAAAATATTAACCAATTAAATAATAAGTAAAATTATACAAATGTTTAAAATTGTAAATGTGTACTTGTTCTCATGTTCTCAGTAATGGATTATATAAAAAGGGTCGGTGGGCAGATCCAAGCAACTATAGGCCAGTAAGCTTAACATACATCACAGGTAAATTAATGGAAGGAATTATTAAGGATAAGATTGAGCAACACATGGCAAGAATAAGAGTTTTACTGAACAGTCAGCATGGGTTCAGAAGAGGGAGGTTGTGTTTTACCAACATGCTGGAATTCTATGAGGAGGCAACAAAAGGATACAATCAAAGTGGAGCTTATGATATTATTTATCTGGACTTTCAGAAAGCATTTGATAAGGTGCCACATGAGAGGTTGGGCATCAAACTAAAAGATGTGAGAGTTCAGGGTGATGTTTATAGATGGGTGCAGAATTGGCTCAGACACAGGAAGCAGAGGGTGATGGTGCGAGGAAACTCATCAGAATTGTCTGATGTTAAGAGTGGTGCTCCACAGGGGTCAGTGCTAGGGCTGCTGCTATTTTTAATATATATAAATGACTAGCAAAATACCCGCGCTTCGCAGCGGAGAAGTAGTGTGTTAAAGAGGTTATGAAAAAGAAAAGGAAACATTTTAAAAATAACGTAACATGATTGTCAATGTAATTGTGTTGTCATTGTTATGAGTGTTGCTGTCTTTTATATATATAATATACACACACACACACACATAAACATATATATACATATACATATATACATATATATACATATCTACATATACACATATCTACATATATATATACATATACACATCCACACACATATATATATATATATATATATATATATATATATATATATATATATATATATATATATATATATACACATATCAACATATATATACACACATACATACATACATACACACACACATATATATATATATACACAGACACATATATATACATAAATATTTACATATCTACATATATACACATCTACATATATATACACATATATATACATATCTACATATATATATATATATATCTAGACATACATACATACATAGATTGACACATATATATATACATATCTACATATATATATATGTAATTGTGTCGTCATTGTTATGAGTGTTGCTGTCATATATATATATATATATATATATATATAGCAAAATACCCGCACTTCGCAGCAGAGAAGTAGTGTGTTAAACAGGTTATGTAAACATATATATATATACATATACATATATACATATATATACATATCTACATATACAGATATCTACATATAGCAAAATACCCGCGCTTCGCAGCGGAGAAGTAGTGTGTTAAAGAGGTTATGTAACCATATATATACATAAACATATATACATATATATACATATCTACATATACACATATCTACATATACATATATATACATATACACATCCACATATACATATATATATATATACATATACAAATTTACATATCTACATATATATATATATATATATAGATATAAATATAGACATACATACATTCACATATATATATATATATATATTGTCACACACGTGCGCATGGGAGGCAGCTAAAGGGCTTGAGGGACGGCAGTTCTGAGACATACCGGGAGGTGGCAGAGTGCACTGACTCTTTTTCTCTCTTGCCTGCAGACCGTTCCCGGGAGATTCCACCTGGCTCTCGTGACATCATTTCCGGGACCGAGCCAATGGAAGGGGACCTGAATGGCTCCAACCCCCCTGACGTCATGTCCGGGCTCGGTCCAATGGAGAACGAACACATCCCTGATCCTTATGACCTCACTTCCTGTCTTCCCCTTTAAAACCCTGCCCTCTTTCCTAATTCCTCAGTCTGGTTTTGGACTCGTTTGTATGCACTTCAGTGCTATTATTATTCACTTCAGCTTTGCAGCCAAGGATTTCGAGATTATACGGGTGGCTGCCCCAAACCTTTATCAGAGTATGTCTGATTCTTTTACATCTGGCGTAGTCGGCAGGAGGAAGACGTCCTGGACGAGAAGGGGACAGGACCTGCAACATATCCAGGTGGGAGCGTACCGGGACCGAGTTTCCAGGCGGGGAGGGTGTCCCGTGGTTCGGGGTGACCCGGTGCAGGCTCTGCCTCCGGCAGACTCTATTAGGCAACCTAGGAGGGCCGGGGAGTATGCGGGAGTGGCTCACAGAATTGGGCTGCTTCGGAAGCGGGAGGCCGGGAGGGCTGTTTGTGCTCTCTCGGGGGAGAGTGCCCGTCTCCCTGTAAAGCCAGAGCCCCGAATTCCACCTGGGGGTGCCCCAGACCGGCAGGTGAGTAGAGTGAAAGCCTGGCGGTTTGACCCAGAGAGGCCAACCCCTCAACAGGCCTTGAGCCTATGGACGAAGGTAGGGCTGTGGCTACGGCCACATGAAAGTACGCCCTACCACATGCTTGAACAGGTGGCTTGCTACCTGTTGTTAAATTCACTACCCCAGCGCTTCACCCAGCCGGTTTGGGGTAAAGATTTCATAAATATGGCGGAGCTCATTGAGCTCGTAGAACAACAAAGGGGGGCCTCCCGACCTGGGAGAGCTGAGCCGCCCCTGGGCCGACCTCGACCGGAGTACGTCCCAAACCCTAGCCTCCCTCTGTACAACCCAGAGCTTGCACCGATGTCCCCGGCGCCGCGGACGCACGAGCCATTTGGGAATAAGGTGGGATGCAGGTGGAGGGGGAGGAGGGGTTGGTGTGCTCTGTCAAACCCGTTGACGGTCCCGCATACAGACAGGCTGATCGTTAACGGGTATAAAACATCTGTGTTGTTAGATACCGGCAGCAACATATCCATTGTTGCCCGCCGTTTTGTGCTACCGCAACAGTGGGTAAAACATAAGACTGGTATAACCTGTGTCCACGGAGACATCCGCTGGTACAGGACCGCCATTTGTGTCATCAGCTACGGAGGTTCAGTTCGTAAGTTAACCATGGCTGTCCATCCTGGGCCTCCCCACCCGGTGATACTAGGGCGGGACTGGTCTGAAATAAACAGCGGTGAGTCACATACCACTCCTGGGGATAACTTGGGCCTATCCAATGCCACGAGTGGATGATCTCCTCGAGAGACTTGGGCAGGCTCGATATTTGACCACGCTTGACATGACGAAAGGGTACTGGCAGGTTCCTTTAACGGCCTCCGCGAAGGAAAAAACGGCGTTTAGTACCCCTAGCGGACACTGGCAGTATCGTGTCCTTCCATTTGGGTTACACGGGGCCCCTGCAACCTTCCAGCATCTGGTGGACAAAGTGCTCCGACCTCATAACTCATACAGTGCTGCCTACCTGGATGACGTGGTCATCTATTCCGGCACATGGAAGGAACACCTACAGCAGGTCCAAGCGGTATTGCGGACACTCGGTGAGGCCGGGCTCAGGATTAATCCCAAGAAATGTTTCTTCGGATTAACCGAAGCCAAGTATTTAGGCTACCTGGTGGGTCGGGGTACCGTGAGGCCACAGTGCTCCAAAGTAGACGCCATTTTGAAATGGCCCCGTCCGCGAACCAAGCGGCAGGTCCAAGCCTTTCTCGGGTTAGCGGGGTACTACCGCCGGTTTGTACCTCGGTTCTCAGAGAGAGCGGCGCCCTTGACTGATTTAACAAGGAAGAGGGCCCCGAACATTGTGGTATGGACTGAGAAAACAGGCGCTGCATTTAGTGACTTGAAACAGGCCCTTACGTCTGCACCTATCTTGATGGCACCCAACTTTTCCTTGCCTTTCATTCTCCAGACGGACGCTTCGGACACAGGCTTGGGAGCAGTGCTGAGCCAAAGCGTCGATGGTGTGGAACACCCCATCATGTACCTGAGCCGGAAACTGTTGGACCGGGAGACCAGGTATGCAGCGGTGGAAAGGGAAGCCTTGGCGATTAAGTGGGCGATAACTCAGCTGAGATACTACCTGTTGGGCCGGGAGTTCACCCTTGTCACGGACCATGCACCCCTACAGTGGATGGCCCTGCACAAGGAGTCGAATCCGCGGGTCACCAGGTGGTTTCTTGACCTACAGCCGTACAAGTTTTCGCTCATTCATCGTCGTGGCTCTCTCCATGCCAACGCTGATGCTCTTTCCTGGGTTCACGACCTCTCGGTTAGGGTCGCCCGACCCGACGGGTCTGGGCTAAGGGGGGGGCCTTGTCACACACGTGCGCATGGGAGGCAGCTAAAGGGCTTGAGGGACGGCAGTTCTGAGACATACCGGGAGGTGGCAGAGTGCACTGACTCTTTTTCTCTCTTGCCTGCAGACCGTTCCCGGGAGATTCCACCTGGCTCTCGTGACATCATTTCCGGGACCGAACCAATGGAAGGGGACCTGAATGGCTCCGACCCCCCTGACGTCATGTCCGGGCTCGGTCCAATGGAGAACGAACACAACCCTGATCCTTATGACCTCACTTCCTGTCTTCCCCTTTAAAACCCTGCCCTCTTTCCTAATTCCTCAGTCTGGTTTTGGACTCGTTTGTATGCACTTCAGTGCTATTATTATTCACTTCAGCTTTGCAGCCAAGGATTTCGAGATTATACGGGTGGCTGCCCCAAACCTTTATCAGAGTATGTCTGATTCTTTTACAATATATATATATATATATATATATATATATACATATCTACTTATTGGCTCCTGTATTTAGGATATAGCGGGTTGGACAATGGATGGATGGACATCTGTATGCATAGCCCTATTTGCCCGTTTTCGTTTTTTTTCTTTCTTCAGTAATATTTCAGTAAACCCGGAGCTTGTCAGTTCAAATCCTGGTACTGACAACACTGTGTGACCCTGAGGAAGTCACTTCAGGTGCCTGTGCTGCAAAAAACAAAAGTAATGTAAGAAATTGTACCTCAGATGTTGCAAGTTGCTGGAATAAAGGTATAAGTAAAATAGATAAATATGTATTATACACATAGGAACTATTCATTTATTTTCAGTTAAGTCATCTGCAGCAAACTTTTATAAATGAGGGTTTCTCATTTTTAGATAGTGCAAACTGTTTCTTCTTCATTGACGTTTTCTCTTGGAGAGGTTTTTTCGTTTCATTGAAAATGAAAGCAGCAGCTGCCAAAATATGTAGCTTTCTTATTAATTTTTCAACATTGTGTAAAATAAATTTATAAAGTAACATAAAAGGTTTAAATACTGGTTATCCTTTTACACTAAAATATTACTAAAGAGATGCAAAAAAAGTAAAATGGATATGTTCTTTTTCTTTAAGGAGATTAAATATTACTGAAGAAAGAAAAAAAAATAATAAAACAGCCAAATGGGGCTATGCATACGAACTTAAAAGGTTTAAATAAAACAGAAATATATATTTTATTTTTACTTGCTTAACTTGTGGAGGGTGTATCTTGTAGCAAAGCCCTAACTTTTTTCGTGAAAGCCCGTTTCAGTCAATAAGTCTTAAAAAAAGGTGTAAAGATATTGACAATAAGCTAAGCAAACCCAGGAAGACATGGAATCGTTTAAATCAAGTATCATTACATCTTCCTTTCTTAAAGAGAAGTAAGGCAGTACTTACAAGCTTACATATTTATATATAGACATACATACATATATATATATATCTATATTCGAAGCCGTGCAAGCACACTCTTGAGAATGCAATGTATAGTTGTACAGAAGAAAAGCAATCTTGCCTCAAATGAATGGCAACCTTTTGTAGGTCTATGAACTTAATTTAAACTTTAGGTTTACACGGTGCTTTCTTTCCGAAGTACCTGCACTCATGAATATGTCTGTATGTGTCAGTCGGTCAAATCCACGCGCTTCGCACCGGCGAAGTACCGCTTTTAAATTTTTATTAAGAAGAAAAGAAAACCTTTTTAAATTGAGGGAAAATATACTAATAACAGTTTGTTAAGGATCTGTTTTTTTGTGAAGCTGCCTTCACTCGAGTGATCACTTCGAGCTGACTTGCTGGCCAACTATAAGCGTTACCTGGTAGGTAACCACCCATACAATCAGATTGTGAATCAGACTACGAATGCCGTGAATGTAATTACCCCGATCTACATGTTGTCAAATAAACGAACCACACGCCGTTGCGCAATTTTAGGGGCTTCGCCTGTAGCGCTGACGTCCGAGGTTCGATTCCCGTAAGGGAGTGAAGTGAGTGGCTGGTTACCTACCAGGTAACGCTTATGGTTGGCCAGCAAGTGAGGTAACATCAGCCACGGTGCCTTCAGTTGTGAGAAGCAGATCATAGAATGGTTGAAAATAGTTTACTGTCAAATAATGCAAAGAGTACGCGACACGTCTTTCCCCCTTATTCTTGGCTCATCAGGCGTACACACTCACTGCACTCGCTTACGGTAATCGAACCTCGGACGTCAGCGCTAGAGGGGCTTCGCAGCGGTGAAGTATTGCTTTTAAATTTTAATTAAGAAGAAAAGAAAAGCTTTTTAAATGAAGTCTTAAAAAGAGGTGTAAAGATATTGACAATAAGCTACGCAAACCCACCAAGAAATGCAATCGTTTAAATCAAGGCGCGAGTCGAAAAACACCATCCCATAATATTAGTTAACGATTAACACATTTCTATATGTATTGTAAGCATACAATACAACTGATAATATGTTGCGCTTATTTATCTGGTGTACCAACATTTTTGCGCGTTTAACGTCTGAAATCTAACGTGGTTTGTGCCCTTCAGAATGAAAACAGTTTGCATTTACCTTTTTAATAAAAGGCGAGCTTTTAAGCCTGAGAAATCACCCCGTAAATGCACACGTTTAATTGCACATGTGTTAATATGTATGCTTACACAGTATTAAAAGACACTCAAAAATTAACGTCATTTACCTTCGTTCCCGCGTTTGACTCGTGCTGTAAATCTCTTCCTTGTTTTTAGTTCACGTGATTACGTAGGAGGCGTGATGATGCGATACGTGACTCCGCCTCCTCCATTAGAGTATATGGACAAAAAACAGGTTCCAGTTATGACCATTACACGTAGAATTTCGAAATGAAACCTGCCTAACTTTTGTAAGTAAGCTGTAAGGAATGAGCCTGCCAAATTTCAGCCTTCCACTTACACGGGAAGTTCGAGAATTAGTGATGAGTAAGTCAGTCAGTCAGTCAGTCAGTGAGGGCTTTGCCTTTTATTAATATGTATAGATTTACATAGAAATATAAGTAATAAGCTGGTTAAGTTTGCAGATGATACCAAGATAGGTGGATTTGCAGATAATTTGGAATCCGTTATATCATTACAGAAGGAATTTGATAGCATACAGGCTTGGGCAGATTTGTGGCAGATGAAATTTAATGTGAGTAAATGTAAAATATTACACATAGGAAGTAAAAATGTTAGGTTTGAATACACAATGGGTGGTCGAAAAATCAAGAGTACACCTTATGAGAAGGATTTAGGAGTTATAGTGGACTCTAATCTATCGACTTCCAGACAGTGTTCAGAAGTCGTTAAGAAGGCACACAGAATGTTAGGTTATGTAGCAAGATGTGTGGAGTACAAGTCCAAGGAGGTTATGCTCAACCTTTATAATGCACTAGTGAGGCCTCAACTGGAATACTGTGTGCAGTTTTGGTCTCCAGGCTACAAAAAGGACATAGCAGCACTAGAAAAGGTCCAGAGAAGAGCGACTATGCTGGTTTCAGGGTTACAGGAGTTGAATTATAAGGAAAGATTAAAAGAGCTGAGCCTATACAGTTTAAGCAAAAGAAGATTAAGAGGTGACATGACTGAAGTGTTTAAAATTATGAAGGAATCAGTACAGTGGATCGAGACTGATATTTTAAAATGAGTTCATCAAGAACACATGGACACAGTTAGAAACTGTAAGGGTAAATTTCGCACAAACATTAGGAAGTTTTTCTTTATTTCTTTACACAAAGAACGATAGACACTTGGAATAAGCTACCGAGTAGTGTGGTTGACAGTAAGACTTTAGGGACTTTCAAAAATCAACTTGATGTTTTTTTGGAAGAAATAAGTGGATAGGACTGGCGAGCTTTGCTGGGCTGAATGGCCTGTTCTAGAGTGTTCTAATGTTCTACACAATAGGAGGTCTGACAATTGAAAGTACACCTTATAAGAAGGATTTAGGAGTTTCAGTGGACTTGACACAATCAACCGCCAGACAGTGTTCAAAAGCCATTAAGAAGGCTAACAGAAGGTTAGGTTATATAGCACAATGTATAGGTCCAAGGAGATTATGCTCAAGTTTTATAATGCACTACTGAGGCCTCATATGGAGTACTGCATACAGTTTTGGATTCTAGTCATTAGGCCACGAAAAGGACAGAGCAGCACTTGAGAAGGTCCAGAGAAGCGTGAAATACGAATTAGTACAGTGGATTGAAACTTATTTTAAAATGAGTTAATCAAGAACATGGGGACAAAGTTGGAAACTTAAGGGTAAATTTCACACAAATATCTATAAGTTTTTTTTTTTTTTTTACACAGAGAACTGTAGACACATGGAATAAGCTACCTAGTAGTGTGAAAGACACTAGGTCTTCAGGGCTTTTTTAAACTAAGCTTGATGTTTCTTTTAGAAGCAGTCAGCATCTATTCCTGAGAAAATTAACTTGACTATTTCCAAGGTCTAGACTTAGTATAGTTTTTCAGAATCTCTTAGGTCAGGTCTTTTCAACCACTGGGTCAAAAGATACTGTTGTTTATAATGGTAGTGGGTGGTGGTGGGTCACCGCTCAAACTGTTGTGCTCGATTCTCCCCACACACTCTGATGATTGAGGTCAGTTCTCCAAGGGTTACTAACTTTGACAATTGGGTTATGGAGGCACTAATAAAGGAAAAAGTGGAGTGCAACACTATAAAATTTGAGAAACACTGTCTCAGGTCTTCTTTTTGTGTTCAAAATCAGAGAATTGCTGCTTCAAGGACACAAAACATTGATGGATGCATTGATGCATTTTTCTTTTTATTACACATTTTTCTTTTTTGTATTATCCTATTTCACTCACGGAAAAAGATTATCTTGGGTTCTGCAAGAAGAAATGCAAAGAAAGTTCTTTGTTACTAGAGATTTCTAGCAAATGTGGACACAGCTCCAAGTAAAACACTGACTGTTTTTTTATACTAATACAATTGTTTTATTTTAACAAGTTCTAAAAAGTGCTACCACATCCAGGCATTTGAAAAACCCTACAACCTCTTGACCCTAGACACACTTGAGTGCCACAACTGGTGACCTGCTCTATCCTTGGACCTTTAGAAATTACAAAGGCTTGTAATTCAATCTCTAAACCTTTGCTCATTCTGACAACACGTGAGGAAGAAAATGGCCTGAGCACCCAGAATACCTCAGTTAATTCCTGCATTCATATTTGGTTCATTTCCAGTGTTTTTTCCCAGCACACACTGATATGAATTCTTTAATAAAAGCTAAGCATAAGATTATTGTGGTGTGACTGATTTTATTTGTTTGCAGTTAGTTTGTCACCATTATGAATTTAAGGCAGTTCTATATGTGGAACTGCCTTTCCATAGTGCATTTTCCAGCATAATACCTAATCCAATCCAAGCTGATTCTCCCTGCTGGAAACAATTTGTCGTCGCATTCTTGGTACTTTGCATTTACTGTAGCTATAGTGTCTCCGATCAGTTTCAGATCAATAATATTATTTATGTTCTGAATGTGACTTTTCCACCTTTTTCACAATTTTCTGTACCCTCAACTGTGACTATTAACCCTTAAACCGCCACAACTGGCTATACTTGGTTCCCACTGCAATTTGTCAGCACACCGGAGCCATGTATATTTGACGACATACATTCGTTGAACATCACAACTGGCTATAGTCGGTTCCCAGTGCAATTTGCCAGCATGCCAGAACCGATCAGTCAGTGCCATGCATTCGTTGAGCAGCCAGCTCATGACCACTAGCGAATCAGCATCACTGTCCCTGGGATTCAGCTGCTGAACTAGACTAGCCTGCAGGCATCAGTGTTGGCCTCTGTGTGAATTTCATTTCAATGATATAAGTTGCACCTTGTACATATAATAATAAGTTGGTACAGTAGTTTTTTTTTACTTTTTAGGGTTCATTGGCAGTGTGTAAAATGATCAGTGCTGCAGAATGTGATGCTCTTTGCATGAAAATATTTATTCCATTAAAATTTCACTTTTCCTTGGTGAATTGTGATGTTTCCTTAAAAAGTGCAGCAAAAAAGTCTGGGGGTGCATTAACCCCCAAGTATGTGGCGATTTAAGGGTTATGTGTGATTGCCATTAACCTTGATAGGTATTAATAAGCAAACTCCTATTGTTACACTTGGAAGGTTACTTTCCTGGTTCATCAGAGATGTGTGATACCACTCCCAGATGAGAGGGGGCACTGTCAATTACAGTATAATTACCTTCTTCCTCCACAGCACTGAGATGACAGCTGGAGAGGACAAATGAACCCATCCAGTCGGAGCCCTACAAAGCCAGGGCGTCTGCAGAAGGAGGCCTATCATTTTCTTTATGAGTTATCCACAAGACTGAGTTCCATCAAGCCAGACCTGTTCATCCGAGCTACTCAAACAGTGTGTGGAAGGTCTATAATGTTGTTTTCTTCTGCTTTTCTGCACCATCATGCACATGTTTTGTTTCCTATTTGTAGCCCAACATTTGCTCCTACTCTACCACAACATCAATTCCTGAGACAGGTACAAATTGGCATATGAAATGATTTTTAGTTACATTCCTGTTTCTAAACAGTAACATTGGGTTAAGGTGATTTGACAACTTCACTGCACATAGTTCATAGTTTGTTACTGCTGTATTTTTTAATTAGTTGTTTATCACTATTTCAAATTATTGCTATCTATTCACTTACTGTACCTATTTATTATTTGGTTATCTGTCTCTTTATAGTATAGTTCTTTACCTGTCTTGCACTTGCCCTGTGTTTATGTATATTTTGCACTGCATACCTGAGCAATCTAATTTCATGGCACTGTACGCTGCCACACATCGTATGGATGGTATGACAATAAATCCACTTGACTTCACTTTATTAATTCAACAATTGACACAAGGAAGCTTTAAGAAAAAAAATAAAAGGTATACTGGTATGTATTTTTTTTTTGTTGCAAAGTCTCTTTCTTTCATTTTTGTAAAAACAGACACGCACTGACTGTTTCTTATATTTTGGTATGATTCAAAAGTGCATAGTGTATCCCTCCCCAGTGAATATTTAATAAAAAGCAACAAAACACAAACTGCATACTAAGACAGGGTGTCTTATGGAAACAAATGAGGCCTAATAGGAATGGAAAGAAACATACTGTAACAAGAGTTTTTATCAATCAATGTGATGTACAACTACACATTTGTTAAGGGAGTTTGTTCA
Source organism: Erpetoichthys calabaricus (assembly GCF_900747795.2). Taxonomy (NCBI): domain Eukaryota; kingdom Metazoa; phylum Chordata; class Cladistia; order Polypteriformes; family Polypteridae; genus Erpetoichthys; species Erpetoichthys calabaricus. The sequence goes on along the minus strand of NC_041399.2, from coordinate 146,954,692 downwards.
CTTTGTACTTTTTGATTTCCCTCTGACCAGTACTTTCAAGTAATTTCCTTGTGCGTTTTAAACACTGTTGATTAGGGAATCAATTTAAAATACAGTAAGGAACAGAGACATGTGCAAAAATAATAAAGGGCAAAAAAATGAGGAAGATGTCAACTCGATATCTTTCCCAGAAAATGCAGACATATCAACATGGGAATTGAACTGGCATCCAGAGGCTGTGACTCAGCCATTACGACTCAACTAAACATCCATTTTCTTATTCATTTATTCATTGCATCACAGGTGCCCTCTTATTTCACCACATTGCAAAAAAGAAAATTGAAAGGGATTCAAAGACACTTGAAAAAGCAAACTTTAGAAACAACATGTCTTTTGAATAGCAAGTACCCCCTCTAATGATGTTCATTAATTTCCCTTTTAACTGAAAACAAGTTAAACAGCAGAGAAGATGGTCAGTGATGCTGTGACCTAACAGATCAATGGAAAAATGGGGGAAGTCAGACAAATATTTCGATATAAAATGAACATTAAAACACTTTGGCTGTTGAGCCTTGATCAAATGTATCTTCTTACCTAGCCTGATATGATGTCTTATGTCAGTGTGTACTTGTCAGACAAGTGTCCTGCTCATTTTTGGACAAGAGGCCATTAACCTTGAAATGTTAAACTATGACAGCTTAAATTAATCTGATGAATGTCTGTGTTTTGATGAGCTCCAAGGAACCTATGTATACTTTATTTCTTCACATCTTTTATCACAACAAATATTAAAGTAACCTATATTCATGTTATGAAAATGTTTACAATTCTTGTGCACTCATAGCATGAAGTTACACACCTATGGACTTCACCTTGACATGGAATTGGTAAAATTAGCTTATACTTTTCATAATAGAAAATGTGAGTGGCAAAAAAAAAAAAACTTAAGCACAGAGTTCCTTTCAAATCAGACATTTAAACAGAAACTGTTTAATTTCTTTTCTCCCCAACTTTTGGAAAAAATAAAACTGGAAACCATATTAACAGACAGTGTGCATCTTATCTATATTACTAAACGAAGGCTGTATATATGCACGGATGCCAGAGGCCAGAAGCACAGAACGCGCAAGCGCACTGCGCCTCAGCGCACCAGAGTCAAACCCAGCGGCTTCCCAGAGTCAGTAGGTGGCATCCAAACAATACATTACAACCTGTAAACTAAACTTCAGGTCACAATACAACTGCCGCCTGAACACGCACACCACCGCATATACAACCTTTGTTTAGTAATGTTTGTATATATGCAAGGATTGCAGAGGCCAACAGCAAGCCGTGCACAATACAATTGCCGCCCGAACGCGCACACCTTTTCGCGTCAGCTACAACCGGGGTAGCGGCTAATTTGTTGATAAATGGTCGGACATCTCACTCTTTATTCAAGCTTCCAGTTTCAATCACGGAAACATCAGTTTCAACTATGAAAATGCAAAGTGACAGTGCAAATGAGATCTGTCTGGCAAAACTATTGATTTTAGACGAATGTACAATGCCATCCAGTCATTTACTCAATATCATTGATAAACTTCTCAGAGTGTTAATGGATAATAATATTCCGTTTGGAGGAAAAGTACTTTTATTAGCAGGAGATTTTCGACAGTGCTTGGCTATTGTTCAGTCCAGTTTGAAATGCGCAGAAAATTGGCATTACTTTGACAAAACTAAGCTTGGTACAGAACATGCGGTGTACAGATCCACAATATAGCAATTGGTTGTTGCAACTAAGAAATGGAAACCTTACCAATGTGTTTGAACTTCATCCAGATATTATTCAAATCCCTCACGCCTTTATTTGCGACGACTTGGTAACAGAGGTTTTTGGTGAAGCAATATCATTAGACCAGTTACCACTTTTGACGCATCGGGCTATATTATGTCCAAAGAATATTGACGGTGACTGGATAAATAACCAAGTGATTGCATTGCTTCCTGGAGAAAGCCGCGTCTTTCTAAGTACTGACAGTGTTGATTCTGAAGACGAAAGTGAGCATCTTAATTTCCCATTAGAATATTTAAACACTATTAACCCGGCCGGATTACCACAACATAATCTTAACCTTAAACTAGGGACAATAGTCATGCTATTAAGAAACCTTAATACTAAACAAGGTTTATGCAACGGTACACGGTTGGTCGTGAACAGCATGAGAGAAAATGTTATTGACGCACAAGTGCTTACGGGATCCCATACTAGCAATATTATTTTGATTCCCACAATTCACCTTACAAGTTCTGACCTGGAATTACCTTTTAAACATAAACAAAGCCAATTTCCCATTAACACTGCATTTGCAATGACGATCAACAAATCCCAAGCACAAACCATGGACAAAGTAGGCCTTTACCTTTCTGAGCCTGTATTTGGACATGGACAACTTTATGTTGCCTTTTCAAGAGTTCGGCGTTAGTGTGACGTTAAAGTGAAGGTTTTCACTACTCCATACCAGGGAGAGCTAATTCAAGGACAGGAAACCATCTTTACCAAAAATGTTGTTTATAAAGAAATTTGTGATTAACTATTATGAATTTTACCATTTTATGAATTTTGTTTTTCTAATTTACTTCATTTAAACCTTTGCACTCCAATATTTTTTTTACTTGCGAGTGCAGCAACTCAAAGACATTTTGGACTTAAATGATATAACAATCAATTTCCAATTTTACTTTTAATAAATTGGTTAATTTTAGTACAAATATATTTATTTAATTAAATGAAAACTTTCCCAGGATGCTCCCACCCTCCATCATTTTTCATCCCTCCAAAGATCTGAGGGAACAGAAAGTGATTACCAATCTTGGATTTGCAATTCTTTAGAGAATTGGAGGTTTACTGGTAATACTACTAAAATGCATTTTTTTCTGGTTGGACTAATGTTATACTAGCCATCTCTAAATTTTAAATTATGAATAGAAGCACTTCACTCAGACTTTGAATTAAAATTCTACACATTCACAACAAACACAGATGAAGCTAGCCTTCCATTGAGTTTCTGCGCATGAACTGATGCTAAGAATTCTTTGCCAATGTGGTGGTTTTTATCCAAACCAGGTTCCACTGATTGAATGTTCTTCAGAGTTTGATTGCAAGCATTAACACCATATATAAAATGAAAGAAAATTAAAGTTTAATCAACTGCACATGCTAAACAATTTTTAAAACAGTCATTTTGTAGTAGCCAAAAAGTGTATATGGAATTCATCTATGGACACACAAAAATGAAGCACACCTTAGGCAGAGCTGTCTTAACGCATGGGCATGCTGGGCAGTTGCCCAAGAGCCCCACGAGTATAGGGGCCCCATGCTAATCTATGTATGTTGTGACTTGCTGAGTGGTTGTGTAGGACTGCTTTGCCTGGGGTCCTATAATGCTGTTAAGATGGACCTGACCTTTGGTTATTTTGATATGCAGTACAGTATATTGATTTTAGATATATTTTTGACTAACAGCAATGTATTTTAAGTATAATATACATGTAGGAAGTTAAAATGCTATCACACCAGCAAAACAGTATAATGCTTGGCATTTTCATAAATACTGTAATATTACAAGAAAGTTTCATAGCCTTGCAAGTAACTAATAAAATATTTTTTATTTTAAACGTATTATGAATGCTTTACTTGATTCTTTCCTCTATTTTTACTTCCATGTAAATGGTGATGGGGTCAAAATTCACTATTGAGTTAAGTTCAGATTCTGCTTCTACGATGTTCAAAACTTTGAGTAAAGTTGATTTTATCATTGTGTCTGTGAATATCTATGTATAGTGATAACTTCCAAAAAATGTTCCTATCTGTTTCAAAATGTTGCATCATTTTTGCTTCATATCAGGCTCCAGGCCTATTGTTTTTGGTCCAGTTTGGTCCAATCCATATTTCCATAACCTTCAAAAACCATTTCAACTACATCTAATAATAACTTGCATAGAAATTGTTATTTTAATTGGGATTTTTGAAGTCTGCTCCATTTAGTCCTAGGACCAGACCTATTGATTTGCAATTTAATTTTTTAAATATATAATTTATTTATATATGCAGTACATGTGGGCACACACTGAGGCACATGCAGTCGCGCACATGTGTGTACACATTCACATGCACTTGTACACTCAAAGAAATTTGTGACAGCTGACATCAAACTCGCAGCTTATTTGCCGTACCAGAGTACATGCTGGATGACGATGAGAAACAAATGAAAGAACAGGAATACACACCACAACAGACCTGTGAAGGTCACCATGTGCATTAAGCCCCATGCCTGTGCCAATCTATTTGTGAAGATGTAATCATTACATCTTGCCTGAAGAAGGGGCCCGAGTTGCCTCAAAAGCTTGCATATTGTAATCTTTTTAGTTAGCCAATAAAAGGTGTCATTTTGCTTGGCTTTTCTCTACACTCTAATGGTAGTGATCCTGGCAAAACATCCAAGATCTATTTACTCCAAAAGATGCCATGCTTGAGATTCTATTTTGAATTTTCTAGGAGAAGCACTAGGAGTGAATACTTTCTCAGTAAGCCACTCATTTCACAGTTGAGATGGAATTTGTGGGATTCCAAATATGATTGGTGTTATGAACACGCATGTGTATTTACTTTCTGCAACACATACATTTTCAATTTTTTTCATTTTGCTGTATCGTTACCAAAGTTAGTCGCAGTGAGATTTTTTTTTCTTTTTTAATCAGATTATCTAACTATTTTTCATCTTTGTACAAATATTTTTCCCAGAATTTTTAAATGAGAAAAAGATTGACCATACATTGCCACATGTAAAAGTCCATTTAGTGTGGAGGACACACTACAATATCACAAATTAGTTGCTTTGGTTATAGCATTACACTGATTATAGCATGACAAAAACCTGTAATGGCCGACCCCTTACCCGGCCGGCAGCTACACCTCCAAGACCTGTGGCCTGGATAAACTACTGAGCTGAATCTAAATAACAAGCCGTACCTCTAACAAATGAAAATTTTCCCCACAATCAACAGTTTAATCAAGCACGGCAAAAACAGATATGTAAAAATAGGTGATTAATTATATTAAATGAAACAACAAGAAAAATAGCAAAATAAATAAATATATATATCCCTCCACCAAAGCAACAACGTGACAACACCATATATATATATATATATATATATACATATATATATTCACATACAATAAACGCTCCCTTGCCCTTGTAATATATAACAAACAACACGAATAACAAAAATGAATGAGATATGGAAATGAATGGTCGTGAACTTGAGTCCGAGTAACAATTGTCCTGAATGCAGATGACTGGTTAACCGATATGTGGAGTGTTTGTATTTCTAGGAACAAAATGGAACAGCCTCACCGTGAATTCTCGGCACGTGGTGGATGATGAAGTCCGAACCCGGGGTCTCTCGTGATGAGGGTATTGGAGTAAGTCTGGCGGAATGAAAAACAAACTGGATGCAAATGCGCGATGTGGAATACAGCAGGTTCAGATGGTTCATGTTCGTGGTCGTGAAATTGAAAGTCTCCTTCTCTCTCCTCTCCTCCTCTTCTGTTCCCTCCTGATTGTTTAAATAGTCCTGTGCCGGATGTAATTGATTATTATACACAGGTGCCTTCCATAATTAAGGGGCTGTGGTCTCCCTCCATCATCTGTCCCCCCTTTTATTTACGGGGACAACATTCACTGATGCACACATTAAATAGCAAACGGGACAATGGAAACAAAACGCACACAATACTAACATTGACAACACTATTACTATGTAGCCCCGCTACAAATTTATGATATATTATAAATTTTAAAGTAAATAGATCCCATGGATGATACAGTATATGCAGTACTCAAGCTATTCAGAGCACACACTTTTTAAGCAGTGAAGCCTGCTTAGTTATTTAACACAGGATGGTCAGCACTGACTTATAACTTAATAAACTGGAACGCAACACTTTTTGTCCTGTTTTACTCCAGACACAGTTCCAGCTGTTTACAAGGTTATTGTGAGACTATTTTCCCAGTTAACTGGGCTTTCACTCTTCTGTCTGATCTTTCTAATGTAGTTATTACTATTAGTTTATTTCATACTGTGAAGAAGGAAGGGGGTTGCTCCTCCGAAACCCCCTTCCTTCAACGCTGATACAATGGGAACAAATACAGTTTGCCTCCTCTTTGCTCCGCTAGCTGTTGGGCTGCTGCCGTGACACATGATGTGCTTCTCACGAGGCGCTTCGTATATTTAAAAACCTGAACAGCACCTGTCCTTTTTGGCTCTTTGCTTTGTCTCTTCCTCCTCCTCCAGAAATCATCTGCTCCTGTTGGGGGTCCCGCTCCTGATGCGCACCTCTATGATGAGGAAGATGTTTTTGTATTCTTTTAATTGAGAGACGGAACTGTCACCTCTGTCTTCACATGGAGTTCGTTTTACTTTTGAAAGAGACATATGTTCGCTTGAAGTGTTTGAATAACGTTCCTGTCTCTACAATCTCCTGTGTTTCTGTGCAAATCCGTGACCCAAGCGTGACAATACAGGTTCACTACATTTGGGCAGCACCATTGCAAGTTGTGAATGTATTTGTTTAAACTTCAGCCTCCTGGACATTATCTGTATGGAGTCTGTGTTTAATAACCAATGTGTGCATTAACTTTCTTCAGGTTGCTCAGGTTTTCTAAATTGGCCTCTGTGTAAGTATCAGCGCTAAGGTGGGCTAGGGTCCTGTCCAGGTCTGTTTTCTGCCTTCTGCCTAGTATTGCTACAATAAACGGCACTCATCCACATTCCTGAATTGGATTAAGTGAGTTTGAGAATCGTATTTGAGCAATGGTATTGTGAATGCTAAGTAGAAATGGGTGTTCAGAATAGTATTTTTAGCACTAGTAAGGGAATGGTAACTTCATTGTGAAGAGACAACCAAAAAACCAGAAAAATCAAAAGAAAAGTAAGTCACACCTGAAGTGCAAAAACAGGATGTCACAATAACAGACTGAAGACATTGAAAAGGTTTGGGGCAGCCAGCCGTATATTGTGCCTTGGCTGTAATTGGGTCATTTTTGAAGAGATGTTCACAGGTTTGAGTCCCAAACAGAATTGAGAGGGAAAATATGGCGGTTCTAAAAGTCAGGACAGGAAGTGATGTCATCTGAACCAGAACTGGAAGTGATGTCATCGGGACCAGAAGTGACATCATTAATAGAGCCAGAAACAGAGTGACATCTTCTGGACTGGAAGTGACATCATCAATGGCGCCAGCTCCGGAAGTGACATCATCAATGGCGCCAGGACCTAGTGGGATTTCCCGTGGATGGTCTGCAGAGGATTGAGAAAGAAATCAGTGCAGCTCGCCACCCCCTGGTCTGGTGTGGTACTACTATTATTCAGGCCCTCTAGCCACCCACCACCCAAAAAAAAGAACATGAGGTGCAATTTATTTGATGCCACTACTATAACACAATATATGACAAAAACTTATGTATTCAAAAACATATGATAACAACATATCCAAATATTCAAGAAATAAAACAAAATGACTCCATTGAAACCATAACAATGAATTATTACTAGTACGGGAGAGACAAGGCAGTTCCAAAAATTAATATGTGAGACAGTCTTCAGCAGAATACCTGTGTCATGACCATTTGATCAAGAAAAGGATGATCAAGACAGGAGTCTAAGTTGAGTAACAGACTTAGACGAGCTGTCAGACTGAAGCAACACAAAGATAGGAGAACAGAAAACATGTTCAAAGAAGCAAAGCTAAAGTCAAAGTTAAAGATAACTTGCCTGTTCTAAATCCAATCTAATTCCCTGAAGATTATCTTCTGCATTTAAAAATGAATTCTTTAGTGGATTTTTAATAAAAGAAATTTTGGATGCTTTTTAACGTTGTTAGGTTTGAGCAAAAAGCACAGCATTGGTTTATTTTATTTTTTTTACTCTCAAGCAAAAATATAAACAAATGTGGTACATGAGCTGTGTGAGATGTAATAACATGGTAGCCACCGTATGCGGTATGGCCTCCCTATCAAAGAGGCATCCAAACATGGTTGAGAACCAAAGGAAAGATTTTGTAAGAAACTCTCATTTTGTCTCCTGCTTATAACTCTGGTTTTTATTAAACTGATCTCTCCTAGTATATAGCCAAATTCCACAAGGGGGTTTTGACATGGAAAATGTAATGTCAGGTTAAGAGTTCAGATAGAAAACAGCAGAATTTCATGTGAGCCCGCAACATTAAATGATAAAAGAAAGCTTTAGAAATGATATGCTTTGAATATTTGTTTGAAACTAATAAATGAATGTTATGTTTTATAAAGTAGAGTAATAGAAGACCTAACAGTCTTAACTACCAAATCCTTAACATTTCCAAAATGTATCATTTTCTAAATTGTATACATTTTATAATAACTACTATGGTGTGAAATTACAGCTGACATGGCAGCTCATGATGTAAAATGTTATATTTTATACTGAATCACATATTATCAAAACAGCCTTTTCCATCTTAAGCAAATCTCAAGGTTACCTCCTTTTCTTTCACCTAATACAGCGGAGACCCTTATCCATACTTTTGCCACCTTGTGACTTAATTATTGCAACACAGGATTGTGTGGTATCCCTATACAGAGTAAAAAACAGAATACAGTATGTCGAAAATTCACCAGCAAGGGTTGTTATACATTTAAAACCTTGGCAGCATGTTACTGCTACACTTCAAAAGTTACATTGGTTTCCTGTCCTTTTTCATATCAAATATAAACGTCTCCTCCTAGCTTTAATAGTTTGGCCCACCTTATCTGTTTTTCTTATTGAACCCATATGTTTCATCACGCTCATGTCGCTCTTCTGATCCTATGCTCTTAACCATCCCACTGTGCAGATTGAGTACTATGGGTGATGCAGCTTTTAGTGCATTAAGCCCACGGTTATGGGATGCCCTACCTTTGCAGCTTTGCTTCGTGTTTGTACCTCACTCTGTTTTTAAATCTAAACTTAAAACTTATCTTTTAAATATTACTTTTTGTTGATTTGTTAACTATGTATGCATATTGGACAGTTTAATGATATGTTTTAATGTTTTATATTAACTTTGTGTCCTTGGGTATTTTGAAAGGGGCTTTGAAATAATATTTATTATTACTTACATGGCAGCCATTATCACTAGCTGCTAGTAGCCGTTTCTTGTTTCTGTTTTGCTTCTTGGCATCCTGCCGTGACACTTCAAAAGGAATATCATAACGTATGGCAGACAGTCATATCAACAGAGAACCTCACATCTGACCATTGCTTAAATCCACTGTAATTACAGATACTGGAAGAATGTAAGATGTTCACAGTTTGGAATTGTAGCCATTTTCAGTAGACTTTTGACTTTGTCTTTTTTAGTATAGTGCAGTTTTAATTGTGCTCTTTTCACTTGATGACTGGTCTATTCTCACCTAAATTTGTGTTAATTACTTTCTGGCCTTACAAGCATTAAATAATGGCATGCTAGTATGTATATCTGTAGATATATACATGAGTATGCATTGTATTTTTCATTTCAAGGGGTAGTCTTGTTTTATCCATAAATCTGCTCATGTGGCTGAAATTCATCATATGTTGTAAATATAATAAGGCAAAATCCACATTGAATAATGTGTATAATATCTAAAAATGAATTAATTTTACATTACGTAGTTTGCTGCATGCAGTGAAGTGTTAATTGCAAGGACACATATCTGTACATTTTGTTCTATATACTTTTACCAAAATGCTAAGAATCAAATAAATTGAATCTTGTTTCATAAAAGTGTACTTAGAATGAGGATTTAATTATTCTTCACAAAAAATATTACCTTCATTGAATATTATAGATTTAATAAAAAATAAACTGAAATAGCATTAACATTTGTGTAGCCAGACTTTACATCATCATGACCTAAATTATTCAAAACCTAACATTTTGGAATAAGTGTATTTTCCCAGAAGGAAAAATCATGTCTGCAAGGGTCAGGTGACTCATGGGAAGATAAGCAATGACATTTTCGTCTACTTCATTCAGACAATATTTATAGAAGCCCACAGATTCCTCCAAAGATCCTGTAAATGAGTAGCCAGTATGCCAGTTATGAAGCCATTTGTTTAGGAAACCGTCTTCTTTGTCTTGTCATATAGTTCAATAGTTTTTTAAACAGTTAAACTGTTGTGCATTTACAATGATTTTTTTTCTCTACATATTACTGAATATTGATATTTATTTTACTTTAAAAACAATATTTTTGTTCTCATTACTGTATTCATAATAAAATATCCAACATAAAACAGTAATTACACAGGAGATATGCTACTGACATAACATACTTCATTATAAATTAGGCAGAATTATTATGAATTTTTCATTCAGAGTATTTTTTTTCTCCTGAAATGGTCAAGGCCTCTAATGACGCTGAAGAAATCCCAATGATATGTCTTTTACTACAACTAATACAGTAACAAATGAATTTACAGTTGAGCCAAAGTGAATTCAACTTAAAGCAAGTGAGTCACTTCCTTTATTTATTTTGCGCCGTGAGAAAATGCCTTCATTTTTTTGAAAAAATGTGAAAGTGTCAAAGACTACACCTTAACTGTGAGCAGGTCAAGAAAAACTTAAAATATCAAGCCTTCCAAATTTAAAGTTGACAGCACCGTGTTATTCACTGTTCACAGTTACTGAGACAGGTAGTTAATGGCTTTGATTATACTGTATGATAAATAAAAGAAAGATCATTAGGGTCACTCAGGGCATGTTTCTAAAAAAATCACCTAATATAAACATATAGAAGGTCTCCTTTTCTTTTTACTCTGTACACCTCAAACTATAACACCAAGTCATGACACTTGAAGAAATTCTCAGATGATTTTGCACTTATGGTAGTGTATTGATAAAGTGGATTTGACAGAGCTTTGGAGTCAGGTGAAGAACTTTGTTTCTTGGTGCAGAAAGAATTGTCTGCAACTTTAACAGCAGCAAAAGCAATGAACTGGTTATTGACTTTCACCATGCCAAAGAGCTTTGGTCACTATTCAGGGAGTGGATGTAGAGGTGGTGAGCTCCTGCAAGTACTGTACTTGGGGGTCCACATTAAAGATGTGTTAGACTGCACACGTAACACAAATTAACTATATAAGAAAGGGCAGAGCAGACTCTTTTTTTCTTAGGAAACTACATTTCTTTAATGTGTGTAATGACATCCTTCACATCTTCTACAACTCTGTGATGTGATGGCCAGAGTAATTTTCTACACTGTGGTGTGCTGGTCTGATCACATCACTTCAGAGGCCCACCAAATCAGCAAACTAATTGAAAGGGCAGGCTCAGTTATGGGACACACTCTGAACAAGCTGGAGGTAGTACAGAAGGAAAGAATTAAAACAAATCTGAGTGCCATTATAAACACTGCTGCACATCCTGTCACTGGCACACCAACACTGAGGACTTACACCCAACGAATCATTCAGCAGAAGTGTGTTAAGAAACGTAATTGGGGCTCTTTTATACCAGCAGCAATAAGAAATGCATAATGCCTCATTGTGACTGTGACTGCCAAATCAGAAGATTGCTTTTTTTCTTTTTCATCATTCTGGTGTGTGTTCACACCATAATATGTATGTATATGTTGTAAGAATGGACGCTAGTGCACGACCCAACACAGATTTGACACGGGAGGCACGTGTAAAATAAACAAACTTTTATTTTTCTTCGTCTGTGGGCTACGCCTTCCCCGTACCCTACTCTCTTCCACCACCTCTTCCTCAGCAAGCTTTGTCCTCCTTCCACCCGACTCTGGCCGCTGAGTGGTGGTCGCTGGCTCCCTTTTATTGGGTACCCGGAAGTGCTCCAGGTGGTTGATTGCCGACATCCGGCTGCACTTCCGGTTAAGGCGAAACCAGTGCCCAAAAGGGGCCAGCAGCTCCTGTTGCAGCACCCCCTGGCGGCGCCTGCGGAACCCCACAGAGTTGCACAGAACTCCAACCCCTATGAAGCCCTGAGGGAGTAAAAGGCACCGCTGCAACCCAGGGGGGCTGCCATCTAGCGTCCAGGAGGAGATACTGGGCTTCCCACCCTTGTCCCACTGGCAGATGTGGTGAAGGAGCATCCTGGCCAGGCATGGGCCCCGGCCATCCGTCACAATGTAAATATATTTAACTATTTATGTATTTATTTTAAGAGCTTCTGTAAAAAGCCAAATTTCCAAAAGGGACAAAAAGTTGTATCTAATTCTTTTTCCTAAATTCTATTATCATTTGTTCTGGAACTGTTTTAATATGTTCTCTTAAGAATTCTGATCTTTCGGGCACTTCAGAGCTAATTATTAGGTTTCTAGCTCATACAAAGTAATGGTGGTGGTGATTTGCTCCCAGCAAGTCTACAGTGTTTTACCCCCCTACATACACGTGTGAGATGTTGCTCTGAATTTTCGTACAGAATTTAGGAATTTAAATTAATAATAGGTGTAAAACTTTTCCTTCAAAAGGTTATTACTTTTCAGTTGCAGTGATACAAACAGCCAAAATACATTATCCGGCTTTATCCCAACTACTAAGTATTAGTTCTCAGAATCAATGAACGTGTACTTAAGGTTTGGTTCCTGTTGACTCTGGATGTAGGCAATGCTTTGTATCAATCCTTCTGAGTTGACTTTCTATTTACAATGTTAAAGGATTTTTAGTATATTTTTCTTTCTCTGTTAAGAAACTCCTGTCATGTTTTGGTTGCACCTTATTTTGTGGGTGGTACTGCACTTTTCTGAGAGGGTTTCACATGCAGTGGTCCACTGTTGGGTAAATGGCAATCATCTGACTCCCCTCTTCAGCAAGATGAACACTTTGCTTTGCTCTACACTGAACTTTCCATTGCCTCCACATTCAACTCCATTATGGATGGTCTTCCACTCTTACAATCCAGCACTAGGTTGTTAAAAGTGACCACTCCGGCCTTTTTAATGACCTCGCCCTAGGAAACGGTGTAGCCGTGCTACTTAAATTAACTACAAATCCCAGCAGCCCCTGTAGTAATACGCCATTGGTCAGCTTCAGGTGTTGCCACTGGGGTTGCTGGAGGAAGTAAGGTATGGTCCAGAATCTGGTCACTGTTCAGGGAATGGATATAAAGGTGGCTAACTCCTTGAAATACTTGGGGGTCTATATCAATGAAAGGTTGTTCTGGTGTCATAACACCGAGGAACTATACAAGAAAGGGCATCCTTCACATATTCTACAACTATTTGATGGCCAGGTAACCTAACTTCAAGACAGGCCCATCAAAGTAACAAGCTAATTTAAGGACAGACTCATTTATTGGACACACCCTAAAGATCATAGCAAAGGACATTATGAAAAACGATGAACATGCTCTCTCTAACACACCAACACTGTGTACTTTCAGACAAAAGAATTATTCAGCAGAAGTGTGTCAGGAAATGCTACGAGACTCCTTTATACTGACAGCAATACGCCTGCATAATGTCTCACTGTGACTGTCACTACTAAGTCAGAAGTTTTCTTTTTAATGTCTTTCTTAGTATTTCCGGTGTGTGTTCAGACCATAGAATATATGTGTGTACAACGTCTTAACATACGACGTTTCAAGTTTACAACACTTGCTCACATAAAAACTTAAAAAAATTGAGACGTGAGTGTTTCGGCTTACACCATTAGCATTGTACTTACAGACTACGTGAAGAAACTAGTTTGGTTGCGTGCAGCAAAAGAATATGCAGTAACATGGCGTATGAGTGAGGGAGTTGGCGAACTGGTTTGGTTGCGCACGGAGGAAGTATTCCGTTTGTGTTGCTTTGTTTGGTGATTTTTTTGGCCTTTATCATTGCTCCTAAATGAAAGTCAGTCTTCATATGGCAGTGCTTCGAAGAAGAGGAAAGCCATCACGATGGAAGTGAAATTAGACATTGTTAAGAGATCAGAAGGAATAAAGGTAAGGAATTTTTTTTTACAATCATTTTTTGTCATTTTTTCTGTTACTACAGTACAGTGTACAGTACAGTATATTTATGTCCTTTTCCTTTTTCTGTGGCTTAGTTGTGTTTTTATGTTCTAGATTATGATTTTGCAAATGTGCTAGGATAGGTAAGTGACTTATGCTTGGGTGTGTTTCGACTTACTGTATACCAAAATTCGGGTTACATAACTGTTGTAGGAACGGAACTGTGTCATAACCTGAGGACCCCCTGTATACTGTATATTAATTTATCTCTCTATGTATGTATATATTTATTGATTTAAATAGCTTCCTCCATCCATCCTCTTCCGCTTATCTGAGGTCGGGTCGCGGGGGCAGCAGCTTGAGCAGAGATGCCCAGACTTCCCTCTCCCCGGCCACTTCTTGTAGCTCTTCCGGGAGAATCCCAAGGCGTTCCCAGGCCAGCCGAGAGACATATTCCCTCCAGCGTGTCCTGGGTCTTCCCCGGGGCCTCCTCCCGGTTAGACGTGTCTGGAACACCTCACCAGGGAGGCATCCAGGAGGCATCCTGAACAGATGCCCGAGCCACCTCATCTGACTCCCCTCGATGAGGAGGAGCAGCGGCTCTACTCTGAGCCCCTCCCGGATGACTGAGCTTCTCACCCTATCTTTAAATGAAAGCCCAGACACCCTGCGGAGGAAACTCATTTCAGCCGCTTGTATTCGCGCTCTCGTTCTTTTGGTCACTACCCATAGCTCATGACCATAGGTGAGGGTAGGAACATAGATTGACTGGTAAATTGAGAGCTTTGCCTTGCGGCTCAGCTCCTTTTTCACCACGACAGACCGATGCAGAGCCCGCATTACTGCGGATGCCGCACTGATCCGCCTGTCGATCTCACGCTCCATTCTTCCCTCACTCATGAACAAGACCCCGAGATACTTGAACTCCTCCACTTAGGGCAGGATCTCGCTACCAACCCTGAGAGGGCACTCCACCCTGTTCCGACTGAGGACCATGGTCTCGGATTTGAAGGTGCTGATTCCCATCCCAGACGAGTGTGTCGTATGAGTACGAACTGATCCAGAGACAGCTGAAGATCACGGCCTGATGAAGCAAACAGGACAACATTATCTGCAAAAAGCAGTGACCCAATCCTGAGTCCACCAAACCGGACCGCCTCAACGCCCTGGCTGCGCCTAGAAATTCTGTCCATAAAAGTTATGAACAGAATCGGTGACAAAGGGCAGCCCAGGCGGAGTCTAACTCTCACTGGAAACGGGTTCGACTTACTGCCGGCAATGCGGACCAAGCTCTGGCACCAATCGTACAGGGATCAAACAGCCTTTATCAAGGGTCCGGTACCCCATACTCTTGGAGTACCCCCCACAGGATTCCTCGAGGGACACGGTCAAATGCCTTTTCCAAGTCCACAAAACACATGTAGACTGATCGGGCAAACTCCCATGTACCTTCCAGGACCCTGCTAAGGGTGTAGAGCTGGGCCACTGTTCCGCGACCAGGATGAAAACCACACTGTTCCTCCTGAATCCGAGGCTCGACTATCTGATGGACCCTCCTCTCCAGAACCCCCGAATAGACTTTTCCAGGGAGGCTGAGGAGTGTGATCCCTCTGTAGTTGGAACACACCCTCCGGTCCCCTTTCTTAAAGAGGGGGACCACCACCCCGGTCTGCCAATCCAGAGGCACTGTCCCTGATGTCCATGCGATGTTGCAGAGGCGTGTCAACCAAGACAATCCTACAACATCCAGAGCCTTGAGGAACTCCAGGCGTATCTCATCCACCCCCGGGGCCCTGCCAACAAGGAGTTTTTTGACCACCTCGGTGACCTCAGTCCCAGAGATGGGGGAGCCCACCTCTGAGTCCCCAGGCTCTGCTTCCTCATTGGAAGGCATGTTAGTGGGATTGAGGAGGTCTTCGAAGTACTCCCCCCACCGACCCACAACGTCCCAAGTCGAGGTCAGCAGCGCACCATCCCCACCATATACAGTGTTGACACTACACTGCTTCCCCTTCCTGAGACGCCGGATGGTGGACCAGAATCTCCTCGAAGCTGTCCGAAAGTCGTTCTCCATGGCCTCCCCAAACTCCTCCCACGCCCGAGTTTTTGCCTCAGCAACCACCGAAGCCGCATTCCGCTTGGCCTGCCGGTACCTATCAGCTGCCTCCAGAGTCCCACAGGACAAAAGGGACCGGTAGGACTCCTTCAGCTTGACGGCATCCCTCACCGCCGGTGTACACCAATGGGTTCGGGGATTGCCGCCACGACAGGCACCGACCACCTTACGGCCACAGCTCCGGTCAGCTGCCTCAACAATAGAGGCACGGAACATGGCCCATTCGGACTCAATGTCCGAATAGCTTCCTTAAAAAGCCAAATCTCCCGTGGGGACAAATAAAGTTATATCTATCTATATTGGCTTCCACACAAAGTTGTATGACTTTCATACATTTATAATTTTATAACCAGTGCATTCAATTCTTGGATTGTAATTTTTTCTCCAACACTGATTTTATTGTACATAACCACTGCCATGCTGATTGTTTTTATTGATTTATCCTTTAAAATTGTTCTAATAAATAGCAGTTTAAAGGATAAAAGCTTGATATTTTTCAAGCAAGAGTTATTTTTTCACAATTATGGTACATTTTAATTTGCCACATAAAACTGTGATAAATGGAAGCAATTATTAAATTAAAAATTACTTTGTTCTCTGAAACTGATAAAAAAGCTTTAAACCTTGCCATTACGTCCACTTTGAAGCAGCAAAGGTTTTGATTTAAGTGGCATTTATGAGCTGTGATGCCCCATTTATGAGGTATCCTTGTGATAACAGAAGGAAGCTAGAAATAATCATTGTATCACAGATTCTTGGCCCAATTTTCTCAAGGTAAGGATACGTTACTTGCTTTTTTGTGTGCTTGCAGCGGCTGTGGAGTTTTGACAACGCAATGCTGAAGCCCCCTCCATTAACAATCTGTGGTTATTCTACATAAGCCATGAGGCGAGATGCATGGGATATGGGAGCGTAGTGAAGAGAGGACCTAGGACCTTCATCGTATTTTTTCTACATCATCAGAACTAAACTAATTATACTACATTGTATGTTTAATAAAAGCCTTAGGTTTTCTAAAGAGGCAAGGCAATTTTGCTGTATCATGTCTTGCACCTGCATGATCAAAAAAAGAAAAACCCTCAGAAAAAGGCACAGTGCACAAAAAGAGCAGATTGAAGTGCCACAAAACCTTTATCTGTTTTTTTTAAATTCATGATGAGCCAATAAGCCACTCTTGCTGATGATATAGTATATAGTGTAAGCATTTCAGTATATTGTGTATGAGAAAATCTTTGCTTATATAATGCTATAATGCTATATAAAGGGTTTCAATATAGAGTGTATGTGTTTTACTATATACAGTACTGTAGTGTATTCATTTCAGTATACAGTTTAAGTATTTTAGTACTTGGCATATGTACTGTGGAGAATGAAGTTGCAAATGGCACTTTATAGAAAAGAAATAATATCATGAACTATATGTACAGTCTGTGTAAGTGCTAACATTTTCAGCACTGTGTACAGTGTCCATTCCCTCTCTTCTGAGCTGCATGCGCAGCTTGTTGTCCTTTTCTATGGCTTCATTAAATTTCAACCAAGACAGTCAAGAATATTTGAGATTTTATTTTTTTTACGTTTGGGTTTTTTTTTACCCCTAAATATTGATTTATCGAAATGTCCTTTCTTAGCAGATACCTACTGCCCTAGATATACATCCATCCATCCATCCATTTTCCAACCCGCTGAATCCGAACACAGGGTCACGGGGGTCTGCTGGAGCCAATCCCAGCCAACACAGGGCACAAGGCAGGAACCAATCCCGGGCAGGGTGCCAACCCACTGCAGGACACACACAAACACACCCACACACCAAGCACACACTAGGGCCAATTTAGAATCGCCAGTCCACCTAACCAGCATGTCTTTGGACTGTGGGAGGAAACCGGAGCACCCGGAGGAAACCCACGCACACACTGGGAGAACATGCAAACTCCACGCAGGAAGGACCCAGGAAGTGAACCCAGGTCCCCTGGTCTCCCAACTGCGAGGCAGCAGCACTACCCACTGCGCCACCGTGCCGTCCCCTGGATATACAATTCTGCCAAATTTCAACTTTTATTGTATTGTATGAGGAAGTCAGAAGTGGCAGAGAAGTATGTAAGAGTGACACAGGGAAGTATGACAGTGGTGAGGTCTGTGGTAGGAGTGATTGATGCATTCAAGGTAGAGGTGGGATTACATCAGGGATCGGCTCTGAGCCCTTTCTTATTTGCAATGGTTATGGACAGGTTGACAGATGAGATTAGATAGGAGTCCCCATGGGCTATGATGTTTGCAGATGACATTGTGATCAGTAGCAGGAGTAGTGAACAGGTTGAGGAGACCCTGGAGAGGTGGAAATATGCTCTAGAGCGGACAGGAATGAAGGCCAGTAGGAACAAGATAGAATAAATGTGTGTAAATGAGAGGGAGATCAGAGGAATGATGAGGATATAGGGAGTAGAGTTGGTGAAGGTGTATGAGTTTAAGGGAACAACAGTACAGAGTAAGGGGTGGTGTAGAAGAGGGGTGAAGAAGAGAGAGTGTCACAAGTGATTTGTGATAGATAGGTACCAGCAGGAGTGAAAGGGAAGGTCTACAAGCCAGTAGTGAGACCAGCTATGTTATATGTATTGGAGACAGTGGCACTGACCAAAAAAGAGGAGACAGAGTTACAGATGTTAAGGTTTTCATCGGGTGTAACGAAGAAGATCGGGATTAGAAAGTCAGAGAGGCAAGATTGCTTTGTATTGGACATGTGCAAAGGAGAGAGGCTGGGTATATTTGGGAGAAGGATGTTATGGATTTAGCTGCTAGGTAAGGCCTAAGAGGAGGTTTATGGATGTAATGAGAAAGGACATGCCGGTGGTGGGTGTAACAGAGCAAGATGCAGAGGACAGAAAGATATGGAAAAAGATGATCTGCTATGGTGAACCCTAAGGGGAGCAGCCATAAGAGGAAGAAAAATACATATAATGTTACATGAAAATACCACCCATACCAAAGTGCCACCTGAGGTGATTGCCTCATCGTCACATCTCATGCACCTGGCCTGCTTCCATTTATGAACCCAATGCTCCAAACAATAATTACAAATATAGTGTAAAAGATGCAAAATAAAACAAAAAAAGATAACGTTAAAACAAACACAGAGAAACATCAAGCAATATATAAAGAAGTGTACATGTACAGTACATTTATATAGGATGATTTTATATTCAAATTACAGCAAAATCAAATGTTAGTTCTGCAGACCATTTTCATAACATAAGTATATGTTCTGAAATATGTACAGAACAGCATATATTATCATCATTGTCATTATTTTTGTTATTATAGTCACCAGGCACTATGGTTGCCTGTGCACATTTCTCCTGCATATCAACAGTTCACACACAAAGTGTTGGATCAGGTCAGTTAATGACTCAGAATTACCCCAATATTTTCGAAACTTTTGGTATCAATTTCACAATCCGCACATTTCCACGGTTAATTATACAGTGAAGGAGTATGGAATTAGAGAAAGTAAACACTGATTACTGTAGACAAAGCAGAAAGTTTGCAGCTGACTTTTAAACAGTTTTGATAAAAGACTGATTAAGTTAAATATTCTTAGTTATTCCACTGAAGATTTACTAAAACACTATAACAGTGAAAAATGTGATACTGACAGGTTTAATTTTATTTCAGTAAACATGCCAATAATCTTTGGACCAATCACAGAAAAAAATGAATAACAGACAGACACAACCAAAAAGATTCACGAGTATAATGAGAGAAAAGTGAGTAGAGCTGAACACTAAACGTATATTGTGACATAGTGATTTAGTTAAGATAGTATAATATTCTTGTCACTCAAACTTTCAAAAAATAAATGGGGAAGAATTCCAGGAAAAAAACAGGAAAAGTTCTTAGACTCCTAACTTAAATCAAAGGACAAATCCAGCACACACTGTCTTAGGTTCCATTGACAATATCAAATAGTAGAGAAAATCTTGAAATATATCATAACTTTGATGCAAAGAGTATCAATTCTGACCACATTCCAGACTTTGGCAAGAACACTTCGAACTTAGCAGGGGGCCAAGAAAACACCATAGTGTGTTTGGATTAGTTAAGGGAACAGAAGAAAATTTATCACCATTTTTTAAATAGAAGGCCAAAAACTCATTGTCAAATTTTTACAAATTCTCTTTTTTATGAGAGAAACGTACTTTCATTTGGACATATTTTTGCATATCAATGCCAGCTCACGGAACAAAAAACAATTGAACAACTCCTTTAATTCTTTCCTATGTTTAAAATTACTACTGCCTTATTATCTACTGGAAAGGTAAAAAAGTAAATGTTATTTACCAAATTAGGTGATACTCATTGACATGCATACAAGGCATAACCAAGGGTAATTGATTCCTTTTTCATAATGGAAAAAAATATTACTTCTTCTAAATTCAAGTAATGCACAACATCACATTCCTAATGTAATACAATAAAGAGGCAAAGATTCTTCCAATTAAGCAAAATGAGACGACAAGCTAATGGTGTACTGAAGGTTATTGTGCTCAAGTACTCCTTAGGCAATGGTGCTTCATTCAGCAGTACAACCACAAATGCTACAAGAGGATGAGAATTTATCATAAGTAGATGAAAACTGTGGTTCAGTATGTTATGACTCCAGGTCATAGTAAAAACACTTAGACAAGTGATTTGTGAACTGAATACAGAGATGAGGTAAAATATTTGACAGTCTGACTTGAGTGAGGTGTATAAAATTCGGAACTGATTTTAGAATATGCGTTCCACAAACAGAAAAATTGACTTAGGGTTGGCTAACATTTACTTTAATATTTATTATTTTTAAATCTGATTTTAGGATGATATTCCCAGCCGTGTCTCACGTTATCTAAAGGTGTACTGTTAAGAAAACAGAAGTGCAGTTACTTACCTTGTCAGAAGTAACATTTTGTTATAAAGACTCACAAGGAAGAAGATTACGTAAGTGTGGTATGTTTCCAACTGACATCTATCTATCTATCTATCTATCTATCTATCTATCTATCTATCTATCTATCTATCTATCTATCTATCTATCTATCTATCTATCTATCTATCTATCTATCTATCTATCTATCTATCTATCTAATGTAAGAAATCATAATGTTTTTTAATTGATGCAAATATATTATCAATGTATGTGCTAGTGATTGAAAATGACAGGCCACAAGGGCAACAGAGACTAGGACCAAGAGGTAAACCTGTACCAAAATAACACGTAAGAATCAATACCTGGAGATCAAAAGAAATTAATACCAAATCAAAAATTAGGTTGCGAGAACCTTTCCAAAAGTCAATAACTATTAATTTTATGAAGCAAAACCCAATCAATTGTCTTTTTAAAAAATTTTCCCACAATATCATGAAACCACTAAGCATGTGGGCTGACTTTTAAAGCATTGCTGATAACACTTTAGCTTAGGTACTGCAAAAATTCATCTATTACTCATTTACTTTTATTTAACAAGACCTTAAGCAAGTCTTCTTTTGGTGTTGATGACACCTACAGTACATTTGATAAGCTAGTAGAATTACTTATGAATATGAAGGATTCACAGGCCGTACATTTAAGTATGCAAAATCAAAATACATATGCCTCACTTAAATCACTTTTGACCATTCCAAAGTGAAATTATTTTTGTAGGCCACATTGCACAGATGAAAAACCATTTTACTGATGCTTTGTAAGAGTCATTAAAACCAAAAGAAGCCTTTGTTAAAGAATCCTGTCTTATAGGTTGATGAGAGCAAACATATTGCAAAGGAGGAGCAGATATCCGTTGTTGCGTGTTACATTAAAGCAAACTCTACCCTCAAGAAAGTTTTATTTTTCTTCCCTGCTGATGATCTACTGTAGATGGAAACTCACTGCTAACAGAAATCAAGCTCTCGAGATTTGTAAAAGTGATAAAAATGTGTTTGTGTGCGATGATGGAGTTGTGGAACATGCTGGCTAAAATCAAGGGGTGCAAAAAACTTTACAAAAGAAGTTCCCTAACTGTTTATGTTCACTTTTACTCACACCTTTTGAATTTGGTGGACTATGTAAAAAGATGGCTGGGAGTTACTATGGCAAAAAGCAAATACTTTATGCATGTTCGCCCAGATAGACTTCTGACAAGAAAGTAAGAAGATGTGCACAGCCTGGTACCAGAAACACTGTTTTCACCCAATTGTTGACAACATGCTAACTGAATCTGAGATTTAGCATTGAGTCATTAGAATTCTAACTGGAGGGAGTGGCCTTAACACCTAGAACACCTCTGTTTCTCAGACCCTTCCTATCACCTCACACTGTGGAATAACAGATGAAAACTTGGAAATCAAATTACACTAAGCATCTTCTTGAAAAAGGACAAGACACTGGCCAAACTGTTAACACATGCACAAATGTACAAAGCCATTATTTTTGACTTTTCAATTTGGTATGCATCACCTTGATATTGTCAGTCAGTTCAGCATCATGTGCACCTATTTAAGAAGCAGCAGTGGAGATTCTTGAACAAGCAGCTTGATGTTACACTCCATCAACAAGACAAGGACAAAGGGACAAGATGTGGACAGCAATGCTGGTGCAATTGTTGTAAATCATAACAGGAAGATTGTTCTTTCATAAATCGGTGTGTTGCTGTTATATAAATAAATAGTATAATGCACACTTTTACAAAATTAAACTTGTTCATATCTATAAACTTCATGAACTGATACATGAATATTTCTGGATATGCAATTAACCTTTCATTCAAAGATCCAGACCAGAGGAGTTTCATAATTTACACTCTTACAGTTACGATGTTAAATTGCTGTTTGTCGATAAATAGTGAATATTTACCTTCAGAATGGACACTGTGATAGGGGTGCACTCCTTATTCTTAGCTGTTTTTTTCTCAGCTTATCCACAGACACTTCTTTTAAAACCTTCAGGTGCCACCTCTGCTCTCAAGTCTCATAAGTTTATAATAGTTTCTGAACACTCCTTAAAGTTGTGAATTATTATATATTAAATAATCGTGCATTTTATTTTGAATTGTACGTCTTTGCATGGTAAATAGCTTTGTGATGACGTGTTCTTTGAAGACTACTGGGTGCAATGTCTATTGATTGAAAGATACACATAATACACCAGGCAAACAGGTGGGTGCAAGGGGTTCTTTTGCTCTGTTGTTCTGTTGTCTTCCTATGCTTCTGGTATGAAGGATAGGCAGCACAGAAACTGATGTGAGGACTTTGGCCTTTAATAGAAAGGGCTCAAAGATGTCAGAAGATGCTTGTGTACAAAGGCACTTGACAACAGGTATTCAGTTCCTGTACTACTAGAGCCCACTAAATCTAAAGTTGGGAAGTGAGATGAAGAAGGGCTGTCCTGGAAGGGAGTTAATGTGTCCAGATGTTTTAGGTCACGTATACTGGAAGGAGAAAGAGACAGAGAGAGAGAAAGTTTTCCAATAATGTAGTTTCATTTGCCACCAGAAAAGAAATACTTAACCTGTGTAGCTATTACCCTGTTTGAGCAGCACAATTTACAATACCCTTTTACTTTGATAATTTAGATTCTTTCTATTTAACCTCTCCATTTTAGATACACTTTATCTTTTTAAGGTGATTTACTGGAAAGCCATGTCTCATAATATATATACTGTATATATGATTATTTTTAACCTTTCAGTGGCACACTATGGAAAGAAATAATAATTGAATGAATGAATGATTTTAAGAATTGTCATATAGAATTGTCCAGCTTCAAAATTGTTTTATATAAATGGCTTTTATTTTTTTATTTCAAACACAGGCTGTGTATATACTTAATTCTATGATTTATATAATAAAATTACAATTTTACCTGTAGCAAGCCATGTCATTGGACATATCTAGACTCTTTTCATAACTACTTTTACAGCACACTCCAGATATCAATTTATTTAAGTGCAAATAATCATAGACCACAGGTAGGATTGGGGTATGCATAAAGGATTTGACTGGAATAACCAGTGGTTTTTTGTAGTGGACATCTTTATCCAGTACAAAAGCCTTGTTTTAAATATTAATATAGAGTAATGATTTTGTAATAAAGGATCAGTGGTCTAGAAACAACATAATATTGCCATAATTATATTGTATTGACTAGCTCAAAATACCTTATTTGGTTGCTACACTCCCAGGCCTAAAGCCTGGAAAATCCTCAGAGTAGGCCAAGTCAACCCCATACTGCGCTCATAAGTTTCCAATCTTATTTTCGCAATTGATGGTGTAAAGTGAATATATGTAAATATACAAAATAGAAAGTTTCACAAAAATCAATAAATAAGAAAAATAACCAAATATATACTGTATATGCACCAAGAAATTGTCCTCCATTGTTACCTTAATTAATAAACACTATATACAATTCATATAACCCCCCCCCCCCCCCCCCCCCGCCCCAAATAACCATTACACACATTACATACAAAAACTATCATTAACCAAACACACACAAGGTTCAAATTGAAACAGTGACTGGGAAAATGGTGGAAAATGATGAAGCGGGCCTAAGTCCTTGAAGTAAATTGGATGACAAATGATTAACAGCAATGATGGTACTCCCTTCAAATATATAAAGCTGCACAAAACCAGAACAGTCTTGCCAGTGGATGCAAATTGTTTTTCAGGTTAAAACCAGAGACAATGCCCAACCGTGGTGAAGTGGATTCTCGAAGCTCCTCAACCGTGATAGCTGTAAGCCCATACAGTTTTAGCATGTACAATCAAGATGGTGGAAGGTGTGGAGTAAAAACAAGATGGAAAGGCCACTGAGCTCTAAAGCCCTCTATATATAGAAGTACACAGGAAATCTTTTTGACCAGAAACAGGAAGTCCCACCTCAAAGGGTCAGCTGCTTTCAGTTATATGGCTTCACCATTGTATTTCAAAGGGTGGTTGCTTCAACACCATGAACAATTGAAAAGTCTGCAAAATCAACAAAAAACTGACAGAAACAATTGAACAGACTGATAGAAATGACAAAAATCATGTAGAACCGCTACAGTATATACAAGCAAACCTCACCTGAGCCAAGTGACTGATGGGAAAAACCATATGTAGTACAGTATGTACGCTTTTACTTGTCAGACCATAACCAGCAAATTAGATCACTGGTAAACTTTTAACTTTGTTAAGTTCAACTTGATTGTATATAATGTTATCGATTTGTTGAATAAGTTAGACTTCGTTGAATGGAATATTATTTTCTTCAAATAAAGTTTAAAAAAATGAATAGTTTTAAAGTTATGAAGCAAAATCAATAAATTGATGACATAACAAGCACACTATTCTGTGCATCATTATTTCATTTTCTTTAGCACTTGTTTAGTTATGCTAATATTATGCATAAAGCTTTATACTGGCATACCTATTACCAGTAGTGGTTTGGTTGCATTGCTTACCTTCTCTTTTTTACAGAAATGTGGACAGTATATTTTAGACCTCAGTTTAATACAAGTTGCATTAAAATAAAATCACTGGCCTAACAGAGCATATATTTTGAAACTACTATATCATTTAGAGCATATTCATGTGCAAAGTGCAAACCATTAGAGTGCATTTGCTTAAGCTACAGTAGATTAAGGAGTAATACATTCCACACTGTTAGTTTTAACAGTCGCCCCCTCGCTTTGCTCGCCCACCCCCCCGCCTACGCTATGCACCAACCACTTTGCGTCTCTGCCGCTCGCATTGTGAAGAGGGGGGCTGAACCCACCACAAGGAGATGCAATCGCTCCTCCAACACCCCCTCTTAAAAGGTGATACAATGGGAAACACATACAACTTGAGCATGGGAAAGGCGCTATATAAATAAAATGTATTATTATTATTATTAGTAGTAGTTTTTTTTTTATACCTCCTCTTTGATCGATCAGTGCTGGCTTGCTGCTGCTGCTGTGCCACATGATCTGCACTTCTGTCATATGACCTACTGCATGTCCATATATTCGATATCTTTTTGCTTTTGCCTTTTCATTAATATTGCATTGAATTTTGATTCTGTGTTTGGAATTACATTGTGACCACACAACATATAACTGCCCGTGAGTGAATATCGTTACTTTCTCTCTAAAAGAAATGCGTCTGACATAACCACGCAGGACTTTTCCAAATCCCTTTGCATAAGCTCTTGTCCCGCGGGGCTTCCGGACCCGGGCGTGGTTACATCGCTTGGCATGAAGACTCATCTCGCGAGACGTGACAGTGTCTCTGAGACAATCATGTCTCGTCTCCTTCCAAGATTTTTTTTTATAATAGAGAGATGAGAAATGTATTTCTGAAAAAGCATTAAATAACACATAGCTAACTGCATTGCAGATACTGTATTATCACTGATCAGTTAAAATATTTTTTAGCATAATTTTATAGCAGTTTAGTAGGTAGTATTCTTAACCCACACATCTGTCTTTTTTATCTGTTTTACAATGCATTTTGAATGAAATGTGCCTGTTTGATTTCAATAAAAAGAAAAAAATGACTGTTGCACAGGAAGACAAGTGAATATATCTGTTACTTGTGCCTGTTGATGGTGAGTTAAGTGTGTGTTAGCTGCATTCTTTAAATATTTACAGTAACGACAAGTCATTAATAATTCTTATGAATAAAGTCATAATTGGGTAGTCACAAGCTGTCTTCATTTTCTAGTAGAAACTCTTAAATGGCATTACCATAAGTAATCAGAAACATTTGTTTTCTTGCTCTACATCACTGAATATTTTTTGGAATCTTTGCAGAATGTAGTTACGGCTGTAGTTTGATTCTTGTATGACATGTATCACAAGAATTTGACCTTAGCCATTGATTGAATAACATCCTGTGAATTTCATAAAGTAATGGGGCAGAGGGTCATTTAAACTGTAATCAGGCAAGTAGATTCAAAACTGTTTTTCAATATGTTGGAATTTTTTTTTACATTCATATGATTTATTTAGGAATGGTGTATCCAAGAATTTCCATTTCCTAAAGTAATTTCTATTGAGACATTCCCTTTTTTGTTGGCTTAAGAAGATACGATTTAGAAATCACAAAGTAAAGAAAATTAAGCTTCTAAATAGCTGTTTTCCAGTATTGAAAACACTGTTTTTATTATATTGAAGTTAATTTTGATCATAATTGAAGTGATATGAATTTCTGAAGACACTTACAGTTCACATTTTTTGTAATCTAATATAATATTACTAAATTCAGTTTAAACCCATGTCATCACTCATACATGCAAATATTGCACTGATGAATTCATTAGCCACCATACATGGCAGCTGTAAACATCTAGTGTTCTTATGGTGTAAACGGACTTCTTTTCTTTTTTTTTTCAAATATATAAATATTCATTAATGTAAATGTGTAATTATTAAATTCCTTCAATGTTTTTCACAAGAAGCATTACATGTTATTAATCCAAAATGTGTTAGGGTGAAACTTTAAATTAAAGATCGTGTAAAAAGGGGTCTGGCACTGATCTTGATTGTAATGACACCGCTACAGTGCAGAACACAAGATAGGTCATAAGATGCCCAGATGGAAGGTTATTTTTGCCAGAAATAATTGGCCATCACTGAAAGGGGGCACTATATATGAAATCCTAGAGAGGGTAATTTAGGGAGCTTAAATCCAGAACAGTAGGGGATGATGGGAACTACGCCAGGAGTCCCCTGTTAGGTGGCAGAAGAAAGAATTATTTTCAATTATACATCTCCCACACCCAAATATGATGGCCTGCTGGCCTGGGGGTTCTTGGCCTTTTAATAGAGAGCTGGAGTTCAAGATTGTAGGGACACCTGCTGTGTCTAAAGTAGCTGTGATAGGGGACCAGAGAGCTTCCTTACACTTTTAGTGACTCTGTAAGTGGTGGGTATGCTTCACAAGAAGTAGTTCTTGCCTATAATTTAAAAGGTGCTACTGGCAACAAGCTAGTTATTCTTGGAGTCACAAAGACTAAGTCTGGATATGGTTGGATAAAGAGAGCAAGGAGGAAGACTGGAAATAATGGAGAGCAGGAGATACCAATTTATGGGTAAATGCATTGCACCTCCCTCCTGAGAGACAGAATGACTCCTGTATAGTTAGGCCCAGAGGGCTATAGGTTTGCTGCTTTCCGTTTTTGTTGCCGTATTTTACATTCTTTAATTTGAACTGTTTTGTTTGTTGTTTATTTAATAATAAAAACTTTTTTTCTTTTACCCCTTTTGACCTTTTTGACATCAATTGGGGTTGAAATTAGCTTAAGTGCCTCTCAGGCCACAATAGGAAAATTGACACCACATGAATGAGTGTGCTTTATTGTGTATTGACACATCAAAGGTCAGCTCCTACCTTACATCCTGAAATGCTGGGATAGGTTCCAGCCTCCTGTAATTCTTAAGTGGGTTCATTAAATGGATGGATTGACATATGTTAAGAAAAAAATGTGATGTGCCTTTGAATATTATATATTTATGACCTCTGGCATACAAGCATTTGGATCTGCTACAAAACAAGCCTCTTCATTAGTGTTAGTCATGGTCATTTAAACAAAATAGTGTACCAATGATTTTAAAATTGGTTCTGGGTTTAAAACATCACTTGTTCTCAGTGAAGAATTAGTTGTATTTGTACATTTAAGTTCTTTTTGTGATTGTGGATGGTGTGTTTTCAATAAACTAGTGTAGTAAGCGAAAAGATTTAACAGGCTCTGGTCATCTGTGATACAAAGATAAATTTTGGGATTCCAACCTGACAAACCCCATTTACTTAAAGAATCAAACAAAAATAACGCTTGATGGTGTGAAAAAGAAACACAAATTTCTGCCACCAGAATTTCATAGCTACAATAAAGACTTCTTTGTTGGCCATCAAGTAAGTTGGGAGCTCCTTGGCTCTGGTTGCTTCGGTAAGAAGTGACACTTCCCTCTGGGAGGTTGTGCTTTTATGGCCCAAGGTCCAGAAAGGGTCAGTTGCTCTCATTGCCCTTTTTTCTACACTGTGGACAAAGAAGAAGACGAGACAATTAGTGGCAGTGCCTCCTCTCACTCCAGGGTGGTATCATATACCTGGAAGGAATTCAGAGGGTGACCCTCTGATGCATATGTGTGACACAGTGTGAGAATAATGCATTAAAATAGGTAATTCTAATTGTAATTATTGAATAATGTAAATAAAAGAAAACTACAGCAGGGCTGGCAACATCAAGGCTCACAGGCTCGATCTGGCCTGTGAGCCATTTTAAAGTGGCTCACTTCATTAGTATTCAAAGATGTTACACAAATACAATATTGGGATTGTAACATTTAAGAAAGCAGCCAAACTAGGATTTAGATATAAATTCATTTATTAAAATGTGATTGCATTGGAATCATTTTGGAAAAGGATCACACAGGCATTGGCAATAAGGTTAAGTACTGCAAAAAGAAAATTGACAATGTTAAAACATAGCAGGAAAGGATAGCTAGATATGAAATATGATCCTAGTTAAATGAAAGCCTAATTCATGAAAAAAAAAACCTTAAAAGATTCTTAACTGAAAAGGTCTTTGGAGCACAGGACCAGTAATATATCCTATGAGTTAGCCTCATACATAATGGAATGATTGACAATAATTTAGGATGAGTAGACAAATGACCCTAAACTCAAGGCAGGATGAGAATGAAATTCAGTGATGACTGACTTTGTAGATGATTAAACTGATGGCTTATATTGATAAATAACAGTGCGGACACCTTTTTGCATGCTTATCTTAGTCATAGGAAACAACAGATTTAAAAATATTTTTGTTATTCAAAAGGTATTATTGAAGTTTTGACGTTAAGCTTTTAAGAAGAGACCCAGTTTCTTAAGTTTGACAGCCTCAGATGTACAGTATTTTTTTCTCGCCTTTAATATTATTTTATATTAACGATGAGTTTGTGCTTTATTGATTAATAAACTACATAATCTTAGTAAATGTAATTACGTAAGTACATTTATGGAGAGGTGAAACAAGTTCAGAAGATTTTTGTTCATTTTCTCTGTTTTACATAAAGCCAAGCAACTTTATGTCTGACAAGGTTGAAAATGCCATACTGATGAACCCAGTGATGCAGAAAATCACTTTAGAGTCCTATGCAATAGCAAAACTTGTGAGTTCAAGTCAGTGTATTTTTATATAGAATACTTTGCATGGACAGACTAATGGCATTGTAAATATGACTTGATTAAATTTAAAAAATGGCCTTTGATACAGCATAATAACGCATGCATTAACAACAGTGCATTTTATTTACTTTCAGAAATTTAGACATTTTGCTTTTTAGCCTGTTTTAAGTCATAGGATGATTAGTTCCTTTTCAAGGATAGGAACTATATTGGAATTATTGATATTACATATGTATTAGACTTGACTACCATTGAATCTGAGCTTATTTTTCTACTTGTTTTCTGTTTGAAAATTGAATGGTATATTTAATATTAAATGTATTAAAACCAACAGATTCAGAAAATATTCAGACCTCTTTACTTTTGGTACACTTTATTGTGTTCTAAAGTTAATTTTAAATGGATAAATTTGTCATTTTAGCCCATCAGTCTATACTTAGTAATTCATAATGACAAAATGTTTTCAGAAATGTTTACAAATTTATTAAAAATCAAAAACTGAAATTTCTCATTTTTATAAGTATTCAGACCCTTTAATGTTTTACTCCAAATTGTGGTCAGGTGCAACCTGTTTGCTTTTATTATCTTTTGAGATGCGTCTAAAACTTGATTTGAGCCCACCTGCAGCAAACTGAATTGACGACATAGTTTAGACCTATATATGTAAGGTCCCACAATCCAAACTGCGTGTCAAGACAAAAGCCAAGGAACTCACTGTAGATAATTCTGGTGAGGCATGGATCAGGGTCAGGGTATACAGCCATTTCTAAAGCTTTGAATATTCCAAGGAGAACAGTGGCTTCTGTAATTATGAAATGGAAGAGGTTTGGAACTACCAGGACTCCTCCTAGAGCTGCTAATCTGGCCAAACAGAGTAACCAGTCAAGAAGGCCCTTGATCAGGGAGGTGACCAAGAACCGCAGTGATCACTCTAAGAGAAGGACAGCCAACTCAGTAGCACTCCATCAATAAGGTGTTTACGGTAGAATGGCTAGACAGAAGCCACATCTGAGTAAAAGGCATATGACAGTTTAAAAGACTCTGAGGACATGAGGAAAAAGATTCTCTGGTCTAATGATGCAAAAATGTAACTCTTTGGGCAGAACTCCAAGCAATATATCACCAGACCAGGCACTGCTCATCTCCTGCCTAATACCATGCTTACAGTAATGTATTGAAGTGGCAATTTCATGCTTAGGCGGTGCTTCTCAGTAGCAGAGACAGAGAGACTGGTCAGAATTGAGCGAAGGATGAATACAGCCAAATACAGTAAGGTCTTTGAAGAAAATCTGCTTTAGAGTCCACAACACCACAGACTTGGCAATGGTTCACCTTTCAGTACGACATTAATAGAAGTATGTGGCCTAGACAGTACTGGGGTGGCTTCAGGAGATGTCTCTGCCTGTCCTGTACTGGGCTGTGGAGAGACTTGAAGATGGCAGGTTACAATTGCTTCCTATCTAATATAATGGAGCTTGAGAGGTTCTGCTAGAAAGAATGGGATTAACTGTGCCAAGTCCAGGTGTACATAGCTTGCAGAAAAACTCAAAGCTGTAATTGCTGTCAAAGGGGCTTCTACAAAGTAATTAATGAAGTGCCTGAATTTCAGGTTTTAATTTTTATTAAATTTGCAAACCTTTCTGAAAACAGTTTTCAGTTTGTCATTATAGGTTATTGAGCGTCGATTGATGGGCAAAAATTTAAACGTGTATCCATTAAAAATTAAATGTACAGCACAATAAAGTGTATAGAAAGTGAAGTAGTGTGAATAATTTCTGTATCTACTGCAGGTTCATCCTGTGTGTTAACAATGCTAAAAATATTTGTATAATGTTTATAAAAGAGGTGATTATACATCAAACAGCTCTAGGCTCTTTATAATAATAATAATAAAATAAATTAATAAAAAAATTAATTAAAATGGATTGATATTTCAAGGTAAGGTCAATTGACAACAGGTAAAAGACAAATAAAACCTATCTACACATATTCTGGAGAAAATAATCACCTTAAGCTTCCATGATTTCAATAAAAGAGCAATTTTTATCTGACCTCTGTTAAATTCTGTACTGTAATGCAATGCAGGCTAAAGTTCTTGTTTTTGGTTATATACCCTGCGCATCTCTCTCTGGTTTTGTCACTGGTGATAGTAAAAACTCTCATCCATTCTGAGTTCCCATTCTAAGACCAGTTGAAACAAGAGAAGAGACAGTAATAGCTGATCTTAATGATTGCCACAGATGTTTAAAAGCAATATTAGCAACCTCATCAGCGCTCCAACACAATTGCGCAAATATAGTCCTCCATCTTGAATTAAACGCTAACACAGATTGTATATCTTTAATAGAGGCATGTAAAGGTTCTTCTGGCAACAGTAGTTATATTTTTCTTGGGAAATAGAAAAATGCCTGTATGTTATGAACAAAGTATACACTCAGAACAGTTGGTAGTAGCATGGTCTGTATAATAAGAGTAGGTAAAATAACTGATCTGAAAAAGAGATTTTAAAATCGGGTACACATTTAACTCAAAGTCAATGTGAAATTGTAAGAAATGGAGTTACATGATTGCACTTAATTATAGTTTTGATCCTTGTAACAGTATTTTAAACTTCAAATCGAATAACAATGTTACTTAAACAGTGGGACAGTAGAGAACTACAGTAGTCAATTCTGCCTTATACATTAACAAGTTTCTAAAATGCAACATTAATTTTGTAATATTTTTAAGATGTAGGGAAATAATACTGTGTAAAAATGTGATGAGTGAAGTATAGTACACTGTAATTTTTTTTTTGGGGGGGGGGATATGATCTAATAAGACCCTCAGTTTAAAAATTGTCAATTTTATTTTGTAATCAGAAGAATTTTGGCCTAAACATAAAAATATTTTTTTCAGCTAAATCATATTAACTAAAAATTGTTATGTAATCCCTTAATGGCAACATATACAGACAAAAGAGATTTGATTCCAGATTAGAAATTGCATACAGCATACAGTTTTACAGTCATTACACTTGTACAGAAATGTATGAAATGCAACACCAGAAATCAGTGATTTAATGGAATTCCCTGGTCAGTCATTTCAAAAAACTGAAGTTCAGTTAGCGTAAAGATTATAATATTTCTACTATTGAAAAATTTTGAATCATTATTAACAAAACAGGTTTTGTATATCTTTCAAGAGAAATGGTACATTTGAAATCAGTTTATAATTAATAATAAGAGTCAGGTTTAAATCCTGAGTTCTTTACTAAAGGTCTAAGAATGACAAGCAGTTATGCTACAATATGATACTCAGCGAAGTAAACACTGCATGTGAATTCTTTAACAATACTTCCACTTTGATTGAAATGCTTTCACCTGTAAAAAAAAACCTTTTTAGAATGACATACTGAGGTCTACTCATCTTGCTATGTAATGCTTTAAGTGAACCCTTCACCCTTTCAGATTTAATCAAAAAATGCTTATCACTCCATCTTCAATTCATATCACTATGTTTCTTAACAATGATAAAAGTAAGTATATGGAGTTTACTGCTCCAAAAACCTGCTTTTGATAACCAATAATCTAAGAATTTATACAGCTTTCCTTTTAGAGTTTTTGTTGTTTTTTAAAGGAATTTTCTTAATTTTGGGGTATCTATGAAGTTATTGCTTACTTTGATGAGTGTGACTTTGGGAAAATTAAAAAAACACTTTAATGTTCTTTGTAGTGCTAGAAAAATTGTGAGGGGGAGTTAATGATGATATAATTTCTAGTCTGATTATTCCATCTTCCTCCTTGCTAGATAGGTCTCGTCCAAAGTGTAAGATCATCCTAAATTAAATCACAGTGACTCTCTTTTACAATTAAGGCTGAGCGAACTACTGAATTAGTCAGCTTAAAAATGTTCAAGAGAGCACTAACAAAGAATCAGTTAAACTGACATTTTAAAATTTCAAAATCTCCCACTGAAAAGCATTGGCAAATCTGCAAACTTGTCTATCTTAAAATGAAGAAACATTCTGCAGGATGTTTAACTGTTTTGCTCTTTTGCTCCTCCAATAACTGCTACTGACAGCAAACAGACCACCAATACAAGTTAGTGAAACACCAGCAGACTGTGTGCACGGCCAGGAAGACGCTGTCAGTGGCCGATTGAGTGGGCGTGGAATGCTGCCTGAGTTTGCACAGTTTGAGCGCAAGCAGAAGAGAAGCAGTGCATCAGCACCTCAGTCTTTCCAATACTAACTCGTAACAAGTAAATTAAATAAAATGCAAACAAGGAAAACAAAACATTATCTATATTTATATGAATAAAGGACCCTATGGCATGTAAGCATTTATGCACAGAGAAAAATAAACATTTACCCGGTGTTAACTTTTCACTACACCAACTTTATACATCCATTATCTGCAGATTATAAGGATTAACTATTTCACTGACACAACAATTTACTAGGGTAACCAGACGTCTCAATAAGTAAATGAAAAATCAGAATGTCCCAGTTTTAACAGACTACCCACCTAATAAAGTTTTTTTAGTGTTGCAAATGTTGTCACAATACATTTACAACAGCACTCACGAAATTCCAAAAGGGAACCCTACTTGATTAGGAACAGCATCGCGAGGAGGACCAAGAAGCACACAAAAACAGACAATATACTGACTTTTATTTATTTCCACTTCAAGCATTGTGTGCAATCATAATTGTTTACTTGTGAAACTGATTTTTTATGTTTTTTTTGCACATGCCCCAATCCTATTAAACAAATAGGGCTTTATGTGTGGGCATACTGTACATGCTGCACAAGTGTCCAAGTCTGGGACTTTGAAAATCTAGTCACCTTATAGTTTACCACCAGAGGGTCTCATTCACCTGATATCCATAATAGTCAGTTGCTGTAATAAAGTTTGCCTTTCACTTCTGTTATTCCCTAATATTTGCAATAAGTTCATTAAAATTACAACATCCAGCAATGTTCAAGAATAGAAGGAATTCATTACAAAAATGTTTTTTTGTTTTTTTTAGGTTATGTTAACGGGCAATTGCAAACTGTCACTGTGTGTGAATTTGGTGTGTGTGTGTGCATGTGTGTGTGTGTGTGTGTGTGTGTGTGTGAGTGAGAATTGTACCTGAGATGGACTAATATCCTATCCAGTCCTGTTTTCAGCCTTTGCCCAATCTTGGCAACGACCAACCCTGAAATAGATTGAGAAGGTTCTAGAACCCACCTACTGAACTCAGTCCATTGAGGGCTGCAGTACCTGTACTGCCCTCAAACTTACCTAAATGTTACGCTATGTGTACAGTTTCCAACTTGTTTAGCTCTGCCATGGCCTCACTTGAAGAATTACACTCTTGAAATAATAATTGTAATAAGTGGGTCCAATAAATGATTACATGGATGACTTCAAGCAGAAAATAAATCTTAGGGAATTTCTGCAATTTTAGTAAAAGCCTGCAAATCTCATCAACTTGGAATATACAAAACAGCAATGAGATGAATGCACAAAGGACAATAAGTACAATAGGGTGAGTGAATGCTTTCAAAGTCATCTTACCATTAAAGTTTTGATCTTTGAGTTTGTTAAACAGCTGTAATTGTCTGGCTCAAATATACGTAATAATGAAAGTATTCTGATGAGGGGCCACAAATTATAAGAATAAGAGATAAGAAACTTTTTTGTTTAAAATGATAATGTTTTGCATTATTTATATTGGCAATTATTGTAAAAGACATTTAGTAGTTTTTATCTAGGATTCATTCCACTGGAGCCTATCACAGCAACACTTGGAGCAAATTAGGAATCAGCAATGGACAGTCAATTGCAACAACGGATTTAGACATTTTAAAACACAGTAAAAATGTTTAATCTATACTAATTAATAAAAGGCAAAGCCCTCACTAACTCACTGACTGACTGACTGACTGACTGACTGACTGACTCACTCACTCACTCACTCACTCACTCACTCACTCACTCACTCACTCACTCACTCACTCACTCACTCACTCACTCACTCACTCACTCATCATCACTAATTCTCCAACTTCCCGTGTAGGTGGAAGGCTGAAATTTGGCAGGCTCATTCCTTACAGCTTACTTACAAAAGTTAGGCAGGTTTCATTTCGAAATTTTACATGTAATGGTCATAACTGGAACCTGTTTTTTGTCCATATACTCTAATGGAGGAGGCGGAGTCACGTATCGCGTCATCACGCCTCCTACGTAATCACTTGAAATAAAAACAAGGAAGAGATTTACAGCACGAGTCAAATGCGGGTACGAAGGTAAATGACGTTAATTTTTGAGTGTCTTTTAATACTGTGTAAGCATACATATTAGCACATGTGCAATTAAACGTGTACATTTACGGGGTGATTTCTCGGGCTTAAAAGCTCGCCTTTTATCAAACGCGGGAACAAAGGTAAATGACGTTAATTTTTGAGTGTCTTTTAATACTGTGTAAGCATACATATTAACACATGTGCAATTAAACGTGTGCATTTACGGAGTGATTTCTCAGGCTTAAAAGCTCGCCTTTTATTAAAAAGGTAAATGAAGGGCACAAACCACGTTGGATTTTGTAATGATAGTTGATTAGTAAGGTCTATTAAGGGATACTTACAGAATGATTAGTAATGCCTGTGAATGCCGATGCAAGTAGGAGAATGGGCGTGAACTAAAGAACGATTAGTAACTTGTACAGTAAATGTCTCTAAAGTCTGTCTATTAAAAAGTTATTATATCTTTCAATCCTGTGTATTGATTAAACTACGAACCTAACAAGATCACTACATGGTGTCAGAAGTGGCGGATTGGAAGAGGAATCTGAAGAAGAGGTTCAGCTTTTGAACGAGTCGCGTGTCTGTGAGTAACCCGAAAACGTGATCAGAAAGCGCTAAGACGTTCTAGCAAAAGATTTAAACAGAGATTCGAGTTGTATCTTGCTGCGATTGAAGCAGATAGGAAAAGTGAAAAAATGAAAGCGTCTATGCTTCTACATGTAATTGGCGAAAAGGCGCTAGAGGTGTATAACAATTTTCAGTTTGAAGAAGACAATATGAAATTGAACAAAATAGTTGAAAAATTCGAAACGTATTGCAACCCAAAGTGCAATGTGACGTTTGAGCGGCACAAGTTTTTTTACATGTTTCCAGAAAAGCGGAGAAACAATAGACCAGTATGTGACGGAATTGCGTAATAGGAGCTGTTCTAAGAAGAAACCGTCAAGACATCAAAAGACCAATAACCTCTAATCAGAACACTAACACCAGCGAAACAAGTATTAACGAGAAAACAAGTATAAATCAGGAAAGAACATCTCAACTGCAAACACAATTAACCAGAATATCAAAATGTCAAGTAAAACCACCAAAACGACTCATTGAGACATGTTGGGGATTAAAGGAACATTTTCAATTAAGAAATGCTGAATTCCTTTAACAGTTGTGCTTTTTATACATAGTTTGAATGCTGGATGTATGCCTGTAATGTTCTGGATAGTTCAGTTGTTTGAAGTGATAAAGAATTAAACGTGTGCATTTACGGAGTGATTTCTCAGGCTTAAAAGCTCGCTTTTTATTAAAAAGGTAAATGCAAACTGTTTTCATTCTGAAGGGCACAAACCACGTTAGATTTCAGCCGTTAAACGCGCAAAAATGTCGGTACACCAGATAAATAAGCGCAACATATTATCAGTTGTATTGTATGCTTACAATACATATAGAAATGTGTTAATCGTTAACTAATAGTATCGGATGGTGTTTTTCGACTTGCGCCTTGATTTAAACGATTGCATGTCTTGGTGGGTTTGCATAGCTTGTTGTCAATATCTTTACACCTCTTTTTAAGACTTATTGACTGAAACAGGCTTTCATGAAAAAACTTAGGGCTTTGCTACAAGATACACCCTCCACAAGTTAAGGAAGTAAAAATAAAAGGTATATATTTCTGTTTTATTTAAACCTTTTAAGTTCGTGTGCATAGCCCCATTTGGCTGTTTTAGGTTTTTTTTTTTTCTTCAGTAATATTTAATCTCCTTAAAGAAAAACAACATATGCATTTTACTTTTTTTGTATCTCTTTAGTAATATTTTAGTGTAAAAGGATAACGAGTATTTAAACCTTTTATGTTACTTTATAGTTATTTTACACAATGTTGAAAAATTAATAAGAAAGCTACATATTTTGGCAGCTGCTGCTTTAATTTTCAATGAAATGAAAAAAGCTCTCCAAGAGAAAACCTCAATGAAGAAGAAACAGTTTGCACTAAAAAGGAGAAACCCTCATTTATAAAGGTTTGCTGCAGATGACTTAACTGAAAATAAATGAATAGTTCCTATGTGTATAATACATATTTATCTATTTGACTTATGCCTTTATTCCAGCAACTTGCAACATCTAAGGTACAATTTGTTACATTACTTTGTTTTTTTGCAGCACAGGCAGGTGAAGTGACTTCCTCAGGGTCACACAGTGGTGTCAGTACCAGGATTTGAACTGACAAGCTCCGGGTTTGCTGAAATATTACTGAAGAATGAAAAAAAACGAAAACGGGCAAATGGGGCTATGCATACAAATGTCCATCCATCCATTATCCAACCCGCTATATCCTAAATACATGAGCCAATCCCTGCCAACACAGGGCACAAGGCAGGAAACAAACCCCGGGCAAGGTGCCTGCCCACCACAGGGCGCACACACCCACACACACCCACACACCAGGGACAATTTAGAATCATCAATGCACCTAACCTGCATGTCTTTGGACTGTGGGAGGAAACCGGAATACCCGGAGGAAACCCAGACAGACACGGGAAGAACATTCAAACTCCACGCACGGAAGCGAACCCGGGTCTCCTAACTGGCACCTTTCAGTGCACCACCATACTGCC
Source organism: Erpetoichthys calabaricus (assembly GCF_900747795.2). NCBI lineage: Eukaryota > Metazoa > Chordata > Cladistia > Polypteriformes > Polypteridae > Erpetoichthys > Erpetoichthys calabaricus. The sequence continues at coordinate 146,915,551 of NC_041399.2, read as the reverse complement.
CGCATACAAACTTAAAAGGTTTAAATAAAACAGAAATATATACCTTTATTTTTTACTTCCTTAACTTGTGGAGGGTGTATCCTGTAGCAAAGCCCTAAGTTTTTTCATGAAAGCCCCTTTCAGTCAATAAGCCTTAAAAACAGGTGTAAAACTAAACTTGCAGCACCGCTATTCAATTACACTTGCCTAACGCCTCTCCTAAGGGGACATACTGTGGGATCTGGGCATCCGTCAAAGCACCAATCACAGGCCCGATTAGAAAGCGGGAAGCTGTGATTTGTCGTCTCCCTCCCATGTAACAATCACAGCCCGTGTTACAACGCACTATGTATGTATGTATATATGTGTATGTGTGTGTTTATGTATGTGTGTATATGTATGTGTATATATATATGTTGATATGTATATATATATATATGTATATATATGTGGATATGTATATGAATATATATATATATGTATATGTAGATATGTGTATATGTAGATATGTATATATATGTATATATGTATATGTATACTGTATATATATGTACATAACCTCTTTAACACACTACTTCTCCGCTGCTAAGCGCGGGTATTTTGCTAGTTACTGATATAAGGGAAATCAAGTGCAAGTAACCACTTAATCTTTACTTTTTATACCAAAAAAAATCTATAATTTGTACTAAAGTTCGATTTCCAGAGTGTGATCCAGCTTTATTTTCTAAAAGGAGTGTATGATATGGTTGATGTATCTTGAGTAACTAACCCTCTTGTTTATCTAAGTGAGTTTACTGCTCATTGTAGCTTTTCCTTTTACAATAGGCAGTGAAAGAGCAGTTTAGAGCAATAGAAATCACGCTCGCTGTATAAATCCTCAGCCACTGTATGCAATATGGAGATTCTAAATGAGACGCATAAGGAATACTACCCTTTAGTTATTTTTTGTTTACAGAGTCATTCATTTCTGGTAGTGTTGCCCTGATGTTTGACATCTGTATCTCTTTCAAACATTAAAGGCTGGAAATTACATCTTAGCTGAAAGGTAAAACAGTGTAAAACAAAAATAGTTTTATTATTAAACTTGAGATTATAGAGGACAGCTACTTTTCTTTATATGTGCCAAATATTTCCACATACACAACATAAATTTTCTGTTATAATGTCTAAGTTTTTGTGCAATCCTGTTTATCTGTACCTTACATAAAAATCTGACTTTAGGACTTTATCTGTTCCAAGCTAGAGAAAGCACAAAAATAAGCAACAAAATGTATGAGAGGCCTCTGTATAAGAGAACTGAGGACATGTATACATTTTCTTTAAACCACGTAAATGCATAAAAATTACTAAAACGTGAATACTAAAATTAGGCATGTAACAAAATATGATGTCTCTGAATACTGTTTTAAAATATGATTTATAAAATAACGCCTGCGGTAAGGACATCTTTACTGCTATGTCTTTAGGGACATATTTCATAAAAAAAACTGGAGGAATTTGAATCAAAGAGGTTTTGGCTCTGATTCAATTTTCTAAGTAATTGTAGAATAAAGTCAAAAGAATAATTTTGTTAGTTGTATTCTTCAGAAAAAACTATTTGTATTAGGAATTTGTTGGCATTTTAAGACTGTGAATTTATATTATGTAAACAACAAAGGAATTCAAACCTTCTTTATTTGAATTGTTCTTAGGCAATTTTGATTAATTTTATTATTTAATATATACAGAATACTTAAATACAGTAAATATACAGTAATTCTAGACATATTTTCTGCATACCTGTGTGTGTTTATCTGTCGTTATGTTTAAAACAATATACTTTTTTAAACTGATGGTTTTACATCCAGATCTTTGATTATGTCTGTATTATATTGATTTAACCAAGCAATGTCCTATATGCCACATAATAATGCAAGGTGCTAAACTAGCAACATGATGCATTTATATTTGCAACACCAATGTTTCCCTAAGTTTGGTAAGTGAATATTTATTCAAGGTGTTACAGCTTACCAATGTGTTGCCTGGTTATTCTTACATATCCTAAAGAAATGCTTTAGTGGTGACTCAGAACTGGTCAGTGGTCAGTTAGTGTGGGTTATTGAATTAAGGTGAATTGTCAAAGTTAGTTCTTGCCTCATGTAAAATTATCCAACCCTTACAACTCTGAATGGGCTCAGAAATGGAAGGAGGAATATAATATATATATATAATAATATCGTAATATCGTTTCAGTGATATCTAAGTCATCTTCATTAAGGTAAATTGTTCAGACATACATAATCTCTTGATCCTCTAGAGAGATTGAATTGGTTTTAAGTAACACAGTGGTGCAGTGCCTTAAAGCTGCAGGGTTATGGATTTGAACTCTTCACTGACCTCTGCACAATCCTGTATGGTATTTATGGAGAAAGAAATTTCTGCTGTTTATAGGTCACTACTGTATTAAGTAGAGAACTCTCATGGATATTAAGAAATGTTTAATCAACAATAGCCTAAAAATGTATGCTTCAGTAGTAGTGATGAGCGAACCCTACAATATTCACTTTGACATGAGTTCGCAGAAATCATAGAAATGTTCTGGAACTGCACTTGCTCTGAAGGTAATGGGGAAGGAAAAACTGAACTAGTCTTGAGTGGATTATACTTGCGCAATGGTCTTTTAAGTGTCCGTGAGGGCTTGGGAAGTGTTTACCAGTTATACTGGACTGATTATTGTGGCCAAAAATGTAATCTGAGTTGTAAAGCACCAATCCGCTACTGTGGATTAATCAGCAATTTCATTAAATAAAGAAGGAAAAGTATACTTTACAGGAGACTGTTACAACATGATGAGAATGGACCCTCTTCAGCTTGGTGCTGCAGGTGAAATAAATGACACAGATGTAAAAGCTTTTCTCCTGCCTGCTTACTGTTTCATCAGATTTGTCCTGTTAGAGGATAGGTTTCATTTTTTAATTAAGATGATGACTAGGAGGAAACCATATAATGCCAATATCACACACATAATTGACACAATTCAAATTCAAGTCATAGTCAGATGAAGAAAAAGGACTTTAATATATGTTATTACATGTTATTATTTCCATTTTCACTGTTAGCGATTTTATTGATTTATGTGAAGGTTGACTACACCTGTCAGCAGGCGTCTCCTCCTTCTGCAAGGTCCAGACAGGATGAGGGGAGGAGACGCTAGGTTAAAAGGGAATCATTGGGGCTCACTGTTTTTATGGACTGTCTCTGGTTTTTAACCTCATCATTTTAATGGATTATTTATTGAACTGTTTTTAACCTCCACCAGCACCTTTCATTTGTGTATTATTTACTTACTGAACATTTTGGAGCACTACATTTTGGACACTGTTTGACTGTTTTTAATAAAAGCACTATGGCACTGTTTCACCCATCCCTTGCATTGTGTGTGTTTGTCCTCATATGCCAAGCTCATCCCGGTCATGACTGTGAACAGAGTCTGGTTCAAGCAGCTCCCGAACGCAACAGAGGGCATTGCATTGGGGGCATAATAGTATGAAAACTTGATTTATTTGAAAGAAGACACCCTTGCTTATGGAAAAATTCAGTTTTTCATTTGATTGACTTGTGGGTTTATTGCAACGTACACAAACGACTTTGAAATTTGACCACCAGCATGACAGCTTGTGCTTTTTGAGAAAGAATGAATGTTTTAAGTAGGAAACAATTGCATTTACATTTTTTTTCTTCAACTGACGTGAAATAAAACATTATTTTCTGTGGTATTTTACAAAAATATAACTAAAATTGGGAAGGGGGTATGGGATTTGCTGAAATCTCTTTGGCATCTTATATAAAGAAAACCTGTCATATTAAGTAATGATGAGAAAATATTTTAGACCAAGAAAAGTACTTCTGGTAAGGGTTCTCTGTTATGACAGAACATTCATTATACCAGTGGTACATGAAAAAGTAGGCATGTCTTGGTGCTGATATCATTTAAGATGTTTATGAGCAATAAGAGTAACAAAGGTTACCGGTAATTATGCTGAATTTTATTTTATCATTTTTAGAAATTGTAGTCCATCAGCAGTAATGCAAAGTACAATCTTCCGTAACATGTCCATGAAAACAGACCACAGTTTCATGGCTGAGATATTGCCTGTATCCAAGTGCCATAAGTGTTTTGGGTTTGCAGATTCTCCTGTACACTTTACCTTTTAAAGAGCCCAAGAGTTGAAAATCACACCACAATATCTCTGGAAAACAGGTCTACACTAGCACTGAAAAAACTGTGTATCTGAGTGAGTGACAGACAAGAGGCATGGTATGTTGCTCCCTCTTGCTGGAAGAAGATGTAGTTCACAAACTCATTGAAAATATGCAGATATGCCTTTGTGTTTTCTCTCTAGCAATCACACAAATAACAGAACTAACAAAATGAAATAAAGTCTATAGAGATTTCCTTCTGAAGTCATTTGACCGTGTTTGTTTCTGCACATAATGTTATTGTTTTGTTTGTCACCTTGCAGAATAGTATAATATTTTTAATAATCAATTGTGTATGTGTTTCAGTAATCTAAAGTAAACAACTAATGAAAACTGATATACAAATGTACATTATCAACCACTACTACCACTTTAAGTGGTATGGCCAGTGATGAGTCCAGCTCTGACCATCAGTATGAGCTCTTCATAACTGATAACCAAGTGAGGAGACAACTGAGGAGGCTAAACACAGGAATAGACGTGGGAGCACAGGAATAGATGTGGGAGTAGATGGAGCCAATCCTCAAGGTCTAAAGGCCTGTGCTGACTAACTTTATTGTGTCCTCTGTCATCTGTTCAGTCTATCACTAAGGTTGCAAAAAGTGCTGCTGTGGAAAACATCCTGCATTTTTCCAGCTCCAAACAAGACAAGTGCCTCTTCACCTAATGACTACAGACCTGTGAACCTTAATTTTCACATCATGAAGACCTTCTTGAGGCTGGTCTTAGATTATGTGAATATTCTTTTGAAAGATCACATAGATACACTGCAGTTTGCCTGTCAGACAAAAACTGGAGTGAAAGATACAATTATCTATCTGCTGTACAAGGCTTGACCACACCTGGCTAAACTGGTAGCTCTGTGAGCATCATGTTTTTTGAATTCTCCAGTGACTTCAATACAATCCAGCCATCCCTGTTAAGGGGTATGCTTAGGTATTTATAGAAGGATGAGCCTATGGCGACCTTGACAGAGTGTTGGGTGGACTGTAGACTGAGGCTCAAGGACTGTCTGTGTTTCTGACACGGATGTAAGGAACACTGGAGCACCACAAAGAACATTCCTGTCTCCGTTTCTCTTTACTGTGTACACCTCAAACTATAAATATAATTTGATGATTCTGCACTAATGGGGTATTTTGACAAGGCTGGATATAGGAGTTAGGAGGAGAACTTTACTTCCTGGCGCAAAGAGAATTGGATGCAACTTAACATCAGCAAAACCAAGAAACTGTTTATTAACTTTTACACCACCAAAGAGCCTCCCTGTCTCGTCATTATTCAGTGAGGTGAGTGGAGATGGAAGTGGTACACTGGTACAAGTACTTGGTGGTCCAGATCAATAACAAGCTAGACTGGTTATAGTAACACAGAGGAATTATATAAGAAAGGGCTGAGCAGAGTCTTTTTCTTAAACTGTATTCCTTTACACTCTGTGATTGTCAGTGTGATTTTTTTATGCTGTGGGGTGTTGGACTGATAACATCACATCAAGAATCAATAAATTAATTAAGACAGACTCAGCTATAGGACACACTGATGACCCACTCGAGGTAGTAGTAAAAGAGAGCATGGCAACAAAACTGACAGCCACCATGAACAATGCCTCATATTTTTTCTCTGACACACTAACATTTAGGACTTTCATCCAACAAGTTATTCAGCACAAGTTTGTCAATAAATGCTACTCGGGGCTCCTTTATGTCTGCAGTAATAGGCCTTTATAATTCCTCACTGTTGCTATGACTGCTCTTTTTATCTTAAGCCAAGTCAGAGGTTTTTTCTTTCCTTTTAGTCACTATGGTGTGTATTTGACAGAGGGTTTGTTGCTTGTTATAATATAATAATATTTTTTATTTATTGAGCTTCCAGAAATAGCCAAATTACCCCCTGAGAACATGTAAAGTGCCATGTATCTAAATGTAGCAGATGTTTCATTTATTTGTTTTTATTTGTTTCTCTTGATGTTTAGTTTACTGATAAACATGGCAATCAGAACCAGGTTAAAAATTTGGAAAAATATTTGGAGTGAAGTGTGGTCCTAATGATATGTTTAATGGACTAAGGTGCCAGAGACGAATCCTAACGTGAATGCTTGTTTGTCGCAAAACACTACTACATGTACCAGTCAATATAACATTCACATATTTTGAATGTAGAATGAAATTAGAGTAACCCATATGGAAAAAAAGAAAATTCACACAGCCACTAGAAACCTGGTTCCTAAAGTTATGAGGCAACATTACTAGCCACTGGTCTTCTGTGCTACTTGGTACTTTTAGCCATGATAGGCAAGTAAGTTACAGTATGCCCAATGACTTTGCATCAACCAACCTTAATTAGCTAGGTGGAGTAAATTTTATTCAAACCACATTTTCCAGGGCTGGAGTGAATGTTATTGATGATAATACCTTTCATACACTAGTCAACACAATCCATAATGTCAGAATATGTTAGCATGCATAAGATGGAAACATCTGGTGAAATAATTACAGTACTTCTCAGATTTGATTACTGAACAGACCACAGGGTCATCATGAACTGATTTTTTAATACTAACACCTGATTTACTGAGTTAATGAAAACATGAAATATGTCAAGTGAAACACAGACATAAATTCTTTAACAATTCTCATAATAAATTATTCCTCTATGTATAAATGCTGGTTAACCTGACCTATAATTTGCAAATAGTTATGTTTTGGGAGCCATTTGTAAAATCAAGAAGGACAAAAGCATCTTTTAGTTTACCAGATAGCAGGGTCATGCAGACCAAACCTAACAAAATGATTTTCAGTTAAAATAGTTGGCATATTCGTTATTCTGAAATACAGTATATCTGGAGTGACACATGAGTCAGAGCAACCTGTTTTTTCATCTGTAAAATGTTTCACAAAAAAGTAATAACTTAGCTGCTGTAACCCTGTTCATGAAGACTAGATTTCTTCCTGAGGGAGTTTGTTTCATTGGTTGTAGTTTGCACTTCAATTTTTATGCCTACTGCAGTATGTGCTGTTTTGAAACTTTTTCTCAATTGTTCTTTGTTCACTGTGATCTTTGGCATTAAACTGAGTATCAGATAAAGAGCCACACATGATGAAACACATTATCTATAGATATTTTTCATGCATGTTAGGATTTGCAAGCAACTTATTATCATGGGCTTTGTTCTTGGCTTGGATTTTTCAAAGTTTTTAAATTCACAGATAAATTACAAAACACGTCTAACTTGTCTAAGATTCAAGGAGAAAGAAACAATGTCAAACCAAAACATTACCAGCTTGCACGAACATCTTTGTCTGTTTGGGGATTTAGACTCTAAACCACTCTTATAAATACTTAAGTGCCTCTGTAAGTTAATAATATCTTCTTAAATATAAAATATACATTTGGTTTAGCATTTCTATTCCGATATAACTGCTGTTCAGACCTAACTTCTTGAAATAGTAAATTAATTTGTAAAGGGGAGAAAAATACCACATTCTTTTCTGGTTTTTTTTTGACAATTTCATTTCAACAAATCAGGAAGTCATGCACCATCTTGAAATCTACATCATCATCTACATCATCTTTAACATCTGATTCACTCTTCCCTGCCCATGTACAGAGAAGAGAAAAAAAAAGATTTTACCAGACAACTCTAACATCATCTTGTTAAAACCAACTCACAAGGGCCGGAATATTAGATATTTCTATGAGAAGCTTGCAGGCTGCTCACACCTGCCCTATGGACTGAATCCAACCAATGAGACTTAGCTTGCCCACCTCTGGCTCAGAAGAAGAAAAGTTATTATGAATCTAAGTCTGATAAATAGGCTATAATGTTATACTAACAAGTTCAGAGCAGGGGACATTCTGAAAAGTTGTGACCCGGTAAAGAAGGTGACTAAAAACTTCCTACAAAACTGGGTCCTGACTTGAAGATATTTTGAACAGTCTAAGTCAGGAAACATGGGTGCAGTGTGAATTTTTCAATTGAATTATGACATGTTTTCATTTCTCTTTCCAGCAGGTAGAGTTAGAATTTATTTAATCTAATGCTGACTTTTCTTAAAGGCTAGAGAGGTACTATTTTGAAAACACTGGGATAGTCCGAAGATACTAACTATATATTCTACATGTTTATAGGCACTTTAATTGTTACAGCTGCTCACCCTCCTGCTGCCAGGCCCATGGGAAACAGGATCAAAACAGCAAAAATGAACTGTGCAAATAACCTGTTTTACTATTTTACAGTATCACCATGAGTCAATATCTGTTTGTTGAATAATGCCAACATGACAAGTCTCTCATGCTTCTTTGAAATCTTCAAAAGACTATCTTGTGTGCCAATGTGTCAAGCCTCTCATACTTATTTGTTTCCCAATATGATCTGCCAATAAAACATTATAGACTGTCACCTGCTGTAGGAGGGTACAAGAAGGTACCCCCTGAAAATGCTGACTCCTTTTGCCTTTGATACACAACTGCTCACAGACATTATAATATAACACTTCCTAAACCTGTAGCTTTTCTGCTCTGAAAGGTTTAACACCATCCAAGAATTCAGAGAAAGTTAGTTGTGGTATTTCGGTTTTATTTATCACATTTTTATTAGGGAATCATTTTCACAAAACTCAAATCTTACAATATTACTTAAGTACTGTATGTTGCTTATCCTTCTCTGTTCACCAATTATTCTTCAAAAGCATTGCAGATTTCTGCAATAGCATTTGTACAGGATGTATTTGAAGGACTAACATCTTATTAGCCTTTTCTCCATGCTCATTATAAGAATGATATGATTTAAATAATTAATTTCTCTTGTGACCAATAATTTGAATTATGTTTGTTAAGTTAAACTTGTCTTGTGGAGCTCAACTGTGGACATACTCATTGTCAATACTGCACAATTAGATTAATTAATTAATTAATTATATTACCCTTTTAAGTATTTCATAAACCATTCTTACAGATATTAACTTTTGTGGAGAAAAAAATCTAACAAAATCTTCTATTGCTGACAAAAATGGAGTCATTCGCCAACTGCGTGTTTGATACTCTAAATTTCATAGTAAGTTAATCATGGTAAGAGATAACAATTGTATTATAAATGTAGGTTTTGATAAAATCTAGCCAATTATTATTAATAAAGATGTGTTTTCTTTGTGAGTAATTAGGATTGAGAAAATATATATGTTATAATGCGGCCAGGGGTTTTTCCCTGGCTCAGGTTTCCTTTTTTATTTATTTTCTTTATGCATTTTGTTTCTGAATATGTTTGTTTTCTTTTCAAATATATTTTATTGTATTTCAGTTAGTATAATTTTGTTGTATAATGTTAATTGTGTATTTATTCATATATTCATCAAATTGTGTATTTATTCATCTATTCATCATTTATGTTGGGGGTGTGTTAGCCCACCTAACATCACCGGTGTAGGATTGCCTCTAGCCTTAAAAAGCCTGCTGTTTTAACACTGCATTAGTATTCAGGATGTTCTGTTGGGATTCTGTTAAGATCAAGACCCAGGTTTATGCAAAAACCAAACCACAAGACTCCAAATGCAGTCTGGTAAAAAAAAAAAAATTAGTCTGGCCTCAAATTCAAGAAGTAGGCTTCTTGGCCTGTACATTTGAGAAAGGGCCATGCTGAAAGAAAAAATACTGTGACAATCCAATGGTGCAAGAGACATAGGAATGGATTTTACATGTTATGTAAAGCTGGTGGTAGTAAGCCCAGAAAGGGACCGTTGGTTTCTTTAGTGAGATGGCTGGACCAACTACCATCTTTTACAGCTGCTCATTTTCTGTTGTAAAGGTCTTCTGCAACTCTGTGTACTCCCTGTGCCAATGTATACATATCATCAGCCTTACATCACTCCAGTCAGCTGCCTGTCCACAAATTCTGTGAGCCAACCCAAGAACTGGCTCCACATTTGAAGTTGGTTGTGTGGTATAGCGGGTTCGCAACTTAGAAAGAGTGGCAATATTTTAATAAATAATCGGATGCACTTATACTGGGGAGTGGAGCAGAAGCGAGCGATTGTCTGTTAAGGCAGCTGGTTTCTGGTTTGGTGCAAGGCAATAGGCTGCTCATGTATTCCCTCCTGGACAGTCCGATTGTCTCATTATCAGCCTGGAGTGGCAATCAGGTGATCACACCTGCAACTGCTGCCTAGCATATAAAAGGGGAGAGAATCAAAAGGAAAAAGGCAGAATGAAAGAAAAGAAAGAAGGTTAAATGATGGAGAGAGAAAGGAATCAAAAGGAAAAAGGCTGGGGAGAGAGAGAGAGAGAGAGAGAGAGAGAAGAAGGCAGGATTGAGGGTGAGATCCAGTGCAAGTGAGCGGATGAAAGGCAGAGAAACAGAGAAGGTATACAGCCAGGAGGAAATGCCTTGGAGCATGCAGACAGCACTCAGGGGCTGATGGCCACTCCAGCTGAGTGACCTGGGAGCTGGAGTGCCAAAGCGCTGTTCAGTTGATGTGGCTTGCTAGAAAGAGGCAGGGCAGCTGCAGGGGAAGGAGAGGCTGAGGGAAGCATTCAGCAGGTGGTATCATGGACCACATTGACGCAAGCCTGGCAGCGGGAGTTGGAGGCTCGATGGGGTGCCCCGCCTGGAGCCAGTGAGGACTACAAAGGGCCCAAGCCTAGGAGCAGCACTGAAGGTGGGTTGATCTGTTAGATAGGCGCCTCCTTGGCTGCAAGGTCTCATTTGGGTTAAGCCAAGGAGACAACAGTTTTAGAAGAGTGCACCAGGGCTCATTGTTTTTATAGACAAATCCCTGTCTGTGTTTTAACCTTTTTTGAAAGGAACATTTATTTGATTGATTTTTAACCTCCACATCTCACCTGTTTTTATGGATTATTTAGTGAACTTTTTGCACTGCACTTTTGGACACATTGTTTTGATTTATTTTAATAAAAGCACTGAGCACTTTTCACTATCCCCTTGCTTTGTGTGTGTTTTCTTCCAAGCTCATCCGCTTACATTATCAATGGTGTCAGGTTCAACAGGCTCCCAAGAAAAAGAGTGGGAGCATGGAGCCTACCCGCACCATTACAGGTTGATGGCCACACACAAAAGCTGATAGATTTTAAGACAAGGGAGATGAGTAAGAAGTACTCTTTAAGTGCTGGGTCTGCTCCCTCCACCCAGCTGCTAACAAAGCTGCTTTTATGAATGCCAATTCTTCTGACAGTCCTCAGCTACCTGAGGAGCATATGCCTATCTGGTCCCGACCCAGGGCACCAAACTATACACATCAAAGGCAGCTGTGATGTCATTGACATTGAACAACAAAATAATATTAACTGAAGAACAAAAAATACATATACAAACAAAACAGAAACATATTCAACAAAAAATCAAAGAAAATCAACTAAGTACATGGACAGAAAAGAAACTTGAGCCAGGGATAAATCTTTGGCTATGCCATCATAATATTGTCTTAAAATATGGGTAAAGAAACTTGTATATATCTGACAGTTTAAGATTTTAAAACAAAAATAAATAAATAAATCATTGCAGATAAAAATTTATATTCTACAGCTTGGTTTAATACAAAGTTGAAATATATAGCCATTATGTTTCTGATAAAATCTTTAAATATAAATTCCTTATCTCAGTGAGATGGCAAAAGTTGGCTTAGTTTTATTTATCAAAGTTTAATTAATGATCACAATCACCCTGTTTTTTGCTTTTTCCTTTAATATTATTAGTATACGTTGTTATATTTTTAGACGCAGGCTTTGAGGTTCCCTCAAAAAGTCATACTTTCTCCTACATTTAACTTTTAAAGTGTCTCATATGCTGAGCCTTGCAGGCAGTAATAAGTGTTCAAAATTCAAAATAATGAAATGGATAAAAATGAAGGAAACAGTTTTCCCCATCAAATGAACAGGAAGTAGAATAATCTCAGTTTGTTAAGAGAACAAAACAAAACATAACTTAAAACCTAAACATGATACAATACAATACAATGCAATTTATTTTTTATAGCCCAAAATCACACAAGAGGTGACGTAATGGGCTTTAACAGGCCCTGCCTCTTGACAGCCCCCCAGCCTTGAGTCTCTAAGAAGACACAGAAAAACTCCCCAAAAAAAACTCTAGTAGGGAAAATAAATGGAAGAAACCTTGGGAAAGGCAGTTCAAAGAGAGACCCCTTTCCAGGTAGGTTGGGTATGCAGTGGGTGTCAAAGAGAAGGGGGTCAATACAATACAATACACAGAACAAAACACAAGTAATCCTCAATACAGTATAACAGTAAAATAAAAAATATTACAAGTATAGAGCAGAATTTAACCGTAGATGATATCACATAATATGATTTGGATTTGTCTTCTACAGTAGAAAATATCTAACACAAAACAGTCTTATACCTGAAAGAAATGTAAAACACCTTGATGATTAAAACAGAGTTCTATTAAAGAACTCAAAAGATTTTAAAAACAGTAATGGTGGGTCTGAATTTGAAAGATAAGTAAGTGCTGGAATTTATAAGATGAACTACAGACACACTAGATGCTGAGGTGTGAGACTATAAATATATAAATATAATGAAAGATACTTGAGGCAGAAGGAATACATGATATCCCAGATGACTTCATAAAATTACAATTGAGAAAGAAATGCTTAAAAAACTTGGTAGAACATATTAGTAAAACATGTGAACAAAAAGGTTTCAACAATAGCATTAATAAAAGCAAATTTAATGGAATGCGCAGATCTTAGAATTGTCAGTTGATTTTAGATGTACTGAAGATGACACTCAAGCTACTACTACTTATGCAAAGTTATTTCACTTGTAACTAAAAAAAGTCATGGAGTAGGTAAATGGACAGAAATTAAGACATGGCAATTGAATGCACTGTTTTTGGGATTTTGGACTGCAATACAGACAGACTATAGTTGACGGCAGATAGACAACATACTGTATATTAGAAGAAGGACCAAGTGTTTATTGTTACTATGCATGTTTTTGTTTTAATTATGTTATTAGCATGCAGGATAGCTTCGACAAATAATATTATCAAAGTAAAACAAGTTGACTCCAGTCAAAAGTGAAAGATGGATACAACCCTTTTAACCTGCTCATTCACATACGCAAGGATTTTAGAAGTGCACCAGACTCCCTGCCACAGAGCTATGGCCTTGGACAATAATCCTCCCCCTGACATCTTAATCTTAGCCTTTGCTAGATATTAAAAAATAAATAACAGTTTTGGCAGAGACAGTGCCTAACTGCTGCACAAAAAAGAATTTCAAAATACTCAGTGATTTACACTGTACTGTGCAATTACGCAATAAACTATAACTGACCTGACTAAAATCAGTTTCTTGAAAGAACAAACTATGAAAGGAAATTAATGAAACAGATCCCCCAGTTATGTGTCAGCATTCATATCACATAATGTTTGAAAGAAAAGAAGTGTTCATTTCTTTTTAGCATTTCATTCTTATCTTCTACCTTCTATCTGCTCTTACTCTTATCATCTCTATCTGCCAACATGCTATGCTGACAACTCCTGTCTACTTGATCTGCCAATGTGTCAACATTTTAAGGCTGTATTTTCTTCAAATCTTTTTTTATTATATAAAGGTATTTACATAATGTCTTGCCTCTCAAACATAAGACTATTTTACTGATTTTTTTGCACCATAGAGCACTGTGATGAGAATGTTAAGTATGGTTATGTCTCCTGAAGAGTTAAGGACTGAATTGTACCAATAGCTCAGCTTGCTTTAGGTACAATGATATGCACTTAGCAACAGTGTCAATGAGCCTGAATCTCCTTTAGTAAAGCAGGACATCATCATCTTTTCCATTTTTTAATGTGTGTGTTTTGTATTATGTGTAATGTGATCAAGAAGCTACTATTATTAAGAATATTTACTTTTATATGCATATGTACTAAGCATTTTTTAAAGAAAAGGTTCACTGTTAATTTATGTTGCAGATTTAAAATTTGTGTAGAAGTTTAAAATGTCAACCTCTTTAAGACTAAAAATAAGTATGCTTGATTTGAGAATATTACAAATGTAACCCCTTTTACTCTATTTTTCCTGTGTTTGTATATACAGTGCATCCAGAAAGTATTCACAGCACATCACTTTTTCCACATTTTGTTATGTTACAGACTTATTCCAAAATGGATTAAATTCATTTTTTTTCCTCAGAATTCTACACACAAGACCCCATAATGACAACATGAAAAAGTTTACTTAAGATTTTTGCAAATATATTAAAAATAAAAAAAATTGAGAAAGCACATGTACATAAGTATTCACAGCCTTTGCCATGAACCTCAAAATTGAGCTCAGGTGCATCCTGTGTCCCCTGATCATCCTTGAGATGTTTCTGCAGCTTAATTGGAGTCCACCTGTGGTAAATTCAGTTGATTGGACATGATTTGGAAAGGCACACACCTGTCTATATAAGGTCCCACAGTTGACAGTTCATGTCAGAGCACAAACCAAGCATGAAGTCAAAGGAATTGTCTGTAGACCTCCGAGACAGGATTGTCGAGGCACAAATCTGGTGAAGGTTACAGAAAAATTTCTGCTGCTTTGAAGGTCCCAATGAGCACAGTGGCCTCCATCATCCATAAGTGGAAGAAGTTCGAAACCACCAGGACTCTTCCTAGAGCTGGCCGGCCATCTAAACTGAGTGATCGGGGGAGAAGGGCCTTAGTCAGGGAGGTGACCAAGAACCCGATGGTCACTCTGTCAGAGCTCCAGAGGTCCTCTGTGGAGAGAGGAGAACCTTCCAGAAGGACAGCCATCTCTGCACCAATCCACCAATCAAGTCTGTATGGTAGAGTGGCCAGACGGAAGCCACTCCTTAGTAAAAGGCACATGGCAGCCCGCCTGGAGTTTGCCAAAAGGCACCTGAAGGACTCTCAGACCATGAGAAAGAAAATTCTGTGGTCTGATGAGACAAAGATTGAACTCTTTGGTGTGAATGCCAGGTGTCACGTTTGGAGGAAACCAGGCACCGCTCATCACCAGGCCAATACCATCCCTACAGTGAAGCATGGTGGTGGCAGCATCATGCGGTGGGGATGTTTTTCAGCGGCAGGGACTGGGAGACTAGTTAGGATAAAGGGAAAGATGACTGCAGCAATGTACAGAGACATCCTGGATGAAAACCTGCTCCAGAGTGCTCTTGACCTCAGACTGGGGCGACGGTTCATCTTTCAGCAGGACAACGACCCTAAGCACACAGCCAACATATCAAAGGAGTGGCTTCAGGACAACTCTGTGAATGTCCTTGAATGGCCCAGCCAGAGCCCAGACGTGAATCCGATTGAACATCTCTGGAGAGATCTTAAAATGGCTGTGCACCGACGCTTCCCATCCAACCTGATGGAGCTTGAGAGGTGCTGCAAAGAGGAATGGGCGAAACTGGCCAAGGATAGGTGTGCCAAGCTTGTGGAATCATATTCAAAAAGATTTGAGCCTGTAATTGCTGCCAAAGGTGCACTGACAAAGTATTGAGCAAAGGCTGTGAATACTTATGTACATGTGATTTCTCAGTTTTTTTATTTTTAATAAATATGCAAAAACCTCAGGTAAACTTTTTTCACATCATTATAGGGTGTTGTGTGTAGAATTCTGAGGAAAAAAATAAATTTAATCCATTTTGGAACAAGGCTGTAACATAACAAAATGTGGAAAAAGTGATGCGCTGTGAATACTTTCTGGATGCACTGTGTATATCTTTATTTTTTTATTTTGAGGTACTATAATTTACTCCCAAGTTCCAAATCCATGTGGGTTAGTTTGATAGGCAGCTGTAAGCTGTCCCTGCTTGGCTAGATGTGAACATGTGTACGAGTGTCTGGTCTACAATGCTGAGGTTCTTTACCCTTCTCTTTTCCTACTGTTACCAGGATAGACTCTGGCTCCTTGTTGTGCTGTACGTTTGAAAAATTATTCCATAATTCCAGGGCCATCTTAACAGCATTATAGGCCCCCGGGCAAAGCAGTGCACTGGTGCCCCTACCTACACAACCACTCAGCAAGTCACAACATAAATACATAGATTAGCACGGGCCCCCTTATGCTCATGGGGCCCTCAGGCAACTGACCAGTGTGCTCATGCGTTAAGATGGCCCAGCATAATTCATAAGGAAAGGTAGATTGCAGGTGTTGAGTATAATAAACAATAAAGGGGATATAAATACAATCTTTGGAAACAAAATATTTTGGTAATACACCATATTGCAACTAACAACTAACACTGGTATGAAGTCCACAATTTTTATATGTATATTACATTTTCATACAAAAAGTGTAGCTAAAAGTGCTTCATAAGGAGTAAGGAAAAGAGTTACAATAACAAAGAAAAATAAAAAAATATATAAATGCAAACTTAAAAAGCACAAATAAGTAAGAAAAAAATGATGTATCCCCTAAGCATGACTTAATTTACTATTATGCTGGTAAACACTAGTGTTCAATGCTATGGTCATATGCCCAGGGAGGAGAGGGAAATGGCAATTCCTGCTGGTGAGATGCTGGAGAAAATAAACCTCCAAGGCCAAAAGTCCACCCATCAGCAAATGGGCATTTCCCAAAACATTACTGTGATCACGTAAATGTGCTAAAGTAATACACTGGCTATAATGCACCATCCTAAAAGATTAGATGCAGTGGGTCCACATTCCTCCTAACATCAGGCCAGAAAGCATTTCCTGCTTGTCTCTTTCTCTTCCATATGATTCTACTGTGCATCACATTTTAAATTGTGCCTGTGTCAAGGGTCACAACTGTTTTATTCTCTTGAAAATAACAGACAAATTTTTCAAATAGCATACAAGGTATCATTGAAGATTACTTATACCAATCATTCTTAAGGGAACAATTAAAAAACATCATTTATATACCAGATTCACCTTTTAACATGGCATTTATAATTTTATTTGTATATTTAATGACTTTGCAAGGCATTCTAACAAAATCAAATATTTTTGGAAAAGAAGTTAGAACAGTTAAACTGTTCAACACACAAAACAAAATTACAAACAGATGTGGGATTCCAATGACAACTCTGTCATGCTGGTTGTGGTGGCATGTGTTTCAACTGAAGAATTTTATTTTTTTGGATAAAATTGTATTTGTTCTATTGGAGATCTAATCAGAGTCCCAAGGTTAAACTTATCCTTACAATATTTCATGGAACACATAAAAAAAGTGGTTTACGTACGTATGCTGTTATTTTACCTTTCAGTGAATGTACATTAGCAAAATAAACTGCATATGTTTATTTATGTACAGTGTAATCAGACATTTATTGCTTAAAGGTTTCTTTGTTGATAGCTAAATGTTCTTCCAATTTAAGTTTTTTTTACAGTTGCTAACAAGTATCTTTCAATATCATGTTCACTTTTCAAAACTTTTCTTACAAATTAGCACACTAATATGGACAACTATGTATTTTGTGCCCAAGATGCATTACAGCTATAAAAATAGGACTGTTTTATTATGAGGCACTATCAAAACATCAGCATATTTTTTCTTCCAACAAAATTTCTTCTTTTCCATCATAACACAATTATCTGAAAAACCCTACATTACAGTAAATGGTTTGTTTTACATCAGACTTCAATAAAGCAAACACATTGTGCAATACAGTTCCTTAGTTTCTGTTTAATGTAATTATGTTTTTTCTTTGTGCATCTTTTTATCAGATTTCCCATTACAAACAAAAATTGAAAATGCATTATGCTATACAGTATAATATATAATGTACCACCAAAGTACGCAGAACAGAAATAAAAAAGAAGATAACTGAAAAGTGACAGAATGGCAACACAGCAATACTAATGTTTAATACTGATTGCTAAATTTTGTTAAAATAGACTGGTCTCCAGGTCCAAGGCTGTCTAAAAGAAATCATTCGAGTACAATGTACAGTAAAAGCATTACTGTGTGTTTACAATAAAAACAATAAGGTAGTGACTACTCTGCGCTCTAGTTTTGCTCAAAACCATTATTGTTGAAAAGGAACCTTACTTGTACATAGCGGTACCTATGTTCCTTTATGAAATCACTGTTTCTCCCAAATAGAAGATTGTCAAACTGCTTCTTGCTTATGTGATGTTTTTTCACTGCTTCTGCTATCATTGTGAGGTTGACCCTTTTGATACACAATGTTTATCGCTTGAATTTTTTGAAGTATGATTTCATTAACAGCAATAACTTTGTTCACGATACCCTTTCCAGGTCAGCATTGAGCATTTTTCCTTTTGTCTATGAAGGAGGTAGTAGGAGGTAGACTAGGTAGAAGGAGATACTATCCTAAATGTCATGGCGTATTAGCAGTGAATTAAGAAGCTAATACTGTAATATCAAATCATCACAATTAAACCAGACCAAGTTTGTTAGTATGTGGAAGACCTTGATCTAAGTAAATAATGTTGGAACCCTTGTGTCATACTCATTTCAGTGTTAGCCTTTGTAAAATGTATAACCCGTTAGCTCGCTGAAAGGTTCTGACCATAAATATGAAAGTTGAACAGCTGATATGAGACTAAACTCTTAGAACAATCTTTCTCAATGAAATATTTTAATTTATGATATGGCAGAAATAGTGTATTCTTTTAAAAGAAAAGACTGGGAGATGAAAGGAGATAAGCTCAGTTGATAAACTGATAAACTATTGGTAAGGCAAATATTTACGCACCTAATCCTAAACACTAGTACCACAAATCAAAAGTTAAAATTAAAAACTGAAGTCTTTGCTTTAAATACTTTGCAGAAAAATACGCGTGACTCTCACAGTGATGCAAAATATCCACAATCTCGGAAACAAGGGTGTGCACGAAACTGACCTTTACACTGTGACATGATGAAATGTCACATGGTAATAATAATAAAAGTTTATAAAATGGAGGTACCAATGTAAAAACAAAATGGTGTCCTAAATATAACATAAAATACATGTATATTATAACGTTTAAAAATATTTCTAAACAGTAATTAAGAACTTGCAAAAAGTTAATAAAGATCCTGTATTTGTATCATTATAATATTTAATATTAATTGATCAGTTATTTCAAGCACGATATAAAATCTTGTGCTGTTTTCTGTAAGACATAGTAAATGATTTAAGTACTGTACCAGTGACATAAGACATGCTTGTGACGCTTCATTTGAGAAGGTCACTGAACAACATTAAATTTGATTAACTGACTAAAAAAGGGGGGAAATTTCAAAAGTGCTAAATATTCAATAGATACTGTATATAATAGTTTTAGGATAGTATTAAATTGTTGTCCAGTTGGGGGCTAGGCGGTCTCGTGGCCTTGGAAACACTGCA
This sequence comes from Erpetoichthys calabaricus, assembly GCF_900747795.2. Taxonomy (NCBI): domain Eukaryota; kingdom Metazoa; phylum Chordata; class Cladistia; order Polypteriformes; family Polypteridae; genus Erpetoichthys; species Erpetoichthys calabaricus. Next base: position 146,896,021 of record NC_041399.2, on the reverse strand, counting down.
CATTTTGGTTTTTTTTTCTCTCCAGCCCCTGGAGTTTTTTTTCTGTCCTCCCAGCCATCGGATCTTACTTTATTCTTTGTTACTTACTATTGCCTAATCTTATTTTTATATTTTTTTATCTTGTAAAGCACTTTGAGCTACATCACTTGTATGAAAATGTGCTATATAAATAAATGTTGTTGTTTTTGTTGTCATATTGTCTGTTTAGCTTTTTGGAAGTTGATTAAATTGATAACTAGCCATCCCCCATGGTTCAGCCCGCATAGTGGTGAAACAAGACAGTGAGGAGGGCCCTGCATGGGACCCTACTCCTGATGTCATGCTTCTCCTTCCCCTCGGTCCACAGCCTCTGTCTCAGATTAGCGCGAATATATCAGTCCTGCAAACAAACTATGATTCTTAGCGTGATGAGAGAAGTCGCAAAATCAACCGGAATGTTCAAGCAAATTATAGAAAAAAACCCAATCTAAATCTGTTAAGTACAGAGAGATGTTGGATTTTATATATAGAGAGATGAATTACTCATCCTTTCATAAACATACTCAGGTTAATTTGACTGAAACTTTCTAATTTATAAATAATTTACAATAACTTGTAGAATTTAGTTTTCATTTGGACATAATACTGTTTTGTTATTAGTGAAAACTATGAATGCCCAGGATTTCCCAGTCCTTTTCTTGGGGATATGCTGTGCTTGTTTTGTATTCACCACAACACTCCTAATCATGGAATAACATTCATTTGTTGTGTGTGCACAGTGTTGTCCACTGCTGTGGAATAACAGCAGAAAGGGGATTTCTACAGACTCAACCACCAGGTGAAAAATTAAAGTGAAACATTTTTTTAACATAATGTTTTCTGTTTGAAAAGTCATCTACCATTTTAGTTGCATAATCATCAATATGCAGACTGCCCAGAGTTGCTTGTTTGCCTCTTTAATGTAAACCTGATTATGGTCAATTTTTAACAAAGAGAATTCCCTCAATGTGTATGGTGTATGATCTAATGCACAGACTATGACATCATGCTTTGTTCTATACACATAAAGGACAATGATTACTGTAATTTGAAAGAATGATTAAAAGACTAAACTAACTTTTCATTTTAAGTTAGGTCACTTTTTAATACATAAAAGCTCATTTGCAACAAAATCTTCAAACACAGTGAAATTCCAAGACCATGACTGAAGCAGAGCCAATGCAATGCCTTCATTATGCGTGTTAGTAAAAATGAAATAAATAGAAACTTCAATTAACAATCTCTGATAAATGTTACAAACTTGGCATCAGTATTTGCTCAGCAGGATTCATATGTAATATAAACCATCCAAGCATCATTGAATGAGCTTAATCCTGATCAGGGTCGCCTGGCAGCATGAGGCAAATAGCAGGAACCAGATAGAAACAGGGTGGGACAATGAAATGCACATTCTTACTCATGTTCCAGAATTTAAAATAATACATCTAAATCTGTAATGCAAAAGCTATATTAATAACTGCATTTATTTCATATAGTATATACTGTACGTTGTCACTAGTTTTATAATACATTCTATTGTGTTCATAAGAATTACATATGAATGCTCTGAAGCCACTTCAGTTTTTATTGACCTGGCACCTTCTGATTTACCCCTACATATGATATACCATTCTACTAATCTTGATGCCTAGTTATGCAAGACTAAAAGCTTTTTGTGGTTACTCAAATTTTTTGGCCCACTAAACCAGAAAACACTCTTTTTTAGGCCATTTTTGTGCACTCTTACACCAATAGATGTCTTCTGCAAACATGATCAGAAGGACTTGAAGTTGTGCCACATCAACTGACCCAAAGGGTTCACCCCATAATGGAATATGAGGGGACAAAGTTACTACTTTTTACAAAATTTTGAAACAATAGGAATCTGTAATAAAGTTACACGGAGTGTCATTTTTATGCTATTTTAAGGATGTTGATCATGAATATGAGAATTTTTTTATGTTTGATTCTTTAACAGTGGTCCTAGCCTTCTAAGAGCCACTCTCAGAAGGTTAAAATGGCAAATTTCAAACATAAGTATGTGGGATATCAATTTAGACTATTTCAAAGTCAGTCATACTGAATATGATATTATTCATTTTTGATCCTAGCCTTTTATGGACCTCTAGCAGAAGATGAAAAATGACACATTTCTATTACATTCCAGACACAATCCAAATTGAAGAACACAAATAAGTATTTCACTCTCATGCAACTATTTTTGTTTATTATGTATTTTACCTCTTGAAGTAAACCATTACTTTTCCTATGAACACTCTAAATTATGGTGTCTTTTTTACATAAATTTCCACTGACGTTTAATCGGTTAATTTGCATTCCATTTAGGAATTATGCTTCTTAAATTTCTTCTGGAACATTACTTCAACAAAGTACATGATATTAAATAAATCAGCATCATTAAATGGCCTCAGTGTGAATTTATGTTATTTATTTTTTGCATTTATTGGTAACAATTTCTTAAAGGTTCACAAATTTCAGTACCAGATTTCAACTCTTTTAGGGCATCTAGCAACCCTAATCTGAAATCAACAATCTGTAATGTGCAATCCAGTTTTGAACCCTCATAGAAAAAAATTAGTGTTTTATTAAATGAGTAATTGTTTCCAGCATGTCATTAGACTATATGTGCATGTCACTAATGAACAAAGGCAATGCTTCTTTTCTTAAAATGTTTTAGTTATTACCTTTAATGCATGCTCAAAGTTTATGAACATTTTCTCCGAATGCACTTTGCAAAGGACCTGCACACAATTATTCTTACTGTTGTCCTTGTAGAAATGACTTCATGGTTCTCCGCATTCTTCTAATGCAACAATGAGCCTTAGCTTATACATTTTTACAAGACTATTACTTTTTTTCTGTTTTCATGTTGCCATGGGAGAGGGATTTTATTTAACTGGTGTCTGATAATGAAGGTTCTGCAATTATGTTGCACTACCACATGAGATCTATCCAGAGATTACAGTGTGTACAGCACGCAATTAGTAAGCGCTGCCTATGCTTACTACTCACCCTCCCATATTGACTTTGCAATTCCAAGTCAAACTGAACGTAAAACAGATACATTTGTGTTTTACTCTTTTGTTGTAGCATATGTAATGTAAACATGCACTTTAAAGCTAATTGATGCAAAAGCCTAGATTCTGGATCAGGCAACAATGCTCTCTATTGTTATTTGTATTGTCTTCAAATACAAAACTAAAGGCCTTTTTAAAATCATGATGATAAAATATAAACAACACATTGCATTTAACCAGTCTATGTACATCTTTGAAGCAGTTGCTACAGTGTTGTGCTTCATGTAAACCCAAGAACATTGAAAATAAAGGCTAAAAACAACAAGTCTACAACCATTATGGATTGGGTGGGAAATGCTTCTATTTCCAAAAATGGAAGAGCCACTGAGGCAGTGCGTAAGGCGAACTGCATCCAGTGCAAGAAAAGGTTTAAAGATCACTTACTTTATTTTAATTATTAAATAAGTGAAGAAGTGTCATTTTCAAAACTATGAGTATTTAGATGTAACCCACCTAAAGTTAGGGTTTGCAGAGTATATCATATGGTAAATTGTCATTCGGCTAGTATTCAGAAGGAGCTCTAGTGAACCTCAGTGAAGAAATTTTTTATTGTATGTGAAAATATCACATTTAGGTTCAGAGCTTAATCGGGAAGTGGAAAAGACTGGAGAGTTTCAAGTTAACTCCATGTTGATACTAAGTGAAGCTTTCTGAAAACTTTCCTTTTCTTCATATTTCTTTGACAGAGTGACTTTTATATAGTTGGCATGTCAAAGCCATTTGTAGCTCTGAAATAAAAATTATTATTATGTGATCTCATTTGATTTTAGAAAAAAAACAATGTGAGCCATATTAATTAAGCTTTATTATATTGTTTTTTATTTATAATGGTGCTTTATAGTGTTGTGGATACTAGCAGAATAAAATAAATGGAAAACTGCATTAGATATTTCATATTTTATATAATAAAGGAAATGCTATGTTGATCAAAGATTGTATGGAATTGTAATTGTGAATGAGTATAGTACAACCAAGCAAATGATGCATTGGTTATAAAAAACGTTTAGCATCATATCTTAGATGTTACTTATTAGTAATAAGTCTGGTTATATACCACATTAGTGTATGTTTGGATAAAATGGCAAGGTACGGTGCTGTTTTAAGAACTGGTAGCCTGGTTGGAGGTAAAAATTGATGAAATTTTCTGCACTGCACAGTTTGCTTTTTTAGGAGCTGGAGCCTCATGTATAAAACCTTGAGTAGATTCCATACTAAAATTTTGCTTATGCTTGAAAGGCATAAATGGCATACACACAAAAAATTGGATTTATAAAATTGTATGTACACCAGTGTTAATTCTCTTCAAAATTTCAGATAAACTTAAATCTGTGAACGCATGCATGATCTCTTAGCTACTCCCTGCCACTTTCTGTTAGTAACCATATATAGTTTAAAAAATGCATTTTTGAATATTCACAATGTTATCAGTATATACTGTAAATGTCTCCATGGTTTTTACTAAAAACCTCAGAAGAACACAGAAAATGAAACTGCACTGAATGTGTACTTGAGTTATATTACTGACTGATGAGGAGAACTGAAAAAACATTTTTTTGCATTGTTGTCTGCGGGAAACTCAATTTAAAAAGAAAAAGAAAACAGCAGCTGAGTGGAGAGAGCAGTCGCAATGTGCCATCATGCAGTGCCCAGACCACTGCTAATGCTGTGGAACCCACGCAATGTGTGCTGACTGATGAAGTACTGTAGACATAAAAAGAATTTACTCAGGCTGTCAATACCTTGTGTCAAACACTGCATTCACTGACAGGCTTTATGTGCAGATCTGCAAGATATTAAAGGCATTCTTATTGTTGTACAAAAATAAAATCATTTTGTCAACATGATTGTCAATGTTGCAAAAAATTAAACATGCAAACATCTTTGAATTGCCATTGTGTTAATGTCCTATGGGACAGGGCCTGGGCCATCCATGCGCTCATCTTGGCCTATCTCAGGGAGCAGAGGCAGTCTATGTTTCTGTGCTATGTTGTGAAGTACTGCACAACCCATGACAATGGGCTTTGTGGGGCTGTAATGCAGTGTGCCACCCAATGAGTTAAAACACTGCCATCTACTTTTCAATGAACTAACAGTCTGTTCTATCACCGACCATCTTCGGTAGTGCCTTTCATTATATAGTCTCACTAGGGGTGTTTCGTGTTGGTGAATGATATGAGGCTCCTCATCACTTGAAAGAAAGATTATACAAGTTGTTTATAATGTACTAAATTTAACTGCTATCCTGTCAATTAGGATTACTTACCAAGAAGCTAAGCATCATACATAGCATGGCTCTGAAGTCTGCTTTCCACACTACTACATGATAAAATAAAGGAATTGTGGGTTAGGCTGGGCTACCTCATAACAATGTGACATATTTGAGCATCATATATTACTTATGTATTAACTGAATGAAAGTGCGTTCTGTTCCCAAAATCAAATTATTTCTGTGATGGGGCCTTTATCTCAACATGTGTGTGATCAATTGCAGTGACTACATTAAGAAAATGGTTTACTTACCATGACCGTAAGGAAATTGTATGTAACTAGGCAGCATCTTGATTATACCATCTCATACACATGGCATGACACAGCTTAGGGATGACTGTGTGATCCCTGACCAGTCAGCCAGTATATGTTGAGAAGCAATTCAGCACACAAGTCCAAGAGGACAGCTCTAAGAAGTCTAAATCAACTTATAAGCCAGCCAGCATCATGAGCCAAAAATTAGCTTGATACCTGAAAAATCGCTCCTTGTGCAGCCTGCCATTAGTGATATCCTCCAAAACTGATGACACTGCAATGGCCAGTTGTGCCATAGTATACAAAGCACAGACTCTTTATAGACAAAATAGCATATGCTTCTAGCAATGTTGAAGACAATTGTATTTTGAAAATATCTCAATTGACTGTGATATAATTAAAGAACATTAGAATGTGACTGAGGCATCATTGAAGTACGCAATGAAATGAGATTTATTCTAGACATCATTGCTCTGCCACCTGGAATCACTAAAATGCCAACACCAAAAAAGTCTGCATAGAACTTATTAATGGTTGGTATTTGTATAACATTTGGAAAATTTTTATGCAAGTTTGTGTTTTATAAATCCCAACATTACATTAAAAAAATGGCTTACACATGGTTCCGAGCATAAGGGTGTTTTATACATCAGGCCCCTGGTCTTTTCCAATGCAAATGTCATTCCTAAGTGATATTAGTGACCTTTTCAATTCTACTAACATTCACACATCATACATGAAAAGTCAGAAGAAGAGACAAGTGTATTGTGGTCTGTATAACTGATAAAAGATATTGCTGCAAAGAAATAAGAGAACATGGCTTGAGTAGAAAGCATATGAAAAATATACAATAGTGGGCTGAGAAAAAAGAGTGAAGACAAAAACTGTCCAATAGGCAGATACTCTCTCTCTCACACTCTCTCACATTAAACAGTATTAAAAATGATTGAGCTCAGTCTCCGAGAAAAAATTCCCAAAGCATCTGTGAATGTGCAAAAACTGGACCTAAACTTAAGCAAGAACTATAAGCTACAAAGAGAATAATAATTCATGCTGACACTTCAGAAAATAATTAGCAATAATACCAGAACAATTATTTCTAATCATGTCCAAAAATAGGATGCAATATTTTATTTAATGCTTCTCCTAATCCTATCCCAACAAATGGTTTGAATGAATTTTAGAAATCATATGGTCTCACTAGGGCAGCACGGTGGTGCAGTGGGTAGCGCTGCTGCCTCCCAGTTGGGAGAGCTGGGGACCTGGGTTCGATTCCCGGGTCCTCCCTGCGTGGAGTTTGCATGTTCTCCCCATGTCTGCGTGGGTTTCCTCCAGGCACTCTGGTTTCCTCCCACAGTCCAAAGACATGCTGGTTAGGTGGATTGGCGATTCTAAATTGGCCCTAGTGTGTGCTTGGTGTGTTTGTGTGTGTCCTGCGGTGGGTTGGCACCCTGCCTGGGATTGGTCCCTGCCTTGTGCCCTGTGTTGGCTGGGATTGGCTCCAGCAGACCCCTGTGACCCTGTGTTCGGATTCAGAGGGTTGGAAAATGGATGGATGGATATGGTCTCACTACTTTATATCAGAGCATAGCTTGTGAACATAAAGGCAAAACATGAACCTTTTCATATGGGTTCAGAAACATCAGATTTCTTTACTTGAGTATCCAGGAAGCATGTGACTGTAAATACTCCTGCACATGTTTACAAAGGGATATTTTTACAATGCATTTGTTATTGGCACTATGAGGAATAGAGTGCCCATGGAAAGATTGGGAAGGAATAGAAGATGAAAAGCAGAAAAAAATCAGGCTGGCAAAAGAAATGGTCTGAGGACAGGCATGGGTCAGTTGTACCAGAACTAACAAAAATAAATTTGTCAAAGCAAAATCCAAAAACCAGAGTCAAAGACAAAAATATTGTCACAAAAATATTCTCATATATATTTTTGGATGCTAGAAGCTTTTATATAAACTGACAAACTTGACTGGCAATGCACATGCAAACAATATAGTCATCATAAAATGGCAGCGACCATACAAAATAGTCCTATGATGGCACATTCACATGATGTCATCATCATAGTGAAAAGAAATTATTTTAACAACCCAAATCAAGTTATATAAACTCAAAAATGAACAAGAAATTAGCGTCACATGTATTTTCTTCAGTTACATTCTGATGATGAAACATATGATAAAAGCTTTTACAAATGACAGAAAAAAAGGGCAGATACTGGAAAGTTATGAAGATGATGAACACATTCATAAGTTCTAGGATTGCACATTTTTGTTCTCACTTTACTATGAATGAAAGAGAATGTAGTACTCTGATATAATTCTCACTTTTAATAGTAAAACAAAGTGACAAATTAGGATACAATATAATAGTGGGTTCCAAACGTAAGGTCAGCATAACAGATTTATAGCTGTGAGTTATCAAAATTCTGCATCTTTTAGTTTGCTTCATGAGATTCTGACAATAGCTTGACATGTTGAAATGATTCCAAAGACAAAACATCTTCATTTTTAAAAGCTTTAGTAAAAATTCAAGACAGTTCACATAAAAACAGAGAAAAATGATATTGCAAAGAAAAGAAAAGTTCTGTATAAAGCTTATATATCTTGTTTCATTCTTTAAGTTTACTCATACAGTCGAACCATTTCTAAACAGTCAGAAAACTGTATGCCTACCCATTTACAAACCACAAATAACAACATTTATTTATATAGCACATGTTCATACACAAAGTAGCTCAAAGTGCTTTACATAATGAAGAAAAGAAAATTAAAAGACAAAATATGAAATTAAAATAGGACAACATTAGTTAACATAGAAAAGGAGTAAGGTCCGATGGCCAGGGTGGACAGAAAAAACAAACAAAAAAAAAAACTCCAGACGGCTGGAGAAAAAAAAAAAAATCTGTAGGGGTTCCAGGCCACGAGACTGCCCTGTCCCCTCTGGGCATTCTACCTAACATAAATTAAATAGTCCTCTTTTTAGTTAGGGTTCTCACGGAGTCACTTGATGCTGATGGTCATACAGACTTCTGGCTTTTAATCCATCCATCATTGTTGGAACATCATGGTGCTTTGGGTAGATGGTGGTGGTTGCGCCACCACCAAAAGGACACCGGAAAAGGAAACAGAAGAGAGAGTAGGGGTTAGTACAGGTTTTAGAGCCACCATGAATAGTTATTATAATGAATTAGATATACAGAGTATCAGGATTAAATTACAGTGAAGTTATGAGAAGGCCATGTTAAAGTAATGTGTTTTCAGCAGTTTTTTAAAGTGCTCCACTGTATTAGCCTGGCGAATTCCTACTGGCAGGCTATTCCAGATTTTAGGTGCATAACAGCAGAAGGCTGCCTCACCACTTCTTTTAAGTTTTGCTCTTGGAATTCTAAGGAGACACTCAGTTGAGGATCTCAGGTTGCGATTTGGAATATAAGGTGTCAGACATTCTGATATATAAGATGGGGCGAGATTATTTAAGGCTTTATAAACCATAAGCAGAATTTTAAAGTCAATCCTGAATGACACAGGTAACCAGTGTAGTGACATCAAAACTGGAGAGATGTGCTTGGATTTTCTTTTCCTAGTTAGGATTCTAGCAGCTTCATTCTGCACTAGTTGCAAATGATTTACGTCTTTTTTGGGTAGTCCTGAGAGGAGTGCATTACAGTAATCTAGTTGACTGAAAACAAACGTGTGAACTAATTTCTCTGCATCTTTCAATGATATAAGAGGTCTAACTTTTGCTATGTTTCTTAAGTGAAAAAATGCTGTCCTAGTGATCTGATTAATATGCGATTTAAAATTTAGATTACAGTCAACAGTTACCCCTAAGCTTTTTACCTCCGTTTTGACTTTTAATCCTAATGCATCCAGTTTATTTCTAATAGCCTCATCGTATCCATTTTTGCCAATCACTAAGATTTCGGTTTTCTCTTTATTTAATTTGAGAAAGTTACTATTCATCCATTCTGAGATACAAGTTAGACACTGTGTTAGTGAATCAAGAGATTCAAATTTAAATTCAAATGGATCTTTCAGTCCATGCTAGCTAAGAGCCTATTCCAAACTGACTTAATTAACACACTGTATTACAGATATACTGTAGCTAAGAAGTTTGTATCTCATCTTATCTAATTTACAGGGGGTAAAGGGTTATTCCATAATCTATAGCTACGAAAGAAAATTATATTCTGTTCAAATTAAGCAAACACAATATAATACTAAACATTCCAAAATATAATGAAGCAATAGAGCAGAATGGATGAGTGTAATGGTGTTCAAGAGCAATCATTCCCAGTTATGGTCCCAGAATGTATTAGAACAACTTCCAGTTTTTAGAAAGAAGTTATCTTTGGCAGCCAAAGCTGGATTAAGTTATGAACAACTGTGTAAAATTTTGATAAACTTTCCAGGATCACAGAAATGCAAGTAAGCGCCATTTAATCTGTTAGAATGGCTTGACAGAACATGATAGCATTTGCACATATACTAGGAAAGTCAATTTACAAAAAGTCAATGCTCCAAATCATAATTGAGTCATATTCAAACATGATGTATGGAATACTTTAGGCTTTTGGAAGAGGAAAATGCTTTGTCAGCAGGGATTATAAGATTATCTTCACAAGAATTGTATTTGGCAAAATGTAACATTAACATTTTATATCAATGGATTAAATAAACTTGAAGATCAAGTTTAATAAAAGGATGTAATGATAAGAGAAAAATGTCTAGAGGGTACTGTGGTAATAAAACAAGAGTGCATACAAATTGGATATCCACTCCTTAATTAACAATCAATGACATTTCAGAAATCATAGTGCCTAAATCTCAAATTAGTTTTGATTCAAAATACAAAGTTGTAAATAATGAATTGAAACACTTAAAAACACACTCAGATCAGCTCATAAACATAATCACATTTAGTATATATGTGCAGCAGGAAAAACTAATCAATGTATGTTGTGTTAAAGTGAATAGGAGATTAATTTTTGAGTTAGTTCATTTTTAAGAAACTTCCTAAACAAAAATGTTAATATAAAAGTAAGTTAAATTGCCATCACATATGTTTTGATGGTTAAAAAATATAATTTATTATGACATTTAATCCCCAGGTGAGGATGGGGATGCAAGGAAGAACTGCATTGTACTGAGTACTGAGTACATGTGACAATAAACTTGACTTGACGTGACTTATCTATTATATACAGACACTAGATGGCAGCATAGCTGTATTTTGGAGAGAAACAAAGTTAGTGAGATACAGTAATAGTCTTCAGTAGCTCAATGGATCCCACTTGAGAATATTCAACAATTTTTTCTCTAGCAGGAGCTTGTCACAGACATCATTTTACTACAGCCTTTGCAATATCTCTTCCTTCCACTAGATGGAGTACAGAGCTGCTGGAAAAAATCCAGTATGAGTATGTGTGGTCATAAAAAGGATTTCAGAAGCTCCTCCTCCTCAGCAGGAGGGTTTTCTTATGTAACAATTTCTTTTTCTTGCATATCTGATACAGGTGGAATTAGTGAAGTGCTGATTTCAAATTTTGTTCCATTTTACAGGGAGTCTTAGTATGATTTTTGCAACACAAGTCTAACTATTTCAGTTGGTTTTATCGATTTCTTTTCAACTGAATATGTCATCTTCAGGAAATCATCATTTGTATGAAGTTTTCATCATGTATTATGAATTCTGGTCTCATCTTAGAGACATGTTTGTTAAATTGGTGAATTTAAAATGATACATTACAAAGTAGGGTTGAATGTGGTTGTGTGAGCCCTTTGATAGCCTGATATCCCATTCTGGTTTAATAAGGCCATCCACCAAATGTTTCTAGGATGTGGTCTAACTCTGCAACTGATAGAAATGCATGTTTACTGTATAAAAATGAACATTACTGACTTTCTAATATTAAATTAGTAATTTAACATTCTGTATCTAGGACAGATAGGGCATTACCACAGCACCACTGTGGAGCCATGGTGCTCATTTTACATTCAGAAAGTGGTGCAAGTAAACACAACATAACACACAGGATTAGACCTACAGTTAGTTCTTGTTATCCACTGGGGTTACATTCCTGAAAAACTCCATGAATATGGAAAATGCAGATAATGAAGATCCTATGAGAAAATTGGAGTTAAGTTCCAACAGGATGCCCACTTGGGGGAAGACAGGGTTTTGCAGATCCACCTGCCTTCTGCTCTCACCCCTCCAGGCTCGGTAATGATCATTCTGCAGGTCTACCTTGCGTCCTTGCGTTACGATTTTTACTTCACCTAAAGTCAAGTTCAATCGTCTTCGAGGCATTCTGCCAGAGGCCGCAAACAACCACAGCGGTACCTATCCAGGAATGTCACTAAACCATCCAATCAGCAGTAGCAAAGAGTAGTGTATACAAAGGGCACAGACTCAGTACAAGCTTATGACCTGCACTTACTAGGAATTCCTTATTCATGGGGAACAATTGCAAGCTTTGTTCCGCATCACGAATGGGGTTCAACGGCTTATCTATTACTTTTGGTGCCAAGTAGACACACATTAATACATTCTATGTCGCGTGAGTGCAGGCTTAGGAAAACTAAACGCATCACAAATGTGGTATTTATCAATCTCACGTGTGCTCATTTACCATAGGTGATTAGACTGTGGGTGTCACGAAATGGGTTACAATAGCAGATAAACAAATGTGTGGAAATGTATTTACTGTTTATGCATTTGTCCATGTTTTTCAAATGCATTAATTATTGTAACAATGCATCTAAATTTAAACCTAATGTAATTGACAATGTCAGAATTAAATATTTTATTGCTTACATTTCATGTTTACTTGTATTTATTTGAATTTTCCACACATGGTTTTAATTCACTGGTGGAATGTTTTTCAAGCTTACTATCCTAAGTTATCCTTGTATTGTTTAAAGTAAAAAAGTATGAGTTTCCATTGTTGCTAAACAATGATGACACTAAATGGAAAAATCATAAAATATGTTCAGACATATTAATTCTAAATCTACATGTTACTTTTAGGAGTATTTTTATTTAAAGGAGCATGTGTATTTCTAGGCGGCACGGTGGCGCAGTGGGTAGCACTGCTGCCTCGCAGTTGGGAGACCTGGGGACCTGGGTTCGCTTCCCGGGTCCTCCCTGTGTGGAGTTTGCATGTTGTCTGCGTGGGTTTCCTCCGGGCGCTCCGGTTTCCTCCCACAGTCCAAAGACATGCTGGTTAGGTGGATTGGCGATTCTAAATTGGCCCTAGTGTGTGCTTGGTGTGTGGGTGTGTTTGTGTGTGTCCTGCGGTGGGTTGGCACCCTGCCCGGGATTGGTTCCTGCCTTGTGCCCTGTGTCGGCTGGGATTGGCTCCAGCAGACCCCCGTGACCCTGTGTTCGGATTCAACGGGTTGGAAGATGGATGGATGGATGTGTATTTCTTGGTTATATTCTAACTTTACTAGGTTTATGAAGAAAATTCATGTCATAGGTCATGACCAACAGTTACATAAAAATGAATAAAAATATGTATAAGAACAAAAATATGCAGTTGAGTCACCAAGGGATCCAACACCAAGAGATGGGCAAACAAAAAAGCATAATGTGTTAAAAATTTGGAATAAGCCTTATTGCCAGCCTGAAATTTTCTTCATCTTGACAGACATCCCAATCTCTGAGAAATCCTTCCCAGGACCACCCTCCCAAGGATGCCCATTGGACTGAACACCCTAAGTGGGACAACAAACCTGATACTAGCAATTGCTGAGCCCAGTCCCTTTACTGCACGCTTGTCCCTCAACCAAACCTCCCTGGTGATAATCAGTTCTGTAAGGATAGAATGTCTGTATTGGGTTAGAAGTCCATCATAAATGGATTTTGTTTACAGTGCAGTAGGGATTAGCAAACTTTTTCTTATTGAGAGTTTTTTTTTCAACAAATTATCAGGAACAGGCAAAGGTCTGATATATGGAGTGTTGTAAGATCTTTTGTTAAAAGAAAAACACTAACCAGAACTGAAAACAAACCAGGAAATTCAAAATCAAAACATATTCCCTGGGAGTTTTTCTATTTCATTTTATTACGTGAATACTATATGAAGTGTTCTTAAAGCTCAAACGTCCCTACAAATACACAACCTTCTTTTAACAAAATTACATCATGCATTAAGAAGTGTCCAAAGAATAAGACCTGCAATGAACATCCTTAATGGAAACATCAGGGTGACGCCCATTGAAAACTGCAACAATGGTGAGGTACAATGTGGACACGATTCATCTATATCTGGATGTCCTAATCAAATTGGTACAGAGTATATTATTCACTAGCATTTTCAGTGGCCATCAGTTAAAGAGGATATTGAGAACTGGGTTAAATGTTGTGATGGCTGTACAAATTCCAATTAAATTAGTGTAAGTGCATTAGGACTGTTATTACCATTATCAAGTTTCATTCACCCTTTTAGGAAGCATTTTGTGCTAGGCTTGGTACTAAGGTAAACCTGTCCTTAGGTTACCATTCAAAGAGCAATGAAGAGACAAAGAAAATAAGCATGTTTTTCACTTTTTAAATTTTTCTCTTTCAGTCACTTTCAACTACAAGCAAATTTTTCATATTTTCATTTTTCCTTCTCCACCTATGAATTATCACTTTACTTATTTTATAGTAGTCAATTTGGTTACGAGCATTTCACTCATAGTTTGATTTTAAAATCACATATTCCTTGTAGATTATGTCAGAAATCACTGCTTGTCATATTATTATTTTTTTACATATTTTTCCACTTAAAATGCTTATGATGTACTAATGTTGTATCAGATCGTTATTAATGTATCATTTGGTTTTCCATTATCTGAGGCTTTTTTTAACCTCAAATGATGTATAAGAGAATGAAGAAAAAGTTTGAATTTTTTATCTAAGCACGCATGTCAAAAATTCACAATAAATTTATCATGGAATAACAACCTTAAAATCCAAATAGTAAAGTAACAGAATCTTTAAACCTATTTGCATTGCCATTTTCCTTTTATTTTATGAGAACTGAAGCAAGTTGGTTACATGAACAGAGTTTTTCCAAAACTTCTCTATTAACCGTACAACTGGAGTTGTCACCATTTGAACATATGAGGGATGATTAAGACATTTTAAGCTTGAATCTGAAAGGAATATTATATAATGTTAACATAGGAGAAGTTTACCTCCTGTGTTCTATGAGGGGCGTTCAATTATAAACAGGAATTTTCATGCATTGTTCTTAGAAAGAATGCAAGGTACACATGACTCCTTGGACAAACACATACATGTTTGAACTTGTCGTTAGTAGTGTGTAAAAGGTGCTATATAGCGCCTGAGCCAGCACAGACTGATGCAGAGGCACGTGTAAAAACAAGCATACTTTTTATTTTTCTTCACCTGTGGGGCACCTCTTCCCCATGAACCCCACAGGCAATACACAGTCCCAAAAGCACGTAAATACAACACCAACAACTCTCCACCTTGTACCACCACTCCTCCCAGGCAACCTTGTCCTCTTCCTCCTGATTCTGGATAATGAGTGGTGGATGCTGGCCCTTTTCATAGCCCACCTGGAAATGCTCCAGATGGCGGCCATCCCAGATCCCCACAGGGATGTGGAGAACTCCATCTCCCATGAAACCCTGCGGGAAACTGAGGCACCATCGTCAGCCAGGGAGGCTGCTCCCCCGGACCATATACAACAGGGGCGTCCCGGCCGGGCATGGGACCCGGCCGTCCATTACAAGTGCTAGCTGCTCTTTCCCCCCTTCCTGTCAGTTATAATCAACATTTCAGAGCAGGAGGTACACAGTAGTGTTGCGCAGCAGAATAATTATTTAAAGTTTTTGACAAAGATTTATTCGAGACTTAAAAATCAGTTGGGGGATGAGTGTCTTTCTCGACCTAGAGTGTATGATTGGTGCAAATCGCTCAGAGAGGGACTATCATCTCTTCAGTCCACTTAAGGATTTTTTAGGCGGGAAGAAATTCAAGTCGAATGAGGAGGTTGTTGATGCTGTGCAGGAATGGGTCAACATGCAGTCAAAAGACTTCTACTCTTCGGGGATTAAGAAGCTTCCTGAGCACTGGAACAAGTGTATTGCAGTGGCAGGAGGCTACATAGAAAACTAATGTATAAGTCGTTTCATTGTATTCAATAAATAAAGAGTAGCTCATAAATTCCTGTTTATATTTGAACGCCCTTCGTATAATGGCACATATGAATTAACTTTTAGAAGTGTATGGTGTATATTTCTAATTTTAAAACCAAATAAACATAGATGACACAAATCACATAATAAAATACTGTGTTATCATTGAATTTATCATGGTGGAGAACATTATGTCTTCAGAGATTTATTCTGACCTAGGTTTTGTGTACTTGGACCACTCCCCTTCAGATGCCACAGTCAAGAAATGGGTTGCAGAATGCTTCTAGAAGACCTAGTGTCAGGCCAGCCTTCAACATCAATAACAAATTAAAATTGTAATCAACAGAGAGCAATTTGTAATAGAGGTTTGAAGAGCAACAGAGCACAAGATAATAGATACTAAAGAGATTAATTATTAGTCAGTTGAATCCATGAACAGTTAAACACGACTAAGCTCTGTGCACATTGGGTGTCCAGAATCTATGAAATTAAGCATCACCTCAGAGGTTCCCAGCAGGATCTTGAGCTAATGAATGCAGGCTGGGATGCATTTAAGAAGTGTTCCATAACTGTGAACAAAAGCCTGATACTGTAGGAACACAAGACATGCCTGAAGATTTTTGTGAGAATGTAAAAGGAACCAGGAGATGGTCAAAATAATTCAGAAAAAGTCATGCAAAGCAAGGGGTCAAAACTGTGAGACCGAAAAGAGGAATTGGTAACTAAGAACAAAGGGGCACAATAAAAATCAGATGTCAGGAGCAAAGCAAATCTGCAACCAAAAGTATAAACCTAGCACTAGGGTCTACTTGAATAAGCAAACTAACTATGCTAATTAACGTTGTTTTCTTTGACATGTGTCCACCAAGGGGTAATACATACTGTTGTGTATATACAGTATACCATCATACTGTGACAACAGAGGTCACATGACATCTCCATTAGACATCAGTGAACAAAAATAAACTGAGAAATTAAATCAAAATAAAAAACAACCCATAGAAATGCAGTCCTCGGTTGAAAAAAAACATAAAATACACAAAAACTGAATATGTTGTTAATTTGGATTTTGAGAGGACACAGTGGAATTAGGTATAGCTTTCCACAACTTCGAAGGAGTTGATGGAAGCTCACACTTTTATAATGAACATAAAGGTAGAGGACTAGCAGATACCTCACATATACTGTAGTTGCGTATACAGTAAGCACAGCACTTACTCTAGGTTTGGAGACAGAAAACAGGACATGTTATACCGTACAATATGTATACAATGAAAGAACAAATTTTCTGCACTCAACTTTTTCTGAGGTTTACACGTGTGACGACATTGATAGCCTTGCAACAGTAACATTGACTGCCAAGGAGGTATTTAGTGATTTGGAAATTGTAGATGGAGAAGTGCTGCTTAGATTAAGTAGGCTGAAATCTAACACTTCATCAGGATTAGATAAGATTTATCCTCGAATGCTTAAGGAGGCTAGTGATTACATATATAAACCCTTGACGCGTATTTTTCTAAAATTTCTGCAAACTGAAAATTTCCAAGGCGCAGAAGCTACCAAATATTATCACATTATGGTATATAAAAAGGGTAATAAGATGGATCCAAGTAACATTTCACCGGTAAGCTTAACATACATCACAGGAAAATTAGTGAAAGTAAATATTAAGTAAAAAATTGACCCTTACATGCCAAGAATAGGTGTATTAGCAACTAGTCAGCTTGGATTCAGACAGGGAAGATCAAGTTTTACTAATATGCTAGAATTCTATAAGGAAGCAACCAAAGCAGGCTATCAGAGGAGCATATTACATTATTCACCAGAAGTCTTTTGATAAGATATCACATGAGAGGTTAGCAACAACACTGGAAACAAAGGGTTTTGGCAAGGGAAGTTATTCAGAATTTAGTGATGTTAAAAGTGGTGTCCCTCAGGATTAGTCTTGGGGCTTCTGCAATTTTTTAAATTTACATAAATGATCTGGATAAGAATATAAGTATAAAGCTGGTAAAATGTGCAGACAATACTAGATTTGGTAGACAAGCCAATAATCTAGAATCATTCTCATCATTACAGAATGACCTAGACAGCATACAGGCTTGGGCAGATTTGTGGCAGATGAAATTTAATGTAAGTACTGTAAATCTAAATATTACGGTATATATAAAAAGTAAAATTATTAGGTTTGAGTACATAATGGATGTTTCAAACTTGAAAGTACACCTTATGAGAAGGACTTTATAGTCATAGTGGACTCGTCATTATCTGAATACAGAAAGTGTACGGAATCAATGAAGAAGGCTAATAGGATAATTGATTAATAACTAATTAATTAAAATAATTAATTAGTTGGGTAATTAATTAATTTATAGGTTATTGTTGTGGAAATCCTCTTTAATAATAGCCAAGATCACCATTCTAATGTTTCCAACATGGCCGTCCTTTATTACAACAAACATAAGAACAGGTCAGTTCTCTCTGCCAGAGCATCTATCTTAAATACGCTAGAATCATTTGCATACATACTTGCAAGAGTTAACATTTTGCATCAATCAACATAGAGAGAATTAATATAGTCCAGTTTATGTCTATATAGAAATCTAAATATCCGTAAATTAAAAGTCTTTAGGCAAGCATTTTATCATTATAGAAGAACTCTACAGAAGACAGTAAAGAGGGATCTTCAAAACCTGACTCAAAGTTATTTGTGAGGATCTAGGAGAATATAATAGGACTGAAAAGGTTGTTGGAACAAGTGTCCTGCTCATTTCAAAATTTTTCTAATGTTCTTTCTATATTACAAGTTTATATCCATAAACTTAGATGTCATTAATACAGGGTCACCATCTTAAATACCCTTTTGGCATGATGATACAATGTGTAAAGATGCCAGGCACATCAAACAACAATAACCAATATGGTCACATCAATCAAAATGCTACCAAAATTGGAGCCAAATAACAAGACATCAATAACAAAATGACACCACAATGAATACAAAAATATGTTAATATTTTATAATCATAATAATTACATAATAAAAATCCACTTACAATGTTGAATAAATCTAATATACGCTTAAGAAACAAGGTTTATGACACCTACAGACTTGAAGTCCAGTTCATTTTACAGAGGCCAGACCATCTTGCAGAAAACTCAGCAGCAGGATATGTAGTTGGGAACCATGCTTAAATGTTACATGCCTCCATGCTACCAACTATTGGTTTGGGGGGACTCCTAAATAACTTCTTATTGTCCCCTAATACCCTTTCATTATTCCTTCTTCCTTGAGACAATTATTTACATTTTAGAGGCCTCATGTTTCTTAATACTGGCAACTTTCCTGCCTCATACATTGCTAAGAGATTTTATCATTCTTCCCCAGTCCTGAATCATCTGAGAAAAGTAACAATTGCAGTGCAGATCAAGTCCAACTTCAATGTTGTTAAACACAATTTCACATAGTGATAAATTAATTTAAAGATGCTCATTATTTCGTCTTTCTCCTCAGTATTGGAAAAAGAAAAACATTCCTATTCAGCAATCTAATGACATGCCCTGTCTGTTAGTCTGCTTGTGAAGGCAGAGACAACCAAAACTATGTTTACCTAATGTAGCTTAGCTAAAAATTAGATACTTAAGACAAGTTCTTTCCAAAGGCAAACGCCTTTCTGCACAGACATGTAGTGTTCTTGCCACTCTTAGCAACAACCTTGAGAGATGCAACAAATGAGTCACAAAAGAAAACCTGTGTTTGTGGGGGTTAATGGAAACACCTATTATGCCGGTGAGCACATGATAGGGGTAACTCCTATAATAATACTGTTCATGAAATCTAAAAGACTAGTAATCTCAGCAAGCACACACACACCCCTCCCTCTAAAATATAAACCTCCTGGCTCCTTTTTTTTTATTAAGATGCCATAGGACAAATTGTCATAAATAAGTTTAACTGCCAAAGTATTAGAAGTAATAAAATATTAAAAGGCTGTATATTTAAAATATCAGTTATTGAAACTGCATAAACCGTAATCATGCCTTTAAAGTACCACAGCAAATGTGTTTGTCTGAAATGTTACATTTTCATCTTCTTTCTAACTTAACTCTGACATTCTTTATTACATCAGAATTGATCTCCATATTTCCCTTCCCTGCCTGCTTCTGCATTTATTGATCTGACCATCTTAGTGATGCACACATACAATCTTGTTGCACCGCCTTAAACCCGACACTTTTATAAGTTCACAAGAATTTATTTTGTTGTAATAGAGAAATCCATTTCTTAACATCTGCCCCCTTCATTTTGCACCCAAGATCCACGATGGGTCTGCTTGTGGAAAGATGTTTTCTCTGAATTAATTAATTTTACAAAATCACGTGTCCCACATTGAGCTAGATGAGGCTATTTTATGTGAACTATAACCACACCGCCATCTTAGGAAGCAGCTCCCCAATAATAGCAAATGTTGGACATGTGGCTGCACTAACTCTAATATAACCACAGCACCCTAATTACAGCAGTGATGAAGAGAAGTTAAAAACAGATTTAGAGTTAACTGGGCATAATTGTGTGCTATTTTTGGTACTTTTTTCTCTCCCCATTTTCTTTCTTGCCTTCACTGCCTCATTCACTGAGGACATCACTGGACATGTGGGGGTCAGTGCTTTGCTATGGTATGGGCAAACATTGACACGAGTGCACAAACGTGCATAATTTTCACAGGTATCATTTTGTTTTTGGTCGCAACCAGAGCTCTCTGGTCAGGTGTTTGTGTAGTGCCAACTGACACCATGACAGTTTTGGGGGAAAAGAAAACATTTAAAGCAGTTTTTTCTCTTCCATTTTGGATAGTTTGGTTAGAGATTTAAGGCATTTTCTCACTTATAGTTCAGCTTTGTGTTGAATCATGAGAGGCTTAGCTATTGTGTTGCAATCTTGAGTTAGTTTAGTTGTGTTTCATAAAGCAAACTTTCAAGCGAATCAGAATAAAATAATAAACACACTGCAGTTTGTTTACGAAAAAGCTCTGTGAGCAAAAGGACCATTATCTGATAACTAGTGCAAGTGAAAAGTATGCACTACTTCACATACTGTAGAAGCAATGCATTTTATCTAGGCCAGGGATTCTCAAGTTCAGTCCTATAGGCCTGCCCGGCTTGAGGTTTTCATCCCAACTAATGTTTTGGTTAATGAAGTGATATAAAGACAATAAAAAGGTGTTTCTTCCATAAATGTAGAAGTTAAAATATGCCATTTATGGGTGTTTAGCATTACATTACTTTCTCTAAGCATGCATAAATACTTTAAAACAGCATTTTCCAACCCTGGCTGACCCCAGATAAAACCCTGCCATCACCACAACGACGATCATGTGCAATTCACAGCAGCAGCATTGCAGGTGAATCACAGCCAACCCAGATGAAACCCCATCCACTAGCCCAATGATCACACTTGATTCACAGCAGCAGCATTGCAGATGGATCACAACCGATCCTGGATAACCTCTCCAACTCTGGCTTTGACAACCATGCTCTGTTCACCAAGGAGGAAAAGCATTGACATTCACACTTCATTCATCTAATGCGCCGATACTTTGATAATTGCATGGGATCTCTCACCCCTACCACTTTGATGATTGAGCTAAATTCATGGAGGGGAACACCCCACGGTAGGTCACAAAACACTAGCATGTAAAAAACTGAGTTGTGCCACCACAAAGGTTGGGAAGTACTGCTGTACGATGTGAAATAGTATGAACTTACAACTGTACCATACCATACCATTTTCTGAACTCACTTATCCTGTGCAGTGTCGTGGGGCAAGCACAAGGCGCAAAGAGAAGAAAAAAAGAACTCTGGACAGGGCACTAGTCCATCACAGGGCAAACACACTCACACACATGGACACACCACACACACACACACATTGCTAGGGCCAATATACCATAGCCAATTTACATAAACTGCATGTGATTGGACCGAGGGGGGAAACTGGAGCACCAGAACATAACAATATTCAGTTTTAACACTTTATATATTGTGGAAAGCCAGCCCCCAGACACAGACAGACAGACACCAGAATGTCCAAATGCACACTCCTTTATTTTCTTCACAGCACCACAATGTTTTATCCCAACACTCTTCTTTCTTTCTTTCTTTCTTTCTTTCTTTCTTTCTTTCTTTCTTTCTTTCTTTCTTTCTTTCTTTCTTTCTTTCTTTCTTTCTTTCTTTCTTTCTCTTTTTCTTTCTCTTTCTTGGATCTCCACTCCCCTCCTCACAAGCTCTGGCTCGTCTAGTGGAGGGAGCGGCCCTTTTTATAATGACCCGGATGAGCTCCAGGTGCTCCGTCTGATGACACTTCCTGGTGTGGCGGAAGTGTCAGGAGAGCACCCGGAAGCACTCCGGGTGCCCCTGGGATTTCTTCCAGCAGCACTTCCTGGTGTGGTGGAAGTGCTGCCATCCAGGGTTCCATAACCGTCCGGGCGCCCCCTGGAAGTGGCCACGTCCTCCCATAGGGATGAGCTTCCCAGCTCCGTTCCAGTGGTCCCCAAGCAGACCCTGGCGGCTGCCCTCTCATGGCCCAGGGGAGGTATCGTCCCTCTCATGGACCGTCCAGGCGTCCGGGCTGGGTAGGGTCCCCAGCTGTCTGGCACAATATTAAGAACCTTCATAGACTGAAAGGTACTGTAAATTGGACAGAAAGAAAAAGCTAAGGAATTAAAAGATTAATACACTTGATTTATATTAAGTACTATGTTTAGCTAAAAAATAACTAAACTAAAATGCATGTTAGAACACATGAACATGAAATATAGAAACTATCAGGAAATACAGAATGTAGTCATGACTAGGACAAGGATTCAGTGGAGACACTTCTTTCTGTTTGTTTTTTAGACATGTCAAAGGCACATGCCACCATAAGCTATTAGTCACTCGGAGCTGCAACAGGATTGTAAATAAAATTTTAAATAGAATAGGGGCTCATATATTAAAAAGCTGTGGTATAGAGAGTAAAAAGTGGCTGTTTAAATAAATAATTGGATGCGCTCGGGGAGTGGAGCAGGTGCGAGTGATCTGCAGAGAAGACGGCTCATCTTCGGGTTGGTGCGAGGTGGTCAGTGTGTTGCCTTGCTGGTATGTGCGGGTGGTCTGATTGTCTCCATATCAGCCCAGGGTGAGCATCAGGTGATCTTACCTGCATCTGCTCACCAGCATATAAAAGGGAAGTGCAAGGAAGAAACAGGGAGAGACAGAGAACAGAAAGCAGTGAGCACAGCATCAGGTGGAGAAGCAGGGCCAGCCAGCCAGCCAGTGTGGGGAAAGGTATTATGTTCATTTGCCCCACGTAGGAGCAAAGGTTTGGTAGGGACGGATTGTGCCCACTGACTGTTCTTGAGGAGCTGGTGTGTTCAAGGTGGCATCTTCCCCTGGGACCCAAGGGATGACTGCAGAAGTGTGAAGAAAGACATGAGGACAACCGACCCCAAGCAGTCTGGCTGATGCCACTTGAGGCGGCTAAAATGGGGGTCGGGAGGATAGAACCTCAGCTGCTGTGTCTCTGCCAGCTTAGTGAGCTATGGGTGAGCAGGGAAGACGAAGAGTGAATTGTGTTGGGGTCACCCAAGTTTGGAAGTAACAATGACCCGCTGACTGTGGTGTTGGTTTTAGTCTCCTTTTAAGTCTTGTTTTTATCTGATGGATTTCTACTGTTTTATGAATTATTTACTTGATGACATTTGGAGCACTGCACTTTAATAACACTGTTTTGAGTTTTGAATTGTTTATTAAATGCAATGCACTAGAGCACTTTTTCACCATCCCTTGCTTGGTGTGTGTTTGTCTATCTAGCCAGAAATATCCCGGTCATGACTATTGGCTCCCAAAATAGAAGAGGAAGCGTGGAGCTGACCCACACCGTCACAGAAGGTAGGAGTATCTTTTTATATATATATATATATATATATATATATATATATATATATATATATATATATATATATGAAAGTTTTAGCGACTCTTATATGTATATATGTGAACAGTGTTTGTGAAAGTATGACATATTTTTTGTATTTTACCAGGGCAGACACTCCATGAAAAATGTCTTTTATCTAGAAGCCTAATTCTAGCCTAAAAGCATCAAGACAGGCTGCATATGGCAAAGGTTTCAGACATTACAAAAAAAAAAAAAAACACAAGCACCTGGCTTGACTTTTCATCCATCCATTTTCCAACCCGCTGAATCCGAACACAGGGTCACGGGGGTCTGCTGGAGCCAATCCCAGCCAACACAGGGCACAAGGCAGGAACCAATCCCGGGCAGGGTGCCAGCCCACCGCAGGGCTTGACTTTTAATGCTGGATTAACTTTGAATATAAAAACAGGTGCAGACACAAGGAGCAGATCATTATTATCACCAATAGAAAAAGAGTCTCTGATACAACAGGAGTATGGGCAAGTTTTTGTCTGCTGCTCTTCTTAGGTCTTGGTTCTTCAACTTTGTTTAGGTAGTTAGAGTCAGAAGAAAATGTCCAGAGGATGGATGGCTTGCTTACCTCCAACAAAAGCACCTTCAAATGGTTAAAACAAGGAGATGTATACAGCAGCATTAGCCAGACTCAATAGCTGACCATTTTTATCATATTAATTAAAATACTGTTTACAAAATTAGCTCAATACATGATATAATAGCGTATATGCCCTTTCTACTTTCTCTCTGTAACCAGAACATTTCAAGAACTCTGTCATATACTTTGTTTTGCTTGATGTACAGATCTAATCTCGTTTTCTAGCTTCTCACTGCAAGTTTACATATCAAAAGGTCCTTGTTTTATACCTCAAATAGCATCTCATATTCCAGAGTCAAGCCAAATCCTTTTACATGTGTGGACATATTCAACTAAATCTTTGTGTAAGACATGGAACTATAGTAAATGAGATATCAATTATATGCCTACCTAACAACCTAAAGCCAAAATCACAGTGATAACTGATTGTATCAAGCTACATTTTTGTTCCATGCATGTGTTAAGGAACAATGAGTCTATAACTTATGGCAAAAAATGACAAGAAAAATAATTATACAAGGATATCCTGACTTCATTTGTACCGGCCCATTTTGGATTAGAACTTAAAATCATATACAGTACAACATTTAACATTATTTTGTGCTAACAGTTTAACTACGAGAAGCCTTATTTCTTATACCTAGGACTTTTAATATGCTTAACTAGTTTGGGACTGCACATAATACTTAATTAAGAGGTGTGTTTCTGGACTATCCAATTTAAAGAAAGCTGATTGGTGAAAAGCGCGGTATGGTGGCGCAGTGGTAGCGCTGCTGCCTTGCAGTAAGGAGACCTGGGTTCGCTTCCTGGGTCCTCCCTGCGTGGAGTTTGCATGTTCTCCCCGTGTCTGCATGGGTTTCCTCCGTGTGTTCTGGTTTCCTCCCACAGTCCAAAGACATGCAGGCTGGGTGAATTGGCAATCCTAAATTGTCCCTAGTGTGTACTTGGTGTGTGTGTGTGTGCCCTGCTGTGGGCTGGTGCCCTGCCCGGGGTTTGTTTCCTGCCTTGCGCCCTGTGTTGGCTGGGATTGGCTCCAGCAGACCCCCGTGACCCTGTACTTAGGATATACCAGGTTGGATAATGGATGGATGATTGGTGAAAATTAAAATATATTCACATGTGTTATATAAACGAACCCAACTAATTAAAGGAAGCTTTTGAGTTTTTAGTCTGCCATGATGCTTTGAAGAAGGCACATGCGGCACCATCTACAGGTGTAAAAAAAGGATGGCCATGTTTCGAATTTCACATATATCGATGGCTGAAGACTTTTCTTTATTTAGTGTTTTTGGCACTATGGTTAACCTTCCATCAATCTAACTCATATAAATATTGAATCATTTAAAAGTAACGAAAAAAGAGAAATAAGACAAACCTAAAAGCAAATGTAGGGAAATATTGATAAGAATTCAAAAGCAAATGTTAAAATGTTCCATAACTGAGTGGTTTAAGAACCATATATTAGCAAAAATGCCAAATAGATTATACCAGAAAAACTACTTAATCCAATTAGCATTAGGCGGAAAGTAGTAACAAGCACTAGATAGGCTGCCAGACTGGCACATTGTACACTCCCACTCATACTGAGCAAATTCAAAATCTTCACTGGAATATCCCTGCTTAATGAACAATCCATTGTTATAGCCTATACCAGGGGTTCTCAAGGTTGGTCCTGGGGGCCCACTGTGGCTTCAGGTTTTTGTTCCAACCAGATTCATAATCAGTGATAACACTGAGCTCTTTTAATTAGCTGTTTTTTCTATTCTCTTATTCTACATTCTGAAAAGCACAGCAGCATGATTTTTACACTTACAAGAAACGTTTTGCTATGGATTTAAATGCTTAATTCTCTTTTCATTATATTTTGTCCTTTCTCTGTGCAGTTTGCTCCCTTCATTGTATTTTAATAACGACAATTAAAAATGAGCACGACAGACACCCAGGCAAACAACACTGAATCGTGAAAGGCTACTTTAGCGTCAGACCCACAAATTAGTAAATAATGGATCAATTAAACAATTAGAACACTTACAAAAGTAGAATGAAAATCAAGATGAAAATATTGTTAAAAAAAACATTATTCCCATATAGCTGCCTAGTACGTTTTAATATTTTTTGACATAGTTTTCTAATTTCTATATTGTTCCCAAAACAGGGAATCTGGGAAATAATAGTTCACTTAATTAGCCCGGGAGTCTAATTAAAAAGAAAGGCTGGTTGGAACATAAACCTGCAGCCACAGGGGGTCCCCAGGACCGAGTTTGAGAACCCCTGGCCTATACTACTATTCGCGTATAACCTTTTAACTTGCTCAGATGGCAGAATCTTTGCTCACCTACCAATAAATAATGGATGTGCTATTTATCTTAAAATTATAAAAGATTATTTATTTTCAAAGGAACCATTTAAAAGTTATTTACATCTGGCAGAAATGTGTCTTCCATTAACAGCATGCTGATCTTTTGAACACTTCACTATCTTTGAAAGATAACTTCATATTTAAGTCATTTTCTTTCTCTGCTCTTTGTATGAATAGGGAAGGTAGTATCTCGTTTTTCTGAATACAATGTCATATTACATTTTATGCTCACTTGTAATTTACCTATTATATTATCCATCCATCCATTTTCCAACCCGCTGAATCCGAACACAGGGTCACGGGGGTCTGCTGGAGCCAATCCCAGCCAACACAGGGCACAAGGCAGGAACCAATCCTGGGCAGGGTGCCAACCCACCGCAGGACACACACAAACACACCCACACACCAAGCACACTCTAGGGCCAATTTAGAATTGCCAATCCACCTAACCTGCATGTCTTTGGACTGTGGGAGGAAATCGGAGCAAACCCACACAGACACGGGGAGAACATGCAAACTCCACACAGGGAGGACCCGGGAAGCGAACCCAGGTCCCCAGGTCTCCCAACTGCGAGGCAGCAGCGCTACCCACTGCGCCACCCCTATTATGTTATACCTATTGTAATTTACCTATTATATTGCAAAAACATTAATAAATAATATTATTAACAAAAACACACATTAACCCATGACAGATATCTTCAGAGTGTGGTAAAAAAAATCTGATTGCCTGAAGGAAAAAGTCATGCAGATATATTGTGAACATGCAAGCACCACATAGGCACTTTCTTCAGACATGACCCTAGCTTCATACTACAGAAGAATTAACAACTGGGCAATCATGCCACCCCACTTTAAGATGAATAACCTTAAAGTTTATAAAAATATTAGACTATGTTGTACTTTTCTAAGTACATAAAATTACTTATACATTATTCTTTTGTTTACATCTCACTTTAGAATTATGAGTTTAGACTTAACTTAGGTTGCTTAATAAATAAGATAGTAAGATAGTTTACCTTTAGTAATTAAAGTTAAATGTGAGAAAGTTAATATTCATTAACTTGAACTTAGGTCAACAGAATAAAAACGTGGAATAATTTTCACCTTATTTTAATACCAACTTAAATGCAGGATGCTGTGTCACGTACTGTAAGTCGTGGTTAAAAGTTGAAGTCATGCATGCTACAAGCCGTGGCACACATTTGACACGGCCTAGCCAGCCTGCCAGCATGAACCACCCCTGCAACATGTGACTATAATACCAAGCATGATTCAGTACTTCACTGTGGTGTTTGAAATTTTTTTAATTTTATTTGTCAGCAGCACTTGAAAGAGACAAGTTGTTCTGTTTTGACCGCAATGTGAAAACTGTATGTTATGACATGTATTACAGTTCATCTGGCAAAATTAGCCCATCAGCAATCACCACCCATGCAGAATGAGGCATATGCATAAAGCTGTGTCATAATATTAGCATCGAGATATTTTAAGTTGTTTCTTAAAAGAGGTGGGCATGCCATCCTAGTTTTGGCAGAATCTCACACCCACAAGTGCAAGAGACAAAATGATACAGCACTCCTTTTGGAACTCGGTGTGTTTTTTTCTTTAGATCACATTATACTGCAATACACTAAGTGACTTCTTCAGAAGATGTCACTGTGGGTTGTGTTTGGTAATATTTCTGGCATATTAAAAACACAAATGAGTCAGTAAATTATGCAATTATAAATTAAAAAAGGACACACACACAAGCAATGAGTAAGGCATTTGGCTCTGCACAAGCAAAAAACAGAACAGCAAATTGGTGACTAAGTTCAGCTGTCAAAGTAAAAACTGTAACTACTGTAGATATGAGAAAGATTAAAAAAATCAAATAATCCATTATAATCAACAGATAACATGTGCTTCTGTCTTTTACAAAGTTGTAGTTTTAATATACTGCAGCTTATATTTTTGGCTGGCAGGGACACCTCAAACAATCTACCTGTGTCAGACATAAATTATCGCAACTGCAATTGAACCTTTTAAATTCTATGTAAAATAACTTATCCATGTGCTTTTAAAACAAAATAGGGTATTTTTAAAATTCAATACATAAAATGTACTACTTAATTATACTCATCATTTATTTCCCTTGCCATAAGACACATAACATAACATTCTCAAACTCACCAAATTTAATTCAGATTTATGGGGTCTCAGAGACAGCACTAGGTGCAAGGCAGAAAAAAACAGCACTAGTTCAGGGTCCACCCATGGAAACTCACAATGAATAATTTGGAATTACCCCATAACTTAACCAGTAGAGAGTGTACTGACTGAATATAGATAATGTCTAACCATGGACGTCCAAACCAATTCCATGAAACTATGAGGCATCAGCATGGCCCACTGAACCACCATGTCCCCCATAAAACCCACAGTGGTTATATACTGTACATTTTGCTTACACTTTTCTTCCTTGCGGTCAATTATATCTAAAACACTTCAGAGCAAATCAGAAATATGAAACATGATAATCTTTCTTGGGTTTTATCCTGTCTTTTTTTTACTGCTTTTATAATCTTTTGCATCCACAATACAGTATTTCACATAACCAAGAGGCTCACATGAATTACTTTAAGTACTGCTTCCGATTAAAATTATCTGCATGTGCTGACCCTTTCACATTTATGCATACTCAATATTTTTCACGTTAATTGTGTCATATATTCTTCAGAATACTTATGAAATATCTTATAAAGAATAGCACTCTTATGAATTTTAATTAGAGCTAGTAGTCATTATTTCCCCTTAACAAAACTCACCACTTAAAGGGAAGAAGCTCTCCAGGAAGGGCTGTATCACTGCCACTGCACTGATTAAGAATTTTCACTTCCTACTCTGAACTGGGCACTACTTGTATGGGGTCTTACACATTCACTCAGTTCCCAGAAGCCATTAACTGGATAGACAAGAGAGAAGATGGATGGATGGATGGATGGTTGGTTGGTTGGTTGGTTGGATGGGTAGTTACTAGAGTTAACGGTGAGGCAGAATTCTTCAGTATATTTTCCCACATTTCACACAGAAATTGTGGTGAACAAGAATGGACGATTTGATGCTAATTCTTTCCTTATTGTTTGATTTGCTTTTGGTAATGCTAATAATAAAAGGTATGGTGTAAGACAGAAAAACAGATAATGTAAAAGAGTCCATTTTTGTTTTGTTTAGAAGTTTTGTGGAATTTCTTACTTGTTTTTCATTTAGTGATTTCTCTTTAAGAACATATGTGTGTTGCCATAGTCATCTCACCCTTTCTTGCTCAAATGCATGACTATGTGTAAGAAATGCTTTTACTGTTGTTCTGCAACATAATTTTTCCAGTTTATGAAAAAGTTTGTAAAAGTCAGAATTTATTATTATTATTTATTATTACTATTCCTGAGATTGTGATACAGTAACAATTAAACACAAGAAAGCAAGTCATTGGCTGGTGTTTACTAGTTATTTACAGCCCTAATTTATCTTGGTATAAATAAAGCAGCCTTAACAACACCAAGCCTTTATTAAGAACATAATGGTGACTTATGGTGTTTATTAAATTAAGAGCAAGATTCAAATGAAAACTAGGAGATGAAGTAGCCAAAGGGGTCAGACTGAATCATAGGAAGATAAGTTAGCAAAAGTTAGAACCATTCAGCTAAATGGTATCCTAAAGTCTAATTCAAATAAAACATTGCAAAGTGCTTCTTCTGACTTGTTTTACTTGCCCCTAACTTGCTCTAGAAAGTATTTGTCATTGTTTGAGATGATTTAATCCACACTTAGATAAGTAAAGAATGCATTTTTCTACCATATATTGGTCAGGAGTGGTGACACAATATGTCACATGACCTCTTTGTCATGTGACCAGCAAAAAAATTTATAAAGGTAAACAATATGACTATGCAAAAACAGTTACAGATTATCGTCAGAACAAGCCCAAAATTGCATTGGCAAAAAAATAAGTAACAACAAATATATGCAAATATTTTGGAACTGAAATGAAATAATGCTAAAGATGACAAAATGTGGCTTCATCCCAGACAACATGGATTCATCACGGGATACACTAAGCTGTAGACTGGCAGTGTTTTTTTTAGGTTCAATCAAACAATTTAACTTGAGGTGAGATGCGCCAGTTTATTTTACATTGTGGTCCTTGCCATGTTCTGGTGTTTGTTTTCAATTTAAATTTTAAGATAATCAATGGTCTCGTACAATATTCTAAACATCTTTTTGGAGCGTTTGGACACCAAGGTGTAGTGCTTCCTTCTAGAAGTATTTAATGTTTATGTTTTGCCATTTGTCTTTCTGGCAAGATTGTGGGGAACAAGAGAAAAAAAAGTGCCATTTAATAGAGGAAGACGCTTTTGATGTTTCCTTGAGGGCGGGACTTCTTGTTTAGTACACGTCATTTCTATTAGGATAAATAGCACCTTTTTAAGGATGTCAGGAAGAAGAACAACAACAAGAGAGAGATGAAAATAGAAGAACCAAAATCAGA
This sequence comes from Erpetoichthys calabaricus, assembly GCF_900747795.2. Classification (NCBI taxonomy): domain Eukaryota; kingdom Metazoa; phylum Chordata; class Cladistia; order Polypteriformes; family Polypteridae; genus Erpetoichthys; species Erpetoichthys calabaricus. The sequence continues at coordinate 146,864,753 of NC_041399.2, read as the reverse complement.
TCACTGAATGTAATATCCATAAAAGAAACTAGAGCTACTCACAGACCATCTGGTGAGGTGAAGGACAACATTTGGCTTAGGGGACAATATGCACTAATCTCGAACTTCTTGTTGACCCCAGTTCAGCTCATCAAGGTTTTACTTTTATGGATTGCTGCTTACTATTGAAACATTTTATTCCCAAACTTCTTTTTATTCATTGGCTGTATAAATCTAAGTTACAACTGTGTAAGACAGGACTGTTAAAATGGAGACTATTGTGAAATTTGAGAGGGGCTGGGGTTATATTCGCTATACTTACTACATGATTATCAACACTGATATTTTTTTGTGCTGTTATCGTATTGGGCTCAAAGTCATTTCAATTGCCGTTGCTGTGTTTTTTGTTATGAATAATCTATATATATAATTCACTAAGCTGCCGACAAGTAGCCACCCTGGAAAGCACGCACCGCCGACAAGTAGCCACCCATGGAAAGCACGCAAGACAGCCACGCCCACCAACTCTAAGACCATTGGATACGACGACAACTCACAGAGCCACGACCACCAACTCAAACGCAGCAACTCACAGAGCAGAGCGTCATTCGCGTTCGTCTCTGCTACACTCCACATGCACCTCTGAAGAAGTATGTTTGTCGCGGATGTGAATCACTATATGCAGCGTGTAGAACAGTTTGCAAGGGGTATCCCATGGTCTTACAGTTGGTGGGCGGGTCTCTGTTAGTTGCTCTTGCGAGGTTCAGTCTCTCCCTGTGCATTTCCTGTGTGACACACACACACACAGAGGCAGCGCGAGAGAGAGAGAGCCGCACACACACACAGGCAGCGCCAGAGAGAGACAGACGCACACACACACACACAGAGGAAGTGAGAGAGAGAGCCGCGCACACACACAGGCAGCACCAGAGAGAGGCAGAGGTACACACACAGGCAGCGCAAGAGAGAGACAGACGTGCACACACACAGGCAGCGCCAGAGAGAGGGCCGTGCACACACACACAGGCAGCGCCAGAGAGAGACAGATGCACACACACACAGAGGCAGTGAGAGAGAGAGCCGCGCGTACACACAGGCAGCGCCAGAGACAGAGCCACGCACACACACAGGCAGCGCCAGAGAGAGAGCCACGCACACATACAGGCAGCGCGAGAGAGAGACAGAGGCACACACACAGGCAGTGAGAGAGAGAGAGAGCCGCACACACACACAGGCAGCGCCAGAGAGAGCCGCGCGCGCACACACACAGGCAGCGCCAGAGAGAGACAGAGGCACAGCCACACACACAGACAGTGAGAGGGAGAGAGCCATGCACACACACAGGCAGCGCCAGAGAGAGACAGACGCGCACACACACAGGCAGCGTGAGCGAGAGAGAGGGCTGGACTCATAAGGTAGGAAGGCAGTTAAGGAATGCACTGGGCTTGATTTTGTTTTCATTTCTGTTTACAGCGATCGGTTCGTAGTGTCCATTTTTGAAATGTTACTTTTCGTGGTGGTTTATTAAATTACAGATTTTTTCAAATGTTCATTTTTTGTTGCTTAGTGCAAACTATTGCAGTGTTAGTTTTCTCTGTTGTTCAAGGTTTTCTCAGTGTTATTCAATGTTTTTACATTTAGTTTACTGTTACACTGTGCATTCTATGGTTTAATTAACTATATTTGTGCTTAAAAACTTACAAAAATATATATTTAGATAGATAGATAGATAGATAGATAGATAGATAGATAGATAGATAGATAGATAGATAGATAGATAGATAGATAGATAGATAGATACTTTATTAATCCCAATGGGAAATTCACAATTTACATACAGTTCGTATGGTCTGGAACGGATTAATTATATTTACATACAATCCTATGGGAGAAATTGCTTCAGTTAATGACCAAATCGGTTTACAACCAGAGTTTGGGAACGAATTATGGTCGTGAACCGAGGTTCCACTGCATTCTTTTCGGTTATGACACATGACCATGTCCACCATCGCAAACTGTTTTACACGCCATGGTCTTAGAGTTGGTGGGTGGGTCTCTGTTAGTTGCTCTTGCGAGCGGGCACATGACCAAGCAGTGTGTATCCTTCGAGAGCAACGGTGGATGCGAAAGCACCATCTAAGAAGAATCATATTTGTTGCGGATGTGAATCGCTGTATGCAGCATGTAAAACAGTTTGTGAGGGGTATCCCATGGTCTTAGCAGTGTCTATGGTTTGATGTGAATCGCTGTATGCAGCATGTAAATCTCTGTATTGTATGTTGCCCTCTCCAGAGTAACATCTTTTCATTCACCTACAGTCGTATCCTCAAAACCAACCCAATTTGGACAACTGTGTCTTTCAGGAAGTGTTCACCCATCAATACATAATTATGCGGCATATGCTACACCGCGGGTTGGCTAGTACACTATATTTTTCTGTGATCTACCAGATTCAAGTTGAATGATTGTTTATTTCTTGTTCCAAAAGGGGGAACATACAATTAAGGATTTAGTGGTTTGATATTGACTTGTTCTATAACTTTATCGTCTTCCATTTTAGGAAGGTGAGTAATTACTGCAATACTATTACAACAACAGCATTTATTTATATAGCACATTTTCATTCAAACAAGGAATCTCAAAGTGCTTTAAAGATGAAAGAAAAAGGAAGATAATATATAAAACATAAATAAACAAGATTAGGCAATAATGATGATGGTCATATGGATATCTGGGACACCCGTCAATCCATATTCAATTCAATCCATAAACATAGAGGGTGGCATGGTCCACCATAGAAGAACTGGAAAAGACAGCTGAGAATAGTACAGATTAGTACTGAATTGCAGAACCCTGAGGAAAATGATATTTCAATACCCATATAGACTAATAGGGATAAAACTAAAATGCAGCTACAAAAAAGCCATTTTAAAATGATGGGTTTTTAGCACTTTTTTTAAATTGTTCTACAGTATTAGACTGGCAAATTTCTATTGATAAAGTATTCCATATTTTAAGTGCACAACAGCAAAAGGCTGCCGCACCAGTTCTTTTCAGGTTGGCTCTTGGAATTATATGCAGACCTTCATTTGAAGATCTGATAATACAACTTGGAGTGTAAGGGGACAGACATTCCAAAATATAGGACAGGGTGAGATTATGTAAGGCTTTGTAAACCATTAGTAGTATTTTAATGCCAATTTTAAATGACACAGGTAACCAGTGTAACAATAATAAAACTGGTGAAATGTGGTTAGATTTTCTTTTTCCAGTTAAGATTCTTGCTGCTGTATTCTGCACTAACTATAAATGATTGATGTCTTTCTTATGTAGTCCTATAAGGAGGGCATTATAGTAATCTAGTCAACTGAAAACAAAAGAGTGAACAAATTTTTCATCGTCTTGTAAAGGTATATAAAAGGTCTAACTTTAACAATATTCCTTAAGTGAAAAATGCAGTCCTAGTAATCTGATTAATATGTGATTTAAAATTTAGGTCAAAGTCAATAATCATCCCTAAATTCTTTATCTCCAACTTGACTTTTAATCCTAAGGGAGCAAGTGTATTTCTAATATCCTCACTATTTCCATTTTTGCCAGTAACTAAGATTTCTGTTTTCTCCTTATTTAGTTTGAGAAAGTTGCTGCTCATCCATTCAGATATACAAATAAGACACAGGATCAGAGAGCCAAGAGCGTCGGGGTCATCAGGCGCTTTTGATAAATACAGTTGTGTGTCATCTGCATAGCTGTGGTAGCTCACCTTGTGCTTTGAGATAATCTGACCTAATGGAAGAATGCAGATCGAAAAGAGCACTGGACCCAGAATAGATCCTTGTGGTACACCATATAAAATATCATGGGTCTCTGAAGTACAATCATCACAACTAATAAAGAATTTTCTACCTGTTAAGTAAGGCTGAAACCAATTTAAAACGTAGCCAGAGAGGGCCACCCATTGACTAAGGTGATTTATAAGAATACTGTGATTAATAGTTTCAAATGCTGCACACAAATCTAAAAGAACAAGAACAGGTATACAGCCTGTGTCCACACTAACCCGCAAGTCATTTACTACTTTAACCATTGCAGTAACTGTACTGTAATTTCTTCTAAAACCTGACTGAAACTTGTCAAGAATAGAATGTTTATTCAAGTAACCATTTAGATGCTTAATGACTGCCTTTTTTTACTTATAATTTTACTTATAAAAAGGAGGTTAGACATAGATCTAAAATTGTCAAAAACAGAGGAGTCAAGATTATTTTTCTTGAGTAGAGGTTTGACAACTGTAGTCTTAAGACAGTCAGGGAAGATCACTGCATCTAATGATGAGTTCACTATGTCAAGTATAGTATCAATTAGCACAACAGAGGCTTCTTTGAAAAAGCTTTTTGGAATTGGATCAAGGGTGCAGGTGGAGGTTCCAGTTGAAAAATTATTCTACATAGTTCAGTTAGATCAGTTCTGGTGAAATAATTTAACTTGCTTAAAATGGAATACTGGGATTTAGTCAGATAAACATTACTTTGGGGGGATGAACTATATTATTTCTAATGTCATTAATTTTGAGTTTAAAAAATATAGCAAAAGCCTCACAAGTTTCATTAGTTTTTAAGAATCAATCCATTGAGTTAGCTTGGTGTAGAAGACGATCAATAGCTGAGAATAAAACTCTTGGAATACCAGAACAACAACAACAACAACATGTATTTATATAGCACATTTTCATACAAAAAGTAGCTCAAAGTGCTTTACATAATGAAGAAAAGAAAAATAAAAGACACAATAAGAAATTAAAATAAGACAACATTAGTTAACATAGAAAAGGAGTAAGGTCCGATGGCCAGGGTGAACAGAAAAAAAAAACAAAAAAAAACTCCAGAAGGCTGGAGAAAAAAATAAAATCTGTAGGGGTTCCAGGCCACGAGACCGCCCAGTCCCCTCTGGGTAATATCATTTATAATTTTAGAGAAGGAAAAAGCAGACTGCACTGTTATATTTAATTCTTTTAGCCTTCAATATTTCATAATGTGCTATCAAGTTAGTTTTTCTCCATTTATGCTCAGCTCTCCAACATTTTCTTTTTAACTCAGATACTCTTTGGGTCTTCCAGGGTATAACAGTAGTGGAGGATTTCTTAACTGTCTTTTCAGGGGTAACTATGTCAGCTGCAGCACTTACCTTAGCATAAAGACTTTCCACCTTGCTATTAATGTTATTACTACAAATGGACTGATTGTTTAGAATATTGGCAAACTTTGAAGCTGCAGATGTATCAAAGTAACATTTTTTAACAATATGCTTCCTATTAGTTGTAGTTATCAGTATCTTTACTTTAAATAATATGAAAAAGTGGTCTAATATACTGATATCCACGACTTGCCTCACGTCAACTTTTAATTTTATAAACGAAGAAATTGGTAACTGCACTGCTGCAACAAACTTCGATGTGCCTGAGAAACTGTTGCGAGATTAGAGGAGGCAAGAAGATGTAAAAAAAATAATAAGTTAAGCGTCGCATTTTTGAATGGGTGCATAAGTTGGGGTCTGATTTTATGATCAATTTTTCGGGTTTCAAGACCCGACTTATATGCGAGTATATACGGTAATCTCATTTGATTTCATTAAACTTTCTGATGATCTGCCTTTTTTACTGTAACAAAATGACAGCAGGAATAAATAATGTAAATAAATAATTCCATTAATAGCTATAAATAGGACACACAAACATCCCAATATGTGAGTCTGAGAGCTATGTTATATCATCAGCTTTTGTCTCTGTGTGACAGTCAAAAGGGCACCGAACAAATCAGTACTTTATCTATCTGTTTTTTCTTATTTCCTATAATATTTTTTTTATTTTAAATGATGCTTATATTAGGTTATAGTGTCGGTTCTCTTTGCATTTATTGGAATGCAAAATGCGAGGGATTAGACCTGGGGCCTCATGTATAATGGTGTGCGTAGAATTCACACTATAACGACATACGGACAAATGCGGAAATGTGCGTACACACAAAAAAATCCAGCTGCATAAATCTGTGTGAACGCCAACTTCCACGTTCTTCCACTACATAAGTCCTGGTCAGCGTGAAAAGTGACGCATGTGCCTGCTGTCCCGCCCCAACTCCTCCCAGAATTACACCTCTTTGAATATGCAAATCAAAATAAATAGCCCTTAAGCTCAGCCTTCTGTGAAAAGACAATGGCAAAAGCACAGGGGATATTAGAAGAATTTCAGCGAATACCAAGTGGAGGCAAGGAAAAACTTACTACAGTGATCCCTCGCTATATCGCGCTTCGCCTTTCGCGGCTTCACTCCATCGCAAATTTTATATGTAAGCATATTTAAATATATATCGCGGATTTTTCGCTGCTTCGCAGGTTTCTGCGGACAATGGGTCTTTTAATTTCTGGTACATGCTTCCTCAGTTGGTTTGCCCAGTTGATTTCATACAAGGGACGCTATTGGCAGATGGCTGAGAAGCTACCCAACTTACTTTCTCTCTCTCTCTCTCTTGCGCTGACGTAGGGGGTTGTGAGCAGGGGGGCTGTTCGCACACCTAGACGATAGGGACGTTGCTACCTTCTGTGTGCAGCTGCTTCCTGAAGGACATGCTGCACGGTGCTTCGCATACTTAAAAGCTCAAAGGGCACGTATTGATTTTTGACTTTGTTTTTCTCTGGCTCTCTCTCTCTCCCTGCTCCTGACGGAGGGGGTGTGAGCTGCCGCCTTCAACAGCTTTGTACCGGCGGTGCTTCGCATACTTAAAAGCCAAACAGCCCTATTGATTTTTTTTTTGACTGCTTGCTTTGTTCTCTCTCTCTCTCCTGACGCGCACTGCTTTGAAAAGGAAGATATGTTTGCATTCTTTTAATTGTGAGACAGAACTGTCATCTCTGTCTTGTCATGGAGCACAGTTTAAACTTTTGAAAAAGAGACAAATGTTTGTTTGCAGTGTTTGAATAACGTTCCTGTCTCTCTACAACCTCCTGTGTTTCTGCGCAAATCTGTGACCCAAGCATGACAATATAAAAATAACCATATAAACATATGGTTTCTACTTCGCGGATTTTCTTATTTTGTGGGTGGCTCTGGAACACAACCCCCGCGATGGAGGAGGGATTACTGTATTTGTTGGTTTAAACAGTGATATAATCAACAAAAGTTGATCGAGTGACATAGAGTATCGGAGAAACTTGAAAGGTCAAGTTCAAGTGCCCGAAATAAAAAAGAAGCGGTCAGATATCAAAGTCACCGTGAAAAGGTGAGTCGTAGCTCACTGTCTGAGTGTCATATGAAAGCTTATTAGGGTGCAGAGAAAAAAAATAGGCACACAGTGGGGAAAAAAGCACGAAATGTCAACTTTAATCTCGAAATTTCCTCTTTAATCATATAGTTTATTTTGCCATTAAAGTAGAACATCATAAACTTCATCTTAAAATCATTTCATTTACTAGTTTCTCAAATCCCATCATAACTAAAGTAGCACATTAAATGTTTTGTTTTGTATTTGATCTTCTACAGTATGTGCACTATCTGCTTCTTAAACGGTCTTTCCCTTCCTCTGACAGGACACAGAATCCATTACATTCATAATATTACAGCTCTCTGAATGATTAAAATACTGACATGTATGTGTTATATCATTTTCATGATGATAGGAGTTAAAGCATGTTATTAAACATAGGAACACAGCGGCGCAGTGATAGTGACGAGCTGGCTCCCTGTCCAGAGATTGTTCCTGCCTCCCGCAAGATGCTTGCTGTGGCGTGCGTGACCTTCGATGAAATACTTTATTGCAGCAGTACTGTCTCTTTCAAACGTACTAACCCCCAATTCCTGTCCTTCCTTTTCTTTCTCCAAGTAACCAATCGCCACACAATCGGCTCTGTAATAGATGTTAAGCCAACTGTAAGCTTAGAACGCCGATTCTTCAAAACTTTTAAGGAACATTGAAATATCTTCGTAGTAATTATTCTATCCATCTGTCTTTCCGCAGTGTTGCGCCAGCCCCAGCAAGAATACAGCGTGCGGCAGGAATAATCGGAGCGCAAGCTCATCGCTAGCGCTGCGACACCATGTCCTCACATGTTTAATTATTAACAATATAGATTATTTAAATGACATTAACATTTTATCTGTATAATGTAATAAACATATTTTGCTGCATTTTATCCTAAAAATTATATCGTCATATGTAAATACACGCTTTATAAAGTGGTGCAGATTGTGCAAAATTATAACTGTATCACAAGTTTATAGTGAGGTAATTGTACTTGTAAGTACAAACAGATCTATAAGGAGCACTTGATGGATTGATTGAGTGCATTTATAGTTCTTGGGATGAAACTGTTTCTGAACCGCGAGGTCCGTACAGGAAAGGCTCTGAAGCGTTTGTCGGATGAGAGCAGTTCAAATAGCGAATTGCTGAATCAGAATCTACTCATTCAGCCTGGTGACAATGACACTAGATTGTGAATAATAAATTTAAGGGTCAGTCTCCATAAATGACCTCCTTTATGCCACTAAGCATGTTACATTATTTGGCAGTGCTAACTTGGTAATTAAATGTCTTTTTGTAAGCTAACTTGGGTCAAAGTGTGAGAAAAATTCTGCTTTACCTTTTTTAACTCATAGCATCTTTCAATTTGATCTTTGTTTATTTAAGCAATATATACATTACAAAAATGTATACTGCAAAGTGGTAAAATACGACAATTGTCAGACTAGTACAGGGCCTGTACTCTGAAGTAATACAAAATGGAAAAACTTATGACTTAGAGTCCATTGTACCCTAGAGAAAAGAAAAATGCATCACAACCCAACCCAAGTGTATAATTACTGGCTTCTTTACATCCACTGTCCACTGGTAATGTCCTCCTTCACCTTCAATAAAGAGGCTGATAACCTATTTACCAAAGGGACAGAGTCATGTATGTAGAGGAGGTTATTGTTTTATCAATAAGTCCTGTATCAACAATCCAATTATTATTTAAATGTCAACATAATTGTTTTATGGCCCAAAATCTTCCTTCTACCATAAAAACTATAAATTATTTTTTTAATCTATTACCATCTCAGAAAAGGAATGGAAGTCAGTCATACACAGAATCCACGCTCGCTCTATATGTGCCAAGCAATTAATCATTCAACTTAAAATCTTTCATCAATCACATTTATCTCGTTTAAAATTGTCTAAAATGTTTCCAGGGCAAGATCTAAACTCCAAGCATTGCAATGTAGCTCCAGGGCCACTGGGCCACATGTTTTGGGAATGCAACAAATTCACATTTTTTTGGACAAAAATATTTGAATTCATATTTGACAGTCTTGGGGTCACAATAACTCCTGACCCATTAACATCTACTATATATTTGTTGTACAGCCCAGATGGACTTAAAGTAGAGATGGACAAATTGATTGTAATTGCCTATATCACACTACTATCACATAGACTTATCTTGTTTAACTAGAAGAATCATAACCCATCATTTATTAGTCAGTGGATTACTGACACTATATTATTTGAAATTGGAAAAAATCAAATTGTGGCAAAACTTTTTAAAAACATGGACATGACTTAATTGAAATAAAAAATAGAATAAGAATTGAAATTGGGGGGAAATGTTTTTTGTTCCTCTCTCATGGGAAGGGGTTTAATTCTTTGTCTGTTAGGTTTTGTTTTTCCTATGTTTTTTTCATTTTAAGGTTATTTGTTGTAAAAGTTAGGCAAATATTATTTTGTGATTATGCACTAAGTTACTTTCTTTGAAATAAAATATTAAAAAATTGTGATATGGTAAGACCAGTTTCCTTACAAAAGCTCCTTTCTTTACTTGTGTTATTGGTAACATTTCTGTCATTATGCAACATTAGGCTCCTGATCAAATTTCTTGATACAAAAACTTTGTTCTTACCTGTTTTTATGTAAACTGCATAATGCTAAAATAATGTATTCAAAAAGGTAGCAGTTTCTTTCATACAGTGAACATTTGAACTTTTCAATCAGGTTGTCTGTTGTCTAGGCATTGATTTCACCATCTTAGTTTGTATAATTAAATGTTTTAAATTTCTGGTCATAGCCCTGTCTAATGTATAACTAAAGAATAAATGGCAAACATTTCAACACACTGTATAAAAATGTGGGTTAGGATAATATTATTGTAACCTGGGAGGTTGTGTAACCAAAGCTGTTTACAAATGTAGATCATTTTTGGCTATAATACGTGGAAAAACACAGATGATGACAAATTCAGTTGTAATTATATACAAATTTGTATGTTACGTAATGCTAACCAGAACATTTCAAAACAGCTACCAGGTACAGTATGTTTATGAAATGTAAGATGGTAACATATCTTCCTCAAAAAAATCAGATTGTTCTAATCTTCTAATCTATGGTTCCATGCAAAATGTTCTGTCATATAAGACATCACTTGTAGGAGGGGCAGGTAAAAATGGAAAACATTGTGCAAGTCAGCAAAGTTACTAGGTAAAACAGGATGGCCTTTTCTAGTGGCGGCTTATAAATGATGAGGGTTATGCCGAATACCACCATTTAGTTTTTTTTTTGTTTTTGTTTTTTTTAATAAATGTTTCTTCTGTAGGGTCTCCAACCACATTTGTTTCATTGCTTGATGTGCATTACATGTTTTACACAATGTACACCAGAAGAAAAATATAGTTAATTTTCAATATGGTGATACAAATGGTATACTGAATTGTAATTCAGAAAGACACAAATCTGAACTAGTTATAATTGTACCTCTTGTTAATTGATTATTCCCCCAAATCCACAGTACCTTCATTTAAATAACTGAGTACTTTCCAAATATCAATTCAAATACCTGAATTGTGACAAAGGGACAATAAACTGTAATGTTTAACTTAGAAGGGTTTGGGTGGAGCAATCCAGAATTCCTTGCTAAGCTTTTACTTTGAAAAGACTGCCTTGTTTAATGTTAGGACAGGAAGGACATTTATTACGAAACAAAGTTTCAGTGACTGGTTATACAGGACCTTCAGTATATCTATATTACTAAACCACAGTTTAATTTATGCACGGCGGACGCACCGAAGCGCATGCGCACTGCGCCGTGGCGCCCCAGAATCAAACGCAGCGGCTTCCCAGAGTCAGTAGGTGGCGCCCAAACAACACAACCTGTAAACTAAACTTGCTCTAATCCACTGTGCCAGCAGTCTGTGTGGCATGTTTGAATCACATAACGGTCATTCAGTAACAGAGAAACAAAAAGGAGACCTCATGGATAAAAACAATAAACGGAGGCTCCTACAACGCGCTTCACAAACACCAGAAGCAAAGAACTCACGGCTCCAAAACGAAACACCTCAAGTAACGGAAATACAAAAAATGAGCCCGTATGGATAAAAACAATGAACAAAGGCGCCTACAACGCGCCTCTGAAACAATACACGCAAAGGAGTCACGGCTACAAAAACAAAGAGCTCAACGGTTATAAATACAAAACTGAGCCCGTACGGATGAAAACAATGAACGAAGGCGCCTACAACGCGTTTCTGAAACACTACATGCAAGAGAGGCACGGATCCAAAAAGAAACTGCACAACGGCTACAAAGTAGTTCAGTATTCCAACAAACAAAAAGACAAAGACAGGAATGACGGACAGACGCTGAACAATTCCGCCAGTTAGCTGAGAACGCATTCTATAATGAGTCCACTGTTCATGAAAATTCATTGGGATTAATGACTGTCATTTGCTGTCATTGTCATTCACTTAACTTCCTTGAAGAAAAAACTGGCAGTACAACTGATAAGTTTACACGTTGTTGTCAAAAAGGTCAAGTTAAGCTGCCTGCTTTGGATGAATATCCTGAATATTAACGTAATCTTTTGACTAACAATGTACCCAAAAGTAAAAGCTTTATGGAATGCATTACATCCTACAATAGTTCATTTGCTTTTGCATCTACCGGGGTATATATGCATCGGATTGGAACAGTGCACCCTGAGCCAAATCACCAACGCAAATTTGCCCAAATGTATGTGTTAGATCTAGATGAAGCAGTTTATCAACTAATGAACCTTCCTGAAAACAAGCAATGCACAGAGCTCATAATGAGAAACGTAGCTGAAGTCATAAACAATCACCCATTAGCAAACTCTATAAATAGTCATGCTATTAAGAAACCTTAATACTAAACATGGGTTATGCAACAGTACACGGTTAGTCGTGAACACCATGACAGAACATGTTATTGAGACACAAGTGCTAATGGGATCCCATACTACCAATACTGCTTTGATTCCCAGAATTGACCTTACAAGTTCTGACCTGGAATTACCCTTTACACTTAAACAATGGCAATTTCCCATTAAGGCTGCATTTGCCATGACCATCAACAAATCCCAAGGACAAACCATGGACAAAGTGGGCATTTACCTATCTGAGCCTGTATTTGCACATGGACAACTTTATGTTGCCTTTTCAAGAGTTCGGCGTTCGTGTGACGTTAAAGTAAAGGTTGTAACTACTCCTTACCAGGGACAACTAATTCAAGAACAGCAAGCCATCTTTCCTCAAAATGTTGTTTATAAAGACATATTTGATTAACTATTTTGTTTTTACCATTTTATGAATGTTTACTTTCCAAAATACTTTATTTAAACCTTTCCACTTCAATATTGGTTTTACTTATAAGTGCAACAACTCAAAGACATTTTGGACTTACATGATGTGACAATTACAATTCCATTTTTGTTTTAATAAATTGGTTAATGTTAGTACAAATATCTATATTTAATTCAATGAAAACTTTACCAGGACGCTCCCTTACTCCATCACTTTTCATTCCGGACGCAGGACGAACCGAGGCGCATGCGCACAGCCCCTCAGCGCCCCAGAGTCAAACCTAGCGGCTTCCCAGAGTCAGTGGGTAGCACCCGAACAACACAACCTGTAAACTAAACTTGCTGTAATCCACTGTGCCAGCAGTCGGTGTCAGCAGAGGCAAAGGAATCATGGCTCCACAAAATGAAACCGCTTTAGTACAGATGTGCTTATTTAATTAAATGACATTTCCCCGGACGCACCCACCCTCCATGATACTTCATCCATCCAAATATTGGAGGGAACAGAAACTGATTGCCATCCTTAGATTTGCGATTCTTTTGAGAATCGTGGGCTTACTGGTGTTACTATGTTTCACATTAACAAATTAACATTTGGAAAAGACAGACAAATAACTTATTAGTGTTTACCTCAGAGATGGTGGCAATAATTATTTCATTGAGTAAAGTAGAGGAGATCCACCAAGAGCATCTACTAATTTGTTCTGATTCAATATCTGTTCTATCAAGTATTAAGTCAGTAAATTCCAAATGTACAATAGGCCAGATATATTACTAGAGACACAGAAACAGTTGTGGAAACTGAAAATTGAGAAAATGAGAAATAAGAAATGAGCTGCTAACTTGGCTAAGCGGTCAGTAATAAAAGTATAAATATACAGTAAACAGTGTAACTGTATAAAGGGGAAGTAAAACCCTTAATAAAAAAAACCATTAAGTCAATTTGGCAACAGAGCTGGGGTAACAATAAAATTCATATGAAATTCAGAAGGTGGTGGGAAAGAGCAAAGCAGTAAGTAGAAATATGAGGGACGAAGTCATAATCACATGATTACATCTTGGGCACACAGTTATACTATTCACTGTTCAGAATAATCAAACATGACACAGTGATATGCAGAGAGTGATTTTTTCCTGAAAGAGTAAAGCATGTATTACTGCAGTACGATGCACATATGTAGTAAAGAATGCATGTTTTTGAAAAAATGAAATCTAAGGGGCAAAAAGTTACAATAGAAAGTATATTAGCACAATGTTAGCAATTTAGTGTCTCAAAATGCTGGTTTGTAAAAATGTTGGACTTTAAACTAATTGAAACTTTTTTGGAATTTGATGTAATGTAATGTAATTTGGTTTGGATATTACATTGGCTACAAGTTTTCATCAATTCTCTGTTAATACTGAAACTCACCTTTTTCTTGGCCTTATGGCGTAACTAGTTCTTAATTAAGTATGATGCCATGCAGTTATGCAGTAGTTTAAAACAAAGTATATTAAAGAATAAGCTAATACCATGTATTTATTATTTCTTAAGCACATCAAGATGTTTTAATGTATTGTAATTAATATCACCAGTTCATTAAAATCGGTAATAGATTACAGAAATTCTAAAAATGATCTTTGTCAGTTTTTCCTTTCAATATTTGTAACTATCACATTTTTAAATATTTAACACTGAAAACTCACATTCTGTTATCTACTGGGAAGGTTCTGTTTCCACACCTTCCCAGTAGTTTAGATTGTGCTGTATGTTAGCCAAACAAATTAAACTATTGTCAAACTTTGAATACATAGACAAAATCTGAATATATAAAGTTTGCATCTGAACATTTAAAGTCTTTTCTGAATACATAAATTCAGCATCTGAATATACAGAGTAAAAGGACTTGGGCACATTTCCAGGAAACTTGATAGGGGCCTAACACGGTATAGTAAATTAAGTTTGCCAAACTGAATTGTAAAAATGTCAATATTATTATTCAAATAATGTGTTCTAGATTATGTAAGTACCCTCTGACTTTGTGGAACACATTTATTTTTTTATGTGGGTACATTTTTGGACACACCTAATCTAACAAGTCCAATAGATAGATAGATATTTCATTGTCACTGTTACAAAAGAACAACGAAATTGAAGGTGCTGTTGACTCAGTGTGAGGCATAAGAGTTAAAAAACAAGAAAAGGAATAGTAATAAAAACACATTACAAATATATACAAATTATGCTCGTCATATATACAAATTGCACTGGTTAAATGTACAATTTGCACATTTAGAGAATGATATGGCACAGTTTTATTTGAGTTCAGAGCCATGATTGTTTTTGGATAAAATCTGTTTTTAAGGCGGTTTGTCCTGGTTTTCATTGCTCTGTATCTCTTGCCCGATGGCAAAAGCTGGATGAGGCAATGACCGGGATGTGATGAATCCTGTGAAATGTCTATTGCTTTTTTGTGGCATCGGGAGGTGTAGATTTGTTCCAGAGTGGGGAGGTTACAGCTAATTGTTCTCTCTGCTGTCCTGATGACCCTGTGGAGCACTTTCCTTTCTGAGGAAGTGCAGCTGCCATACCACACACACAGTCCATACATGAGCACACTCTCGATGGAACAGTAATAAAAGGCAAGGAGCAGATTTTTGGGGAGATGGTTCTTTGTGAGGATTCTCAGAAAATGCATTCTCTGTTGTGCCTTCTTCAGTAGCTCCTTGGTGTTGGTGCTCCAGGTCAGGTCATCCTCCAGCTCAATGCCCAGAAACCTGAACACCGGTACCTTCTCCACACAGGTCCCACCAATGATGAGTGGCTGGATGTCAGTTTTGTTTTTTCTAAAGTCAATAATAAGCTCCTTCATTTTTGTGGTGTTGAGGAGCAGGTTATTGACTCTGCACCACTCTGACAGCCACTCGACCTTGTCCCTGTATGCCAGCTCACCCTCCTTGCCCGTGATGAGTCCGACCACCATCGTGTCATCCGCGAACTTTATGATCTTGCTGCTGTGGTGGGTGGGAACGCAGTCATATGTATAGAGGGTGTAGAGGAGCGGGCTGAGCACACAACCCTGCAGTGCCCCAGTGTTGAGGCTGAGAGCAGTGGAGGTGTGGGGACCCAGCCTGACCCTCTGGGAGCGACCAGACAGGAAGTCCAGTATCCAACTGCAGGTTATAGATGTAAGTCCCAGTTCTGCCAGTTTGGACACCAGTCGTTGTGGGATGATGGTGTTAAACACCGAGCTGAAGTGCAGAAAGAGCAGTCTGACGTAACTCCCCTGCTGCTCTAGGTGGGTCAGGGCAACATGAAGAGCTGTTGCTACAGCGTCCTCCGTGGATCTCTTTGCTTTATAAGCAAATTGAAATGGGTCCAGATCTACTGGCAGACAGGCGATGACATGACTCCGCACCAGTTTCTCAAAGCACTTCATAATGATAGATGTGAATGCCACTGGGCAGAAGTCATTCAGACTGTTCATAATGGATTTTTTCGGCTGCAGAACAATGATGGAGGACTTAAGGCAGGATCTTGTTGCTGCTATTGATAAAAACAGAACGAAAAACTATATACTACCTTGTTTTTTGGTTATGATTTTGTTTGCTTCATAAAAGTATTACAGTGGTTCCTTGTAGTTTTGGTTCCTAGCACCCCCCCAACCCGTGGTACATCAAGTTTGCATGTTCCCTCAATCATATAGATTGTTGTGGTATGAGTGATTGTCAGTGACTGTTGACGAGTACTTGTTTTAGAATTTAATACTGGAAATCTTGCATTTATCTCTCTCAATCACTAGAAATATGTTTTTTCGTATACGTACTGTGGAGTAAATTACATTCATCCAGTTTGAGGTCACAGGAAGTCAGCAATCATCCCAGCGCTGGGTGCAAGGCAGGAAGCGATCCGCTTGGGCGGGACATCATTTGTTTGTAGGGAACAATCATATACAAACTCAAGCATAAAGGAGAATCAGCAAGGGTGCTTTGGGCAAACCAGAAACAGAAACATCTCATTAAAGTATTAGTTTTGTTTTAACCCAGTTGTTTACTACAGATAATATTTTGAAACTGAGTGATCTGGTGGCGTAGCATTACACACTGTTTCAACTGTCTGGTTTAATTCCATCCTTGTCTCTGATTGCGTATGTGATTCTGTGTATTGCTATGTTGACCCTCTGCAGTTTGCATATCAGGAGAAGGTGGGAGCGGAGGATGCCATCATCTATATGCTACACCGATCCCTCTCTCACTTGGACAGAGGCGGTGGTGCTGTAAGAATTATGTTTCTAGACTTCTCTAGCACCTTCAACACAATCCAACCTCTGTTCCTTAGGGACAAGCTGACAGAGATGGGCTTAGATTCATACCTAGTGGCATGGATCGTGGACTGTCTTAAAGACAGACCTCAGTATGTGCGTCTCGGGAACTGCACGTCTGACATTGTGGTCAGCAACACAGGAGCGCCACAAGGGACTGTACTTTCTCCAGTCCTGTTCAGCCTATATACAGTGGTGTGAAAAACTATTTGCCCCCTTCCTGATTTCTTATTCTTTTGCATGTTTGTCACACAAAATGTTTCTGATCATCAAACACATTTAACCATTAGTCAGATATAACACAAGTAAACACAAAATGCAGTTTGTAAATGGTGGTTTTTATTATTTAGGGAGAAAAAAAAATCCAAACCTACATGGCCCTGTGTGAAAAAGTAATTGCCCCCTGAACCTAATAACTGGTTGGGCCACCCTTAGCAGCAATAACTGCAATCAAGCGTTTGCGATAACTTGCAATGAGTCTTTTACAGAGCTCTGGAGGAATTTTGGCCCACTCATCTTTGCAAAATTGTTGTAATTCAGCTTTATTTGAGGGTTTTCTAGCATGAACCGCCTTTTTAAGGTCATGCCATAGCATCTCAATTGGATTCAGGTCAGGACTTTGACTAGGCCACTCCAAAGTCTTCATTTTGTTTTTCTTCAGCCATTCAGAGGTGGATTTGCTGGTGTGTTTTGGGTCATTGTCCTGTTGCAGCACCCAAGATCGCTTCAGCTTGAGTTGACGAACAGATGGCCGGACATTCTCCTTCAGGATTTTTTGGTAGACAGTAGAATTCATGGTTCCATCTATCACAGCAAGCCTTCCAGGTCCTGAAGCAGCAAAACAACCCCAGACCATCACACTACCACCACCATATTTTACTGTTGGTATGATGTTCTTTTTCTGAAATGCTGTGTTCCTTTTACGCCAGATGTAACGGGACATTTGCCTTCCAAAAAGTTCAACTTTTGACTCATCAGTCCACAAAGTATTTTCCCAAAAGTCTTGGCAATCATTGAGATGTTTCTTAGCAAAACTGAGACGAGCTCTAATGTTCTTTTTGCTTAACAGTGGTTTGCGTCTTGGAAATCTGCCATGCAGGCCGTTTTTGCCCAGTCTCTTTCTTATGGTGGAGTCGTGAACACTGACCTTAATTGAGGCAAGTGAGGCCTGCAGTTCTTTAGACGTTGTCCTGGGGTCTTTTGTGACCTCTCGGATGAGTCGTCTCTGCGCTCTTGGGGTAATTTTGGTCGGCCGGCCACTCCTGGGAAGGTTCACCACTGTTCCATGTTTTTGCCATTTGTGGATAATGGCTCTCACTGTGGTTCGTTGGAGTCCCAAAGCTTTAGAAATGGCTTTATAACCTTTACCAGACTGATAGATCTCAATTACTTCTGTTCTCATTTGTTCCTGAATTTCTTTGGATCTTGGCATGATGTCTAGCTTTTGAGGTGCTTTTGGTCTACTTCTCTGTGTCAGGCAGCTCCTATTTAAGTGATTTCTTGATTGAAACAGGTGTGGCAGTAATCAGGCCTGGGGGTGGCTACGGAAATTGAACTCAGGTGTGATACACCACAGTTAGGTTATTTTTTAACAAGGGGGCAATTACTTTTTCACACAGGGCCATGTAGGTTTGGATTTTTTTTCTCCCTAAATAATAAACACCATCATTTAAAAACTGCATTTTGTGTTTACTTGTGTTATATTTGACTAATGGTTAAATGTGTTTGATGATCAGAAACATTTTGTGTGACAAACATGCAAAAGAATAAGAAATCAGGAAGGGGGCAAATAGTTTTTCACACCACTGTACATCGGACTTCCAATACAACTCGGAGTCCTGCCATGTGCAAAAGTTCGCTGATGACACTGCTATCGTGGGCTGCATCAGGAATGGGCTGGAGGATGAGTACAGGGACCTAATCAATGACTTTGTTAAATGGTGCGACTCAAACCACCTACAACTGAACATCAGCAAAACCAAGGAGCTGGTGGTGGATTTTAGGAGGCCCAGACCCCTCATGGACCCCATGATCATCAAAGGTGACTGTGTGCAGATGGTGCAGACCTATAAATATCTGGGAGTGCAGCTGGATGATAAATTAGACTGGACTGCCAATACTGATGCTCTGTGTAAGAAAGCACAGAGCCGACTATACTTCCTTAGAAGGCTGGCGTCCTTCAACATCTGCAATAAGATGCTGCAGATGTTCTATCAGACAGTTGTGGCGAGCGCCCTCTTCTACGCGGTGGTGTGCTGGGGAGGCAGCATTAAGAGGAAAGACGCCTCACGCCTGGACAAACTGGTGAGGAAGGCAGGCTCTATTGTTGGCATGGAGCTGGACAGTTTAACATCTGTGGCAGAGCGAAGGGCGCTCAGCAGGCTCCTATCAATTATGGAGAATCCACTGCATCTATTAAACAGTGTCATCTCCAGACAGAAGAGCAGCTTCAGCAACAGACTGCTGTCACTGTCCTGCTCCACTGACAGATTGAGGAGATCGTTCCTCCCCCAAACTATGCGACTCTTCAATTCCACCCTTGGTGGGGGGGGGGGGTTGGGTAAACGTTAACATTTAACATTATACAAAGTTATTGTCTTTTTTCACCTGCATTATTATCATTCTTTAATTTAATAATATTTATTGTATCAGTATGCTGCTGCTGGAAAATGTGAATTTCCCATTGGGATTAATAAAGTATCTATCTATCTATCTATCTATCTGTGTGAGAAAGTGTAAATGTTCAGTGAAATACAAGGACACTTTCTAAGGGTCATTTCTTTCCTGTGTCTCATTCTATAGTCATAGGCTCTGCATATTTTCCTAAAGATTTTCGGAGAACAGACCTTCTTACATGAATACAGCCTGCTTGTGAAAACATAACTGATAATTCCAGCACACATCTAGCAGTGAAGCACTAAATGTTGAAAAAGTTGCTTATTAAATGAACAATGTGAGTTGTTGCTAAATCTGTAATAAGCATATAGCACTTTATGATCTTCTTGGAAATATTGATGTAACACAAAACATCATTTGTAAAAGCAAAAAGCCATCAGTTTGTATGTGTGCTAAGACTATGCAATCATTACCAACCACTACTTTTCTTTTTTAGTTTTTTGCAGTGGTGTCTTGAGCTACTGCCATCTGATCAAAATATTCTGCAGCTGCCTATAATGTGGAAAGGAATGTGGATACTCTAATTCTTGAAATCCACTCATTCTGTTCTTCTATTACATTGCTTGACAACAATAATAAAGTAATTTAACATATTATGTTTAGTAGAAAGCCCATTGGGGCTGGGTAGTGTTTTGGCCTTGGAACTCCTGCTTTCTTCTCCAGTATCTCGCCAGCTGGAGTTGTTATTTTCCTGTCCGCCCTGGCCAATTAACTAGCCATCTAATAGATCTTATTGGTATAATTAGAAATTTAAAATAACAAGTTTAGCAATTTAATCTGTACTTAAGGGCTCAATTCTGTGATGGACATTTTTATCTATATTATATTATATTATATATTATACTAGATGATTACCCAGTGGCTTCACTCACTGAGTGCAAGGGAAAAATATAAAATGTAGTCTGTAAGTTATTAAACAGTAACACATTAACATTTTAAGAAGTAAAGATACATTGAGCACTACTAGAGTGGTTTCGGGTAAACTACATTTTAAAGGCGGTATAACACAACAGGTAAGTAGTACTAACAGCAGCTAAAATGTATTTGGATTATCTCTCGGTAGTAGATCCCTTTTGAAAGGCGCTACACAACGGCTGTGGTATAGAAATTACATTTTCTATGTGAACGTTCAAATTTCTGCCTATGGTAATGTGCCTTACTGGCATTACCAGCAATTAAGGTAAATTAGTTTTGTGTCTCCTGCAGTGTTAAGAGGGAATAGCTTTGGTTTGGGATAAAAAGAAAAAAAAGTATAAAGAAAGGAAATTTGCTTTTTTCTTTTATATAGTGTAGAGAGATATCTTCGCCGACGATATGAACACCTTTTGGGGAGCGTCGCGGCAGGTCTTGTGTAGACTGGAGAGACGGCCCTGCCATTAACCGGCTGGGATGGCACTGTCGTTCCCCCACTCCTGTGCGTGCCTCCCACGACCTCATAACCCTATACGTGCAAAAGAAAGTGTGAAGCGCCTTAATATTAGTTTGCCGCGGTCTAGAAAAGGGATCCCGTGTTTGCAGTTGTCTGGGCTATAGCTTAGGGGAAGGAGGACAAAAATTAAAAGTGCTTACTTTCACTTAAGGTAGAAGCACAGTCACCGTCTGAAAGGCCGGCACAGATATGCACGTGCCGGCTGATCGACTTTTATAGTATTTTTGCAGGGCAGAAGACACCACTTTTTGCAGACACGTTCACGTCATCGCGTGCCTATGGAGGGATGACGTGGAACAGGTTAATTGGTCGGCGCGAGGGCGCCGAATACAAAAAGGAATTACAGCGCCTGACAACCTTGCACTATGTGCCTGTGATTCAAGAGAAAAATAATTCTGATAAATGTGGATGCTGCCCTTCCGTGCTTAACGGGCAGAAGTCCAAGTCCAACACTTTACATGAAGAAGTCTGTACATCTTCTTAGATGTAAACTCTCCATCTTCTTAAAATAATTGATTACAAAAGCAACCTTGAATGTTGCGGGGTTTTAGTGACCCGAACTCACCTTAAGGGACAGTAAGTAGTCATGCAGGGCAATTTAAAAACAGAGTCCTGCTTCGATGGCGCCGATTACACTCATTCGCAAAGATTTCCACACTCCCAGGAGCCGACGGGGCACTTGAAGTGTCACAAACAGTGCGAGAAGAGAGGACGCTGCCCGAAACTGTGAAGCTCTTGACCCGGCAGAGCAGCCCGACATTCCGTGCCTCCCAGCGTCCACTTTGTTCTCAATGTAATTTCCATATCGCGTGGTCATACGTCATTTCCGTTTCAAACTGGAAAAGAATTTTATATATATATATAGATAGATATTATATGAGGGGCAGTCAAGCTAAAGTTAGAAAATGGGATTTATTAGAAAATGGAACAAACTTTCCAAAACTGATAATGTCATTTCTCACTGTAGTCTCCACCCTTCTTGATGCACTTGTGCCACCTGCCTGTAACTGCCTGGATTCCAGCAGTATAAAAGTTTTTGTCTTGTCCTTGCAACCACTCGTTCATCCAAGTTATTGTTGAACACTACATGCCGAGGGGTACTACAGTCACTAATGCAAGTTGCTGTGACTCGCTGGAGACCAATGTGAAGCCAGCTATTCAATCCAAGACAATGCCCATCCACACAGTGAATACCAAGGTTTTTCTGGAGAAACTGAAGTTTGAGGTATTGGCACATCCTCCTTATTTGCCAGATTTGGCACTGTGTGATTTCCACCATTTGGGACCACTAAAAAAACACCTGGGTGGTCGTCGATTTGAGACAGATGATGACATGAAGAAAGCAGTACAGGAGTGGTTGCAAAGAAAGGCAAAACCTTTTATTCTGCTGGAATCCAGGCACATCTAGGCAGGTGGTGCAAGTGCATTGAGAAGAATGGAGACTACATTGAGAAATGGCATTATCAGTTTTGTTAAGGTTCATTCCATTTTCTAATAAATTCAATTTTCTAACTTTAGCTTGACTCCCCCTTGTTTATTGTAATTATTTTTTATTATTTTAAATTATTATTTTTTGTATTTAATTTATTTATTTAGCTATTGTGATTGTAATATTCTTAATTAACTTGTTGTAAAGCACTTTAACCTACATGATTTGTATGAAAATGTGCTATAGAAATAGATACTGTTGTTACTTTCAGATCACAGATCACTGTGCATTGTTTATAGTCAAAATATATTTTTGCAAAGAATCATGAATTATGTTATGTTATTTTTTTTAATGTATTGCTGTTTCCATCATTAGATAATTGTTTTCGAAGTAGTTTAGACACTTTGTTAAAAAATACACCTTGTTAGAAGAAACTTCCCAGAAGCCATGCCTCATAAAGTAGCTTGCAAAATATGGCTGGGCAGGTACCATATTTACAACAACATTTTCATAGTGCAAAACAAGATTTGGCCATAAGATGGCCAGGTTAATTGTATGACTCACTTGAGTATTGAAGGCAGACCACCTCCAAATATGGGGTAATATACCATGATTTTGGGTATGGCGCCCTGGAGATACTTACTCCTGAGGGGAAACAATGCAACTTGAGGGAAATGGTGGCAGCAGGGACACTTATCTACTATATGTGTTCCTGCTGCCCATTATGCTAATCAGGGGTCTCTTTTATAACACTCTCCATTGATTCAAGTGTGAAAATATGCGTACATCAAAAAACATGAAAATGCGAATGCAACGAGAAAAAGCCTGATTTATAAAACCTGGCATAGGCACATTTCTACACAAATCTACCTTTATAAATCACAATCACCTTGTAAACATGAGTACATAATTGCACCTTGAACCTCACCCAGTTGCCACCCTGAAACAACCATACATGGACTATGGTAATCAACCTTGTACATATGCAATCACGATGCTGCAGAACTTCATTGGTTGGTAGAGCAGCCTCCCTCCTGAATTATCATGTCCTATGCTTTACTCTGCTACTGAGTGTGCAAGAGTATGCGTGGCATTGTAACGCCTCTCCTCTATGTTCTGGGAGTCAGGTAAAGGCATAAGGTGCCAGTATCTCAGTACCCACTATAATGCAGCACATGTAATGCCGTAATTGTTATATAGGCCATATAAAAAAATGAAGGTTCAGCCAGTTACCTTACCAACAAGCCAGACGTTACATACAGTACACCATCACATCTGCCAAGCTACTTTTGACCCAGGGTACAATGTTTGTCAGTCACATGTTGGCATCACAGATGACTTGTGCGTAATGGAATATAACTGCTTGTAGTTAACAAGCATCTTCATTTTCATTCTCCGTAGTTGCCCTTATTTCAATCTTCTTCTTCTTCTTTCGGCTGTTCCCGTTAGGGGTTGCCACAGCGGATCATCTTCCATATCTTTCTGTCCTCTGCATCTTGCTCTGTTACACCAATCACCAGCATGTCCTTTCTCACCACATCCATATACCTTCTCTTAGGCTTTCCTCTTTTTCTCTTGCCTGGCAGCTCTATCCTTAGCATCCTTCTCCCAGTATACTCAGCATCTCTCCTCTGCACATGTCCAAACCAATGCAATCTCGCCTCTCTGACTTTGTCTCCCAAGCGTCCAACTTGAGCTGACCCTCTAATGTACTCATTGCTAATCTTGTCTATCCTCGTCACACCCAATGCAAATCTTAGCATCTTTAACTCTGCCACCTCCAGCTCTTTCTCCTGTTTTCTGGTCAGTGTCACCCTCTCCAACCCATATAACATAGCTGGTCTCACTACCATCCTGTAGACCTTCCCTTTCACTCTTGCTGATATCCGTTTGTTACAAATCACTCCTGACACTCTTCTCCACCTATTCCACCCTGCCTGCACTCTCTTTTTCAACTCTCTTCCACAATCCCCATTACTCTGTACTGTTGATCCCAAGTATTTAAAGTCATCCACCTTCACCAACTCTACTCCTTGCATCCTCACCATTCCACTGACCTCCCTCTTAATTACACACATGTATTCTGTCTTGTTCCTACTGACCTTCATTACTCTCCTCTCTAGAGCATATCCCCACCTCTCCAGGGTCTCCTTAACCTGCTCCCTACTCTTGCTACAGATCACAATGTTATCAGCAAACATCATAGTCCACGGGGACTCCTGTCTAATCTCGTCTGTCAACCTGTCCATCACTATTGCAAATAAGAAAGGACAAGGGGCCGATCCCTAATGTAATCCCACCTCCACCTTGAATGCATCCGTCACTCCCACTGCAGACCTCACCACAGTCACACTTCCCTCGTACATATTCTGTACAACTCTTACATACTTCTCTGCCACTCCCGACTTCCTCATACAATACCACAACTCCTCTCGAGGCACCCTGTCATATGCTTTCTCCAGGTCCACAAAGATGCAATGCAACTCCTTTTGGCCTTCTCTATACTTTTCCGTCAACATAATAATAATAATAATAATAATAATAATAATAAGTTGCCCTTATTTCAATGAGTGCAGTAAATTGTTCCGACTATGTATGGAGAGCCAGACACTACTGAAAAATGCCTTTTTATGTTTGGCATAAACATGGTATGTTTTATGCATACACAATAGCACTATACAAAAACTGGAGGTAGTGCCTCATTGGTTGGTTAATGGGTTCCAGCACAGCAGGCACGATGGGGTGAAGCTTGGCTGAGATATTCCAGTGAAGTGACAACAAGTAGGCTACGTAAATGGATGAAAAACCAAAAAGATATTCAGTGAAAATATGCAACATTGATCCTCTTAAAAGGGAACTACAATAGAATCAGTACATCATATTCATACATTTTTCAGATTTAATATTTGAACTGTCAACAGACATTATACTAATGGTCTGATGATATGAATTATTATACACATGCATGAGTTGTCCTTTAGCTTGTTTGAATGCATTTCCCTACTTGATCAAAGGGGTCATCATTTTCCAGTTTCTCCATAATGATGCATACAGATGGGCAAGTTCTCCCTTCAAGTTTTCTTTTATAAATCCCAACTTTTGCATGGTAAGTTATGTGCTTCTCTGCTTGTACGTGTGCAAGTTTTATAAATTTGAGTCCTGGTGTCCAGGATACTGCTTAGCCCTTTAAAAGAAGACTGGCGTCTAAAATTGAAGGGACACTTGGGGCTGCTGTGGGAAGCTTTTCAAGGGCAACCAGAGGAATTGCCTAGCACTTCTCTGATGTAAGAAACAGTAGATGGGCTTCCCCATGATATAATTCCAGGAAGGCATTTAAAAGAAATTCCTCCCCACAGACCAGATGAAGTTAGATTTAAGAGGAATGTTGACAAGAGTTCTCTTGGCAAGAAGAAGGAAGACCAGAGCAGGAAGAAAGACAGAAGAAATGATCACGACAAAACATAAAAGCTACACCCAGGTAGGAAAATAAGCCAGCCACCCTAACAGATTAATAGGGAATTGCAAAATGAGTAGTCCAACCAAGAGGACTGACTGGTTTATTATTTTTCCCTTATTGCCACCCTTTGACTAAGAACCATGTACCTTCCTGCATTAACACATACATTTTTACTAAAACTAAACCTCTTATCTTTAAATCTTTATTTAGCCACTTTGTTATACTTTGGGGTCAGAGCTGCTCAACGAAACAAGTCAGAGAAGATAAAAATGTATGTCGAAAGAACTACAAATAATACACTTTTTTATATTTCAAAATGTTATTATTTTTATTTTGAAAAAGCACAAAAAGTTATAAACCTGCAGTGTTCACTGTATGTTTCCATAAAGTATAATTTTTTTAGATTCTACTTTTTATGGCATTTCACACATAGACATGACCTGTGAAAACACTTTAGATCGACACCTGTGTGTCAATAAAATAGAAATGTGGATAACCAACTACAATAAAACTCATCTAATAAATTTATAAATGAGCTGCTGCTTTCCTTGCTAAGTTTCATATTTTTTGTAGCTGTGAAAACACTTAAAATTGCTTTGCCCTGGATTATACTGTTTACTAGCCAGCTTTTGCATAATTTCTTTTGCTTCTACAACAACAAACCTTAAAAGGTGTATTCTTTCTACAAGATTATGTTCCTTTTTGAAAAGAAAATATAACAGGAAGAGAGTTACATCACTGCATTGAAGGAGGGTGATCCCATCTACTAATGCAAATATAAATTAGCTTGCATGTGTTTTTCACGATTCAGTTGTTAAAGTACAGATATGACAGGGTTTCTGTGCATAATGGGATTTTTGCCATAGTTATCAATTTGAATTGTCATTCTTGGTGTATTTATTTTTTATTCTTTGTTAAGGAGAAACAGTTTATTTCTCATAACACAGAAAAATAGCTTCATATGATGGGCACCTCTTGTAGCAACAGCAAGTGGGCGTATACCCAGCATTAGCAAAAACATTTATGTAGTGAGTTAAAAGAAATATGCAGTACATAGAATTAGTCATCATTTTTCCATTTTCTCTGATCACTTTAGAGGCAGCTCCATCTGTGTCTAGATAGCAGCTAAACAATGAACTAAACAATGTGGTTGAGTTTTTACAGCTGTGTGTGGGAGGCGCCACTTTATGAATGAAAGGCTGCTGTTTAAATCAGGTCTAGGGCAATTGCAACACTCCTTATATTAGTGTCAGAGCTATGATTAAATAAGAGCCCACTATAGGTTTACATTTTTCACCCTTGTTAAAAAAAATCTTAGTAGTATTTATTTGACTGTGTGTGTCATTTCAAGCCACAGGGTGTTCTTTTACAATTATTTCAGTGGCGTTCATTGCACAAATGCATGTTGTCATGTCTCTATCTAATCATTTATGATTCAATTAATAAACACAAGGCTAATTTCCCATTATTACCAAATGTAGGGATGCTCAAGTCATAATGTGTCATCTATTCTAATAACTACAGGAAGCACGTTTTGAAATAACTTGTTAATTTCTTTTTCATGAAAAGAAAAAACTCTGGGCTGAAAAGACAAGGCTGTGTTTTTATTGATGGCTTTTATTCCACTGAAGTGGGGCTCTGGTCTCTTTTTCTCTTTGATTACTTGTGTGGGCTGCATCAGAACCTTTGCACACGGCTGCACCATTACGACTAATCCACTGTGAGTTAGCTTTGTACATGTGCCTTGATCTAGAGGTCACATAAATGAACTGGACGTCATATCCATGGCAGATGAAAGCTCATTGATTCAAAAGTCTTCTTCTGATGGCTGCAGTCTGTCACTGTAATTGAAATGGAGGGTCACTGACTCATTCAATATGAAAAGAGCACTGGCATCATAGATAACTATCTGTGCAGTGAGGAAAATATCCATAGAGTTCTGCGGTGTAATAGGAACAACATTTTAAAACCCTTTAAAGAGATGTGGGTGGCAAACAAGTGTTAAGTGCATATTATGTAAACTATCCAGTAGGTTGGATACATTTAAACAGATACCCAGAAATCATTTTATATAAAATGGTTATAACTGAATCATATTTTTTATTTTATTTTTGTACTAAGAATGTATACTGTATTTTAGCCATGTATATTGTTAAAAGTGGAAATGTTTTGTTAACATATTCTTTGACCATTTAAGATAACACATTTTACATATATAATTAAGAAGGCAGTTTTTGTTTAATGTTTGGTGAGTTACAGTACAGTAAAAGTGATATGAAAATCACTGTCATTAAAACCTAGATCATTACTGGTAGGTACATATAATTTGTGAATATAGTTTTATATTTTTTCAAAATATTTCCATGTTGTCTCATACTTTATGTTCAGTACATATCTTTACACAAAGCTCATTCTTCTGAAATTATTCCAAATTAAGTGCCCCGGGTGCCCATGGTGTACTGCATCATGCTCAAGGCAAGAACAAACCTGGACAGAGTGCAGTCCTCATTCAAACCAAGCCAGTTCAGAGTAGCAGCTGAACCTTAAGGATGTAGGAAAATGTACAATAGTCCAGGATTTTAACCCTTGTAAACACTGACCTTTTGTAAAATGTCTAACCCATAGACAAACCTTTAATTGCTAAATCTGTATGAATAAATATGACAAGTTCAAATACATACAAGCCACAAGGCATTTAGTGATCACCAATACAAAAAAATACATCAATATTTTTCAGCAGCATCATTGTTGTGAAATTTATTTTTTATGGTGATGAAATTCATATAGAAATCAAACACAGTAAGTCAAACACAACTACATTTTGTAATTTAACTTCTGCAGTTCCTAGAAACAGGTTTCAATCTGGAAACAAAGTAAAACTATTGATTTCAGATAAACGACAAGTAGAGGGTGAAGTCCTGCATTTCACCTTTCTCAGCGAGGATGAATTTTATCTTATTAGAGCCATAAATAGAATTAGATGGGCCAAAAAAAAAATTAAAAGGTAAATCATTGCATGTTAGTGTAGTGACACAATGGCCCAGTCTGCTGTTTCACAGCTTCAGAAGAATGAGTTTCAATCCCAGGATGGGTGTGGAGTCAGCACATTTTTCTCCAAAGACTCCAGTTTTCTTTTCTTACCCCAAAAACATGAATGGTAATTTAATTGGTAAATCCAAATTGTACCAGTATAAAACAAGTGAGGGATTGTGATTGAGTGTTCTCAGTAATGAAGTGGTGGGATTTAACCTGCATATTGCCAGGATAGACATCAGATCATCACAATCCTAAAAACTATACTGTGTGTTCAACAATGGATGGATGGACAGTTGTGGACCCTGCTTACCTGTAATTTCCATCTAACCTGCAGAAAATACATTTGATTTTATATATTGTTAATATGAAATATTTTACACTTCTATTATAAATGCCCTCACAAGATGGTTTACAAATACAAGCAATACAATTTATTTATTTATTTATTTTACAATTAACTAAGAAATGGATGGTACAGAAAACTAACTGGCTGTTTACCCAAGAATTAAGTTCTAACTTCTTTTTAGAACAATTACATCTTTGTATACTACAGAGATTTTGAGAAAATATATTTTGGTGGTCACTCACCATTAAAAATAACAGTCATCATAAATATAGTTATATATATACTGTATATGACCACAGTGGGAGAAGAATGTTCTGTTTGAGAGGAACTTCCATAAGTCTGTCTTCTGCTCTGTGATTCCAGTCTTGTCTTTTACCCACCTGATCACAGCGGTAGTCCATCTGAAATGGAGTGCTACTTACCGTCATGATCCTATGGTTGTCATCTGTGTCCCAGCTTCCTCAGAGAAGAGGACAGGAACTATAAATCTGAAGGTCTTTATTGACAAATATACATATGTTGGAAGCTCTTGCAGCATTTAGACAGAGAGAAGTGAAATTTGGCAGCTGCATCTGGTACAAAGCAGTCTAATACAGGGTCCTGTCTGCTCACATCATATGCCATTCTGTGGATCACAGAATATATAGTGCAACACCCATTAGCTGATTTTTAACAAGTATTGATTTGACATTGTTATTGCTATCTGTGGCTTTAATATTTCAGTTTAGGCTATGGCTATGATTTAGATATGTGTGGAGTTTGTGTACTTATTCTGTGTTTGCAAATCTTGTAAAGTGTTTGAAGCATATTACCATGTTTACAGAAAGCTCTATATTGCCTCACAGATTATGAATGTGCACATCATAAACTAACCTGATTTAAGCAAAATACACAAATCTCAAACCACCTTTACTATTGAGATATGATAATCTACAGGTTGGAGTACCTTAAAGTTTCCAAAATGACACTCACAAATTAAAGAAGTAATGGACATGTCACAGGCCCTAAGAGGAGTGAAAATGAAGGCAGAGATGGTTAGCATTATAACAAAATTGTTGGGAAATGGACAAAGATACTGGAATGTCTTTCACTTGCACATTCTGCATAACCTTGTCTTAAGACAGACAGTTCAGGACCTGGGACACAGAAATGTTTCCTAGCTGTCCCTGTGCTTTTTAGCGGCACTGCAATCCTACTGATTAGTTTGTACCATTCTCTTATGCCATTCTGCCAAACATGGTACATTTATTCTTTTCGTAATCCTTCACACTACTACCTAGTAGAAATCATTCATTATTTTTCTTATATATTTTTGCAGTGATGATGTAGGCATAGGTGAAGAAAGTACAGTACAAACTTATCATTCATATAATTTCCATTAAAATAGATAACAGAATAAGCATAAAATATTAAGGATATTATACAATTAGGAGCATTAAACTTGATTTTCATGAATTACAGAATGAACATGTGCCTCAGTGTTGGGTGTCCAGGTCACCTCAAGTGTTAAAACCAAAAGATCATCTAAATCATTCAGCCATTTCCACCAAAGTTGGATGGGGGGAAAATTTTTCAAATGTCCACAATTAATTCATTAATTAAATAAGCCAGTAATTCAGTAATCCGACATCTAGTTTGATTACAATGCATCTCCTTTTTTACCTTTGCTTTTTGCACACTTGGGGCTAATGCCAGTTTTTTTCTCATCTCTTCAAAAGGAAAAGATTCTCACAAGTAGAATATGGGATGGCCTATTTACTTCCTTCAAAATCATAACCTTCTAAGACCTTTTCTTCACGACCAGTACACCCCTGCTGAGCTATACATGTATTTTTGTCATTTTGCACTAGACATAGCCTGTAAGAAACAAAACCAATCAATTACAAGGATCATATGAATCAGTGATATCTTAAATCCATCTGACTCTCCATGTTCTGATCTGATTTGTTGTCCATTACAGTGTTATCATGTACTTACCCAGGAAACTTCTCATATAAAATAGGATAAAATTGGTCCTGTACAGAGTTCAGTCACATACACATACCCACGCACACATTTATACATTGTCACCAATTACCACAAATCTAACATGCACTGTGTCTCTCTGGAATATGGGAAGAATGAGGAATACCTAAAGGCCGATAAAGGGATAATAACTAAACTCCACATAGAGAACAACAAAGCTGAATGTAGAAACAATGCCTGTGGTGGTATGAGACAGAAGCAGTATCTCCATGCATGTCAACATCGTAAATGATGACAAAATTAGAGGATGTCATGGATGATACTGCCCATTCACTCCATGATATGTTATCCCAGACTTCTAGTTATTGGCTCTTTTCGCCACAGTGTATTTAGGGACATTAATAAGGCTGTTTTTTACCCAAAGACATTATACTGTATAATACCACCTCCTATTGTGCTTGATTTCACCTAAGCCAGTTATAATGTACATATTATTAAAGCGGCTATTTCTTTAGATTATTATATTATTATTAATATACAGTACTGTATAGTGTGTATAGAGCTGGGTCTTGTACTTATATAATAGCTTTTACCCTGTTTTTTTACTATGCATAGTACTCTAAATTGCATCTAAAGTATGTGCTGTATGTTTTCCTTCAGTAAGGGAATCAATAAGGTACTATCAGTCCATTTATCTGTCTGATTAGAACTGGAGTGAAGTAATTATAAACTCTTGTAGCTCTTATACTTAAAACCATATTATTATAAATTTGGCCAGACTATTTCCAAAGCTTCTGGAGGTCTACTTATAGGTATGTCACCTCTATGAGGAGTATTGTTTCATTATGACATGCTGTTTTGCCTGTTAGGATGGACTCAACACCTGTTCAATTACTTTTCGTATCAGATAGGTTAATGTATTTTGTAATTCTCCAGACATTGGAAATCTGTGATTACTAAAAGACTAAAAGAGTTCAATACTACTAGTAAACCAACTCAGACTACAGAAGACAACTTAAAAACACGTCTTGGCTCATGATCAGCAATATCCATTGCTTTCCAATGTCTTACGAATGGAACGAAACAAAGCACAACCAGAGGATGTTTGTGTGAAATTTGCAGTTTATAAAACAAAAAGAGGGGTATGTGAAGGCTGAGTAGGTAACATGACTCTGAATATGTATACAGTGGGACACTTCTAGTCAGCTAAATAAAGAACAATGAGAATGTTATTTAAGTTTATAACAAAGCCTTAGTTAATTTTATCTGTGCTCTAGCTATGCTAGAGTGCAGTTTTTGGATTTCCCCAACAGTTTTAAAATGAGTGCTTAGTATTATAGGAATGCATGTGGCTTTGTATCATTATAATAATTTGATGTAGAAATCAAAGAGTAGGCCGACCTACTGAGTATCGACTGACATCACAGCTCCTTCCTGTGACTAATGAATTTTTCATCACAAACATATTTAATATGAGTGGAAAAGGTGTAATAGCTGCTGGTGGGAAACTACTGCTCATGACCTCAAACTCACCATTACTCAATAACAGACAGGCAGTAGGGTTGAGGGAATCTGGAACCAAGTACTGTCATGTAGTTAACAATTTTTTAAAAGTGTCTGGGTTAGATGTTGGGACAGCTCAGTTATTAGTTAACCAAATGTTTCTTCCTGTTTCTCAAATGTCTTATGTACACAGGCAATAGGAGACTAATTGTTTTGGTCTGATAAAAAATTTTTCAAAGGTGTGTGATCCTGTATTCTTATGAAGTTTAAAGGCATTTACTTTACATACATGTGTTTCTGTGAAAATCAAGAATCCATAAGAATGTTAAGGAGCCACTGCTGTCTTTACAACATAATAAAAAAGTATGTCTTTCATGAACAATATTTACACACAACCCATGCCAGATTTCATGTATAAACAAATATTAATAGGTTATCTGGAGAGGTGATTTGCAGAGTTTGAACAGATTTTGTTTAACTAGATGAAATATATGTAAGCACTTAATTAAACCGGGTAGCATGGTGGCACAGCTGCCTCACAGTAAGGAGACCAGTGTTCTCCATGCATGGAGTTTAAATGTTCTCCTTGTGTCTGCATGGGCTTCCTCCCTCAGTCCAAAGACATGTAGGTTAGGTGAATTGGCGATCTTAAATTGCCCCTAGTGTGTGGTTGGGAGGTGGTGTGTGGGGGGGTGTGTGTGTGTGAGCCCTGTCCAGGGTTTGTTCCTGCCTTGTGCCCTATGCTTGCTGGGATAGGAAGATGGATAGATGGATGGATATTTGAATGGATGGATGGATATTAGAATGGATGGATGTTTGCCTATCACGTCTGTTCACATCTTGTTCCTTGATTAGGAACGCACATAGTGCTGCACTTAAACTAAAATTACTCAGAAATCACCTGTGTAATTATAAAAATATTCCTATATATTTTTACTGTATAACTTGAATAACAGCATAGATAAGTGTTCATTTCTCATTCTTGTGTCATACCTAAATGTTTATTTATCTATGCTGTTACTCATATTACACTGTAAGCATGAAGTAAAATACTTTGTTACACTGTAGATTGGCAAATAATTAGTGAGTGACAAGAGGCACTTAATGAATTGCCTACAATTGCTTCTTCCATTATATATATATTCATCCATTTCTCAATAAAATCTTCAATAAAGGGCAGCAAGAAATTATAATCTGTCATGTTTTGCGTATAATGTACAGTACAGTAACAACTAGCCCTCATTGGACTACACTATTCCATTTCAAGACACACTCACACATTAAACAAATGAACCTAACATGCACATGGTAACGTAAAATCTCACCTCTTTGGAATGTAGGAGAAGGTCATAGTCCCTTCAGAAAAGCTGTGTGGTTACAGGGAAAGCATGCATGTGCCATACTTGTCACGAAACATATCTGGATAATACGCTGTTGTAACTGTGTTGTCACTTCCCACTTACTGATGTTTCATATTTTATAAAAGTCTTAACAGAAAATATATAGATTTGCTTGCTGCTTATTTGTTAATTTATATTTTCTGTGTCCTGTTATTCTATCCAAATACTGAACACAATACTAAAGTTATTTTTAAAACAAATTTTGAACTTTGCCCAAATATAAATATTAATTTTGTGTACAATATGCTTTATTTCAGACTTTGTGATTAATAGTACTTCTTTTAAACTATACCTCATGATGAAATTTTTATCTTTTACTAGGAAACTTTTAACACTGTGAAAGAACCACTCATTATAACCACAGTCTTACACAATCAGATACCGATTTTACATTTTTTCATTAACCACATAATGCATTATGACAAATGTAAATCCATGACCAATGGTTATTTTAAATGTTTTAGAATTTTTGGCTTATTTGAGTTACTACAGAAAGACTTACGGAATTCCTATGAATTTAAACATTAATATTATAAAACCTTTTCAGTTAATGCATTGCTTAAACTTGTTTTACAGTTTTCTGAGACAAGCTTGGAAAAAAATGGAAATACATTTTATCACAGACTCTTGGTACTATCTTCTTGAAGTAAGGTTACATTTGTTGCTTGCTTCTAAGCTCACAGCAGCCGCCAACACCCAACCCATTCCTTGTTCACGTGGTATGCTGCTTATCCTACTTTTATATGTCTGTTATTCTGTTTCTTCAGCAGTTTACTGCAATGGCTTGTAATAATACACTTGTATGCTCAAATCATACAATTATTATTTTTTTTTTACATTCTGTGTTGTTATTCTACAGCCTATAGAGCAAGATTAGTAGCATAGTGAAAATAGCACATATGGATTTCATTGTACTTTGCAAAAATAACAATAAATTTGAACTAAACCAATTGCACAGTATTGTATTTTTAGATGAAAGAGCCAAGCCACTGGCATGATAAAAACAAATACACAGAAAATGATAAAGGCAGAGTGTGTGCCAGATTTAAATTTAAATGCCACATTCCAATGCATGATGAATTGCTTTTGCTCAAGATATAGTAATAAAAGAACTGAGAAGAAAGGTTTTTATGTGAGTAAATTCATTGACACACTGATACTAATCAGTCCATAAATATACAGGCAGAACATGCAAATATTACACGGACCCTGCCACTATGAGGAAGGAATATGACATCTCTGCGCTACCACTCTGCCTATGTTAAAACATCTATACTTAACTTACTAAAGGCTGGCGTCCTTCAACATCTGCAATAAGATGCTGCAGATGTTCTATCAGACAGTTGTGGCGAGCGCCCTCTTCTACGTGGTGGTGTGCTGGGGAGGCAGCATTAAGAAGAAGGACGCCTCACGCCTGGACAAACTGGTGAGGAAGGCAAGCTCTATTGTTGGCATGGAGCTGGACAGTTTAACATCTGTGGCAGAGCGAAGGGCGCTCAGCAGGCTCCTATCAATTATGGAGAATCCACTGCATCCACTTAATAGTATCATCTCCAGACAGAAGAGCAGCTTCAGCGACAGACTGCTGTCACTGTCCTGCTCCACTGACAGATTGAGGAGATCGTTTCTCCCCCAAACTATGCGACTCTTTAATTCCACCCAGAGGGGTAAACGTTAACATTCAACATTATACATAGTTATTGTCTGTTTTTCTGTTTTTCACCTGCATTGTTATCATTTTTTAATTTAATATTATTTATTGTATCAGTATGCTGCTGCTGAAGAATGTGAATTTCCCATTGGGATTAATAAAGTATCTATCTATCTATCTATCTATCTATCTATCTATCTATCTATCTATCTATCTATCTATCTATCTATCTATCTATCTATCTATCTATCTATCTATCTATCTATCTAAACTTCAGCCTAATTAAAGTTAGGTGAATTGGCTTTGCTAAAGTGGCCCATGTATGTATCTGTTTACCCTCAGATGGACAGGCACCCTGTCCAGGATTGTCGCTGCCCTGTGTCCTTGCTTGCTGGATAGACTCCAGGTGCCCTGTGACCCTGCCCTAAATAAGCAGATTAAGAAGATGGACAGATGGATGGATGTTTGAATGGATGGATGCATGCCTATGATGTCAGTTCAGTTCTTGTTCCTTGACTGCATGCTACACTCGTGCTCAGTATTCTCTTTAACTGAAGTACAAACTTCAGGCAGCAGGCAATATCTTAGTGAAACTAAAAAATTAAGCTTCCAAATAGTGAAAGAATATTGTACTGTATATTGTAATACTTTAGTTATTGTAAATGTGATTGTTTTCAGTTATTATTGCCAATTCACATCTGGGAATAAACATTCAGTGTCAATAATGGCCCTCAGTGATGACTTTCCAAGGTGAATCCTTGGGGCTAAAGGGTGTTGCACTGCCGCAAAGGAAGATGAACAGCACAGCCAGTCTACTGTCAATATCAAAATAATGTTGGGCTTTTGTCCTTCTTGACATGGATATGCTGTTTTGCAATATGTGTGTAAATTCCAGTTGAGGATCAATACATTTTTGTCTTAAAAATGGCTCAGTAAGTTTTAAGGCTTTTTTTTTTCTTGTACCCATAAGCTCTGTTATAAAATGCAGTTGGCATTTGGAGTTGGAGTTGGCTAGTTATTTTTTACACTTTATTTATTTATTTAGCACTTTAAAAACAACATCAAGGCTGACCAAAGTGCTGTACAATAAAACCCAACATATCACACAAACAATAAACAAAGGGTAAAAGAAACAGAAACACATAAGAGCTGAAGAGATTCATAATAAAAAGTACACAGACAGTCAACCAATCATACTGAGTTAAAGGCCAGGGAGTAAAAGTGTGTTTTTAAATAAGATTTAAAGACAGCAAATGAAGGAGCCTGCCTAACGTGCAGATCATTCCAGAGTTTTGGAGCTGCAACTGAAAAAGCCCGATCATCTCTGAGTTTGCATCGTGTCTTAGGAACATGTAAAAGCATCTGGTCTGCTGACCTGAGGGACCGAGGCGGTACATAACGGTGCAGCAGTTCTGACAAATAAAATGGGGCACAACCATTAAAGGATTTAAAAACAAATGCAAGGATCTTAAAATGTATTTGAAAATGAACTGGAAGCCAGTGAAGGGAAGCCAAAATTGGGGTAACGTGCTCATGCTTTCTTGTGCCAGTTAAAAATCGAGCAACGACATTTTGCACCAGCTGTAGGCGAGCAATGGAGGCCTGGCTAATTCCAAAAAGAAGAGCACTGCAGTAATCTAGATAAGAGGTTATAAAAGCATGTATCACTGTTTCAAGGTTGCGTTAAGACAAAACAGGCTTGATTTTTGACAGCTGTCTCAACTGGAAAAAGCAAGATTTTACCACTGCATTCACATGGCTATCAAGTTTTAAAGTGGAATCCATTTTCACACCTAACTTTGTGATCATGGTTTTCTCAAATTGAGCCACAGTGGAAAGGTCGATGCAGAGGGTCCCACTGGTGCCATTGGGTCTAAATAGCATGACTTCTGTCTTGTTCTCATTAAAAGTTAGAAAATTTAATGCCTCCGACTCCTTATGTCAAAAAGGCAATCAAACAGGGCCTGGACAGAACATGAACCAGGCTGCTTCAAAGGGAAATACACCTGACAGTAGTCTGCATAAAGATGAAAGGAAATACAGTGTTTCCGGAAAACAGCACCGAGTGGCAGCAAGTACAAGGAGAACAGAAGAGGTCCCAGGATGGAGCCCTGTGGTACCCCCCCAGGGGAGGGCAACAGAGGTGGAAGTAAAATCATCAATGCTGACACAAAAACTTCTATCTGAGAGATAGGACCTAAACCATTGGAGAGCTGAAACTGTGATGCCCACCCACTGCTGTAGCGTAGAGATGAGGATCTCATGGTCTATAGTGTCAAAGGCAGCTGTTAAATCCAGAAGCATAAGTAGTACACAGTCACCAGAGTCCACTGTTAAAAGAATATCATTAAAAACCCTTAACAGAGAGGACTCAGTGCTGTGGTGAGTTTTAAACCCAGACTGGAACACTTCCAGTATTGCATGTTTGTCCAGGAAGGACTTCAGTTGGGTGTAGATGACTTTTTCCAAGAGTATAAATATTTTTATAAAATATGCTTCATTTTAGAATGCAATTTCATTTGGCAAATTAACATATACCATGATTGTTAAGAACTAACTTCAACTTGAGAAATACTAAACCTATCCTTTAAGTGAAAAGTGTAGAAAGTGCAGAAACAGACATTGTAAGTTCAGAGTTTTCAGAAAAACATGTTTCACTGCTAGGGAACAGCTGTGTTTTTTGATGTTACAAGTGTGGTCAAAATTTAACATCTTATTAAAGAAAGAAACGTCCTCTAACAGGACAATTCAGTAATCGGGCCGGAGAAAAGCTGTTCATTGTATCTTTTAATTACTCCTCTGTAAAATACCTTGGAGGGAACATTCTTCAAAAGCAGTCCGTTACAGTCTGGTCAGAATGATCAGAATGGTCAAAGAATTTATATACACTGTCAATCAATGCATACATTTTACTCTGGTTGGTTTACACCCAAGTGATTTATATGAAATAAAAGTCTATTATATTCTGGTTCTTCTTATACCTTTTGAGATGAGCCACCACCCTTGAAATTTCTGTGCATTTAACAACTATCCATTCTCATTTATAGGACATCTGTTGATTTCTTAGTCATCCTTCAATACATTTTGTATATTACAACAACCTTTCTTCTGGTACATTCTTTATTTACTTGACCATCTCAGAAATTTTCCTAAACCAATTCTTATATTTCAGTGTACATTTTGTTGTTCACTTGATCTTTATATCGTTTCCGACATTTATTAACCCTTTATGCTATTTCTTAAAGATGAATGCTGTTACCCTAAAATTATTCTTCCACACGAGCCATTTTGCTATAACACCTACCAGGGGTTTTTAGGAATACTATTAATGATAAGAACTTTTGCTAAGTGCTGCTCTGGAGTGTGCAATTCGTGGCAGGAAGCAGGGATGGTTGAAGGGGCTGCATATGAATACGAGATACAAATACGATACACTATCTCCTCGTAACTTGTCACACTGGAGTTTAAACCCCTAACCACTCTGAATGCAAAGCTGCCACTTCAGTACTCTGTGACATTAGAAGCATGAATTTAGTTGTATGAGCTCTGTATATTGGATACAATGACAGGTATGAGCCTCCAGAATGGTGTCAGGAATCTATATTTCTGAAATTTAATGTGTAATTTTGCACTCATCAACACTCATCAAGTGTTCTTAGGGGTTTCTTAGGCCAGGAATTTGATTTTGTAATCAGGTTTTTGAAATTACATTTACTTTAGTCTTTGTAATTTTGCCTGAGCTGTTTCCACTGCTATTTTGTACTTAATTAGCTGTCATTAGGAAAGCTGCTCTAATTGTTAGTGGTGTGACCTCAGAGTTCTTCATCCTTGACTGATGACTTATAAAAGGTCATGGAAAGATTCCCATCTGAGTTTGCAGCTAACATTTGTTAGGTAGTTAGGTTATGTTAAGTTGATGGACGCACAGCCCTTTTTTTTAACTCATTTCAAAACTCGTTTCCAATAGTTTTTCTGTCCTTCACATGTGTTTAGTTTTGACTACAGTTTTCATGTCTCATTTTAGCTTTTGTCTTGGTGTTAAATGACTTTCTGGTTTTGACTATTTTATTTTTGGCTTTTGACTGCGTCTTTTTTCTTGGTTCTTAGCATGCCTAGCATAACACAGGACACAGGTTTTAGAAGCATGAACACGATATCCCCCTCTAGAAAGAAAGTATGGGGGATGAGAGATCATTTAGATTTATGAGCCCAAAACAAATGGGACAGGAATACTAAGAAAGTTGCAAAAAGTCAGAAAATGAACTCTTTTGGTAGAGGGCAATCCTGATAGAGCACAGACAGGAGAAGACCAAGGATTAGCTGACCAGACAGAAGGGAGGCTTCATTGTAACTGCAAGATTAATTGCCAACTAAGAAACTACACATCTAGCACTATAAGGGTGCATGGTTTGGATTGCCATCTCTCTGTTTGGTTTTATTTATATCATTAGTTATATTTAAATATTAAAAGTTATTAAGCCTCCCTTCTTGATTGTTTGTTTTGTTCAGTTTTCTTTTTCCACCAGGAGTTGGGAAACTAGTCCTTTTTCAGGTAGGTCTGGTACTTTCCACTCCCCCTCCCTTTTTTGGGTGAGTGGCAGTAAAATATGTTATTTTTATTATAGTATTTTGTATTTTTTTCATTTGTTTTGGGTAAGAGTGGCACAAAGGAGTTCCTGTTTACAACATGTTTATTCAAATTCACAACACAGTTGTAAGGAGTTTCTCTTTTTTCAAATAAATGCCCTCAAAAACTAAACTACCTGAATAATCCACAAAGTCTTTGTGGCTAAATGTGGCAAGGTGTAGCAATAGATCTGTTCACCTGGAACAAAACACACCATCATGGATTAATAAAGTAGCTAATTTGAACTTGAAGTGCTTTACAGCACCATTCCACAGTTGTGATACACAAACTATTGTATATCAGGCTAAGGTACTCAGTAAAGTGTGTTATCTTTTTCCCATACAACAAGAAACCCTCAAAATTTGTCGTATGAATGAGAAATATGCTTCAGCTGCAAATATCATTGATGAAGAAATCAAAATAAACAAACCCTCTGTCAGGATTCTTTAGACTACCTTAACAGCTCTTTTTATTATTTGAAGTCTAGGCCACAAATTTCAAGTCTTGCTAAGAGCCAATAACTTTAAATATTAATACTTTAGGCAATAGGAAGTGCCGATAAATTAACAAGGAGTCACAAGTCAAAAGCACTTAAAAAGAAACTGTCAATTCGTTGCAACTACTTTGTATTTCTCATTCTTTACTCAGAATTATAGCACTTACACATATCTACAATTATAATATGATAAGGGTAAAGTACATATCTTCACAGCATTAACTCTACATACATTATCACATATCAGGTTAAACAAACTGCAGAATCAAAATCAATCTCATTGGCTAAATGTAAAACAAATTCATGTAAATATACAGTAAATGTCCTATTCACACAGTAAGTGAGATATGGCCAGCCCACAATGGATGGGAAAAACAAAAAATTAAAGTAACAGGAATCCTGGAGAAAGCAAATCTTTTGGGGCTTCACAGTCATTTACAACAGGCAAAGTCACAGTCACAACAGACATTTTTAAATAAGGAAGGTATGGAGATGCATGTAAGCTGTCAACTTTTCTGTTTATCACAGCCACATGTCATCTTCACATTTACCCTGTAATTTAATACCTATGTGTCTTATTTATTTTTGATTTTTAAGTACATTTAACATGTTTGTGTGTTGTTATTTTATTTTAATTTGTGCACTTGATTTAAGCTCCTATTCTTTCAGCTCCATTTGGGTTTACTATGAGAAAGTTTAATAGGTAGTACTTGAAACGACGGCATAGCGACACTTTAGGGATGTGAGCCCTCACTTCTTGAATGATAAAATTCCTAACTAACCCTAACTTAGCTTCTTTTTTAAGGTAGTGCCAGACAGGGTTACATTACAAGCTGCTGCTTTACTACTGCTATAAGTTGCTATAAGCATCAGTAAACTCTGCAACACAACTTTCCTGAGCTGTTACGTAGTTAAAGTAGGCATGTTTATTAAAAAAATAGATATGTTTATTGAAATTTACAGCATTTCACAGTTTCAGTTCATTCAAGATTTTCAGTGGAAATTCAGACTAGGATGGTGGGACAACTGTCGCACAGCTTCTGGACCTAGCTTTAATTCCCTAAGGTCCACACTCTGTACACAATTTGCATGTAGTCCCCAAGTTAACATGAATTGTCTTTTTGCAGGTAAGCCAGTTTCCTTCCACATCTGAATGAGCAAATTATGCTTGTTACAGGTTTGAATTTATGGATATGTCTGTCCTGTGATGAACTTCTCTTTGAACACAGTTTATGAATTTGCAACTGATGCTACCAAACTATGCCATAGCTCCTTATAAGTGTGTAACAGAAAAGGCTAGGTCAGGAAATTGATAGCTAGGCCATGATTAAAAACAACATTTTCTTAAATTAATGTTACAGTGGGAGAATTTAGTATTAAACATTTTTTCCAGTGCATATATTTCCAATGAGGCTATTCACATGAAATTCTCACCAGAAACTGGTATTAACTCAAAAAATCCACAAATATAAAGAGTTCACAACATTAGAAGCCATAAATAAAGGTATGCATAATGGAGTAGAATGACAAAGAGAAAATGTATTGAACACGCTAAGAAATAATAGTACACAAGTTAATGAAAGGCAAGGAACCAGCTGAATTCTGTAAGTAGTTAGAAAGTAGGGAAAAGTAACATCAGCCGGGTTGGTACATTTTGAGGGGCTATTAAAAGGTGTTTTCCCACAAAGGTGTGACACAACAAATATCTCATGATGGGTAAAGCAAAGAGCTCTCCTAAAACCTGATTGTTGCAAACGGTATCAATGGAACTGGTTACAGATGTTATTCAAAACTTCTGAATCTTCAGTAAGCACCACAGGGGCCATTTCCTGCAAGTGGAAGGAACATCACTCCACCATCAACCGGCCATGCACAGGAGGTCCTCGCAAGATTTCTGACCAGTGAGTCAGAAGAATAGTCAGGAGTGTACCTGAAGAGCCAAAGACAGTTGGAAAGAGCTTCAGAAAGACTTGGAGGCAGCAGGTACAATTGATACAGAGAAAACAATTGGCAATGCACTCCACTCTTGGCCTCAATGCGCACTCACCCCGCAAGTCTCCATTACTGAAGAAAAGGCATGTTGAAGCTTGTTTACAGTTTGCTGCACAACATTTGGACAAGTCTATGAAATACTGGGAGAATGTAGTCCGGTCAGATGAGACAAAAGTTGAACTTTTTGGTTGTCATACTACTCACCATGTTTGGAGGAGAAATGGCACTACACATCACCCAAAAAACATTAGTGAAGGTTGGAGTTGAAAGCATCATCGTGTGGGGCTGTTTCACATCACATGATTCTTGAAATGAATCTGCTGCCATCCAAAACATATAGCAAAGAAAACTCTCTGTTGATTTCAGAGAAAGAAAATCAGGTTGTTAGAATGGTCCGGTCAATCACCTGACTTAAATCCAATTGAACATTTGTGGAAGTAACTAAAGATCAGGGTTCACAAGATATTCCCCCCCCCCCAGCCCCAATGAGAATCATCGTATTTTTAAAGACATTCACTTTGGAAGAGTGAGTCAAAATCACACCTGAGCACTGCAGGTGATTGGTTTGTTCCTACAGGAAGCATCTTGAAACTACCAGTACAAACAAAGGCTTCTCCAATAAGTATTAAATTAGCTTGTTCAATACTTTTTTCCTGTGTCATTCCACTTTATTACATATACCTTTATTTATGACCATTAATGTTGTGAATATATTTGTGGAAGGGCGGCATGGTGGCGCAGTGGGTAGTGCTGCTGCCTCGCAGTTAGGAGACCTGGGGACCTGGGTTCGCTTCCTGGGTCCTCCCTGCGTGGAGTTTGCATGTTCTCCCCGTGTCTGCGTGGGTTTCCTCCGGGCGCTCCGGTTTCCTCCCACAGTCCAAAGACATGCAAGTTAGGTGGATTGGTGATTCTAAATTGGCCCTAGTGTGTGCATGGTGTGTGGGTGTGTTTGTGTGTGTTCTGCGGTGGGTTGGCACCCTGCCCAGGATTGGTTCCCTGCCTTGTGCCCTGTGTTGGCTGGGATTGGCTCCAGCAGACCCCCGTGACCCTGTGTTTGGATTCAGCGGGTTGGAAAATGGATGGATGGATGGATGGATGATTGTAATCATTCTGTAACAATACAATGGTGCACAAGATGGCCAAACTATTACAACAACCATAGCTCCTTTAGAGGTGTTAGAAGACATCACAGATGGAAGAAATAGAAGAGATTGCGTATTTATAGATGATGATGACTGGCTTCTAAGTTGATTTTGATTTCCAACAGCTATCCTCTTGCAGCTGCGTGTTCCTTTGCAAGTTCTATCCACCCTCTGGTTTTTAGCCACTTTTCAATGTGAACTTGCTGACCGATCAGATGTTCCACAATCATCACTGAGTCGCGCAATGCCAGCTGTATTGGATGGTATTGTCTGCTTGTCATCAAATATATAAAATCTCCTTACACTGTGG
This sequence comes from Erpetoichthys calabaricus, assembly GCF_900747795.2. Lineage (NCBI taxonomy): Eukaryota > Metazoa > Chordata > Cladistia > Polypteriformes > Polypteridae > Erpetoichthys > Erpetoichthys calabaricus. The sequence continues at coordinate 146,820,396 of NC_041399.2, read as the reverse complement.
TTGAAATGGCAAATATCAAAGCACAACTCGTGGCAATGTTCAGTTTTCCAAATATAATCGGAGCGGTCAACTGCACGCATGTTACTATTACAACAGCCCTGGACAAATTACATCAGCCAGAGATGAATCACCAAAAGAATGAACTGGCATTACATCATCTATAGCAGGACAGTCTTTAAAAATGGCCACTCCACACAGTCGCAGGCGCTTTTCCAAACTAGTGTGGCAAAAGGCAAGCAGTCCTTTTAAGGATAGCAAGTCACCTCAAAGAGCAATGTAAAGAGCAAAGAATCTATATGTTGTGGCACTCGGTGCTGACACTGCACTATAAAGGTGCCTTCAGAGAATGAATTTGCTTATGTAAGTAGAAGACATTTCCACTCAATGTGCTGTTCTATAGGCCACAGAAAGTGTGTTGATTTGTTCAAGCATGTAGTGTGCTACATAATGTGGCACACAATAGTGGCTTTCCTGTATCTGAAGAAATGCTGTGTGATGAACCTGACCCTGACCCACCAAATGATCAGCCAAACAGGACAGCATTGCAATTTCATTTGATTGTAATTAGCATAATGTAAAAACAGGTACTCAGATGCAGCATTTATTTTTTAACCAGTTCATTTAATTTATGGTCATATAGTACAGGCCAGATATTCCTTAGTTCATTAGCCACATATCTTACAGCATCCACTATTGTATTTTGTGACTCCAGAACAGTGTCCGTCAGCACACAGCCAGATGGTGTGTGTACAGTTAAGAGTGTGAAGAAATGTTGGGCACAGCAGCACTATCACTGCCTGGTGTTGCGTCCTGGGCACTGGGATCAGCTTTTGTAATATTGTCTGAATTTTGAATAATATATACAACTAGGGGGCTTTGCCCCCTGCTCGTTTCGCTCGCCAACCCCCATTTTTGTTTTTCCGGATACACACTTTAAAGATTTTTTTTTTCTTTGAATTGTTGCTATTTCATTAGTTTCACTTTTATTTCCGAACTTCTGTAAAAACAATATTTGGAATCTTTCGAGTCCCAATGTGCTGACATGTGTTTAATGACTTTGTACCATAATTCAGCATAGGTTTCTCTGTTTGGAATTTCAGTAAAGACAAAACAATCTACATCAGCAATTAATTTTTTTTTTTTTGCAAAGTAACCAATAAATGCATGTGAGGTAAACTCCGTTTTTGAAATTCTCTTGACTTAAACTTCAAAGCCTTACAATATTTACATACTTCTGACATATCACCTATGTCCATATTTTCAATCTCTATTCGCCTTTTCATTATTTCTCCGAGTAATAATTTCTCTTTCTTTGCACTAATGTGATGTTTACTTTCTTTGTTTCGTGCCTACATTTTTTTTGAGTCTTTTGAATTCCAGTTTTCATTATCTCTAACCTGCTCTGCATGTGTTTGGCCACCTTGTTTTTTAACCTCTTTATGACGTTTTACTTTGTTTTCTACTCTGTCTTTTATTTCTGACCTCGCTTTATCCTGCTTTTGTTTCAATGACACAGGGGGGTATTTTCCGTACGTCGCTTAAATCATCCAAGATCAGATGCTTCATCTTGGATGAGTTAATGCCAGTGAAACTCATCCGGGATAAGTCGCTTTTTCAAACGCAGCCGTGTAGTAGATTAGTTTAGCTGGATCTTATCATCCGAGATGAATGCGCGCGCCCGCGCTCTGTGAAAAGCCCATATATATTGAGTCTAGAAAACATGATCAGCAAGTCTTTGATAGGCTGTAACAAAATGACAAAAGAACGGGCACATTTTTTTTTCACACAAGCGGAGCAAGACATTTTATTGAAAGGACATGAAGAATTTCAAGATTTAATATGCACAAGGGGTTTGTCATCGATGTGTGCCATAGGTATGTTCCATATAGCCCTCTTTTTTGTTGGGTCAGTTGCAGGGAATGTCATATCCCTAGAACCTGTGTCTGACCAACGATGTATTGACGAAGGTCAAATATTTAATGAAGACACTGTCTGATTATTCGGATCTGCGTACAATCCAGTGCCCCAATCACATTTGGAAATCCTGGGTAATGAGAATGTTAGGCTGATTGTGAGATTCTTTATGGAACTGTGGGTATTTTTGCCTGTGTATTACCTACCTGCAATGGCATGAAACACCCCTTTTATTGCCTGAACACGCAGGTGTCCAGGAAACACTATGAAAACCCGAAGGAAATATTTCAGAGCCAAACAGACTTTACGAATTGCCTGGAAAACTGCACTTTTAGATAGATTTTCTGCATCGCCTATAATATATAGAAGTGCCGCTTGCAAGAAACCTCAAAGCAATGCCTACTGTCTGTGTGGTTGTGAGAGCCCGACTTCGCCTACTTTAACTTTGAATATAAGGTGCTAATAAATCTTTGAGGTACAATATTCCCCCTCAGCTAAAGTGGTATCTTTCAAAAAGAATTTCCTCCGGGAGCAATAAAGGATCTTGCCGATCACGCAAACCCCTCTCTATATGAAATTCTCTTCTTATAATTTGCGCACCGATATCAATTGGTCGCTCATTCATGAACGGCAAAGCCATGACTGAATGAATTCCATGCACGGATAATGATTAAGTGTGTGAGCTAATCCTTGTTTACATAGAGCAAACCTGCTCCATGCAGGTTTGAGGATTTGGATGTGCTGCTATGACAACACATCCAGCAAGAGTTTCGAAAAACCGACAGATCCAGGATCATGCCAAATCGTCAACAATTACATCCGGCTAAACGAGTAATCCACGTACGAAAAATACCCCCTGGTCCGTGGTGATTATTTTCTCTTTTTTGAGTAATAATTTCTGATTTGTTTGCACTACCGTGATCTTTACTTTCTTTTTTTTTATACTTTCTAATTTTCCCAGTTTCATATTCTTTAACTTTCTCCACATGTGTATCGCGACGTTTTTTTTTTTTGAGCCTTTCGAATTCCATTGCTTTCATAATCTCTAACCTGCTCTGTATGTGTATAGCACCAACGTCCGGATTGGATGTGCTTTTTTTTCAATTCCACTTGTCCCGGGCTGATAATTATCATTGCTTTCATAATCTCTAACCTGCTCTGCATGTGTATAGCACCAACGTCCAGACTGGACGTGCTTTTTTTTCAATTCCACTTGTTCTGGGCTGATAATTACTTTCCTTATTTTCTGAATTTGCACCTAGATTATTCTTTTCTTTTTTGTTTCTCCAACGCTTTTGAGTCTCTTTTCTCTGAACTGCTTTCTTCTTCACTTAGTCGTCTACGTTTCATTTATAACGTATTGTCCTTATACGCTTTATATGCGTTGAGAGCCCTGGATCAGTGTGTGCTCAAAGCCAAAACACAACTGAGTGTGTTGCTGTCCGTGCTCTTATTTGGTTGTAGGTAGGGCGTGTCTTGCAAGAATCTCATGTTCTACGTCATTGTGAGATGGTCCTGGGTCAATCTCTTGGCACAAAGTCTCATGTTTAAGGTCCCCGCGAGACACTCCGTGGCCAATCTCTTTAGTCTCACGGGTCTTTTAAGTGTCTTCCATGATCTTAACATGAAGATCACGTCTTGTCGCCCTACTGTTTCTCTGCAGGATTTTTTTTATAATAGAGAGATATAATGTCAGTTTTATTGTTCAGGAAAAAAAAATCAGAAGATTTTTTATTTAACCCTAGAATACATTTCTCTGTATTTACATTTGTTTTTTTAATGGAAAAATGCTTCATCAATGGACAAAATGCATGTCCATTCTTCAGAGTGATTCTTCTTTAAAATTTCATTTTGCTTGGTTACCTACTTGCTTAAAAATAGCTAAAGTGAAGTCAAAACTTACTACAACGTGCATTCCTAACCTAAGGGTATGCTTTTATGGAATAAACCAACTACTGTATTCTGACTTTTGCTCAGCTGTTCATTGTATTTGATAAGGTAACTACTGGAATTATTAAATAAGGATTATTCTTTATATTTTTGTACATTCTGTTTGAGGTTGAAATAAAGACTGAGCTCAACAAATGAAGTTCAGTCTGAAGTGTTTTAATCACCACAGAACCTGCTTCACTGACAATAATACAGTGGTGTGAAAAACTATTTGCCCCCTTCCTGATTTCTTATTCTTTTGCATGTTTGTCACACAAAATGTTTCTGATCATCAAACACATTTAACCATTAGTCAAATATAACACAAGTAAACACAAAATGCAGTTTGTAAATGATGGTTTTTATTATTTAGGGAGAAAAAAAAATCCAAACCTACATGGCCCTGTGTGAAAAAGTAATTGCCCCCTGAACCTAATAACTGGTTGGGCCACCCTTAGCAGCAAATAACTGCAATCAAGCGTTTGCGATAACTTGCAATGAGTCTTTTACAGCGCTCTGGAGGAATTTTGTCCCACTCATCTTTGCAAAATTGTTGTAATTCAGCTTTATTTGAGGGTTTTCTAGCATGAACCGCCTTTTTAAGGTCATGCCATAGCATCTCAATTGGATTCAGGTCAGGACTTTGACTAGGCCACTCCCAAAGTCTTCATTTTGTTGTTCTTCAGCCATTCAGAGGTGGATTTACTGGTGTGTTTTGGGTCATTGTCCTGTTGCAGCACCCAAGATCGCCTTCAGCTTGAGTTGACGAACAGATGGCCGGACATTCTCCTTCAGGATTTTTTGGTAGAGAGTAGAATTCATGGTTCCCTCTATCACAGCAAGCCTTCCAGTCCTGAAGCAGCAAAACAACCCCAAACCATCACACTACCACCACCATATTTTACTGTTGGTATGATGTTCTTTTTCTGAAATGCTGTGTTCCTTTTACGCCAGATGTAACGGGACATTTGCCTTCCAAAAAGTTCAACTTTTGACTCATCAGTCCACCAGGTATTTTCCCAAAAGTCTTGGCAATCATTGAGATGTTTCTTAGCAAAATTGAGACGAGCCCTAATGTTCTTTTTGCTTAACAGTGGTTTGCGTCTTGGAAATCTGCCATGCAGGCCGTTTCTTGCCCAGTCTCTTTCTTATGGTGGAGTCGTGAACACTGACCCTTAATTGAGGCAAGTGAGGCCTGCACTTCTTTAGACGTTGTCCTGGGGGTCTTTTGTGACCTCTCGGATGAGTCGTCTCTGCGCTCTTGGGGTAATTTTGGTCGGCCGGCCACTCCTGGGAAGGTTCACCACTGTTCCATGTTTTTGCCATTTGTGGATAATGGCTCTCACTGTGGTTCGCTGGAGTCCCAAAGCTTTAGAAATGGCTTTATAACCTTTACCAGACTGATAGATCTCAATTACTTCTGTTCTCATTTGTTCCTGAATTTCTTTGGATCTTGGCATGATGTCTAGCTTTTGAGGTGCTTTTGGTCTACTTCTCTGTGTCAGGCAGCTCCTATTTAAGTGATTTCTTGATTGAAACAGGTGTGGCAGTAATCAGGCCTGCGGGTGGCTATGGAAATTGAACTCAGGTGTGATACACCACAGTTAGGCTATTTTTTAACAAGGGGGCAATTACTTTTTCACACAGGGCCATGTAGGTTTGGATTTTTTTTCTCCCTAAATAATAAAAACCACCATTTAAAAACTGCATTTTGTGTTTACTTGTGTTTTATTTGACTAATGGTTAAATGTGTTTGATGATCAGAAACATTTTGTGTGACAAACATGCAAAAGAATAAGAAATCAGGAAGGGGGCAAATAGTTTTTCACACCACTGTAAATGTGCAGCTGATGATAAACCAACTTTGACATGTGGCAAATATTTTGTGTATATTCCATATATTTCCAAATTGATGGTGAAATCATATTTGGTTTCTTTGTTGTCATAACACTAAAGGCAGATTATTCTCGGAGTTGTGTATAGTCATATGTCTTTACTGACTCATTACTCCAGATTTAAAACCACTGAATCTATTTATAATCATCTATAAAGCCTTAAGGTAAGAAAAGGTGGAAGAATTCCATTCTTATGTCATTCTAATATTGTACACTCCCTCTAATGGTATTCCAGGTTTACACATGTTTTGTGGGAGATCTGCCTGTTAGCAATAAATGCGATAAATATAGAATGATTGTTTTTTAACCACAAATACTTGTGGAACTCCAATATGATTACACAAGGCTTTACATAAAATAAATTGCATAAGAATATTAACGTAGAACTTTCTGATAATACATACTTAAAGCCACAATAGACGTAGTTTAAGAATTAATGAAGATATTCAAATGGTGTTCTCTTTTATTTTTTTGATGTATTTGCTGTTCTAGCCTCACTATCTCCAGTGCCCTGAATTGAAGTAAGCAGGCATAAGAAATTTGTTACAATGAAAAAAAGTCTATTAAACACACTTTCATTTTTACCCATTTCAAGGTAACATTTCAGAAATACTTTGCCATTACTCTAGGGTTTACCTAAACTTAAAGGAATGATTAATGATCATCATTAATGCAGTGATGGTAACTGTCACAAAACTTGAAACATCATTCTGAAAAAGAACTCAAAACATAATGGGTGTATTTGTCAAAGAAAAGATTTCCTGGTTTAATTAACTAAAACATTGTGAGACACCTTTGTAAATAATACTTGAAGCCACATGTGAATTATGGAAAAAAGATGTATATAGGTTTCCACTGTGTACCCTGCTGGGCTGGCTACTTTGAGCAGGTGTTTTAAGCTGATCCTGCAACTAGGAAATTGGACATCTCTGGGTCCACAGATCTTGAGGCTAATCCTCCAACTAGCTGTGAACCACCAAGTCTGACTCAGATTGCACAGGTGGTGAATCATATGAGGGTAGGGAAGGCTGCAGGGTAGGCTTCAGGCTGGTGGTAAGATTGTCCTGCCATTGCAAGCAATCTTTACTTCCATTTGAGAGACAGGCATCATTCCAACTGACTGGAAAATGGGACTTGTCATCCCTATCTGGAAAGGGAAGGATGATCGCCTGGATTGCGGAAACTACAGGGAGTTAATACTCTCAGTGCTGAGTAAGGTTTTTGTTAAGTCATCCTCAATAGGATCTTTGATCACTTGATCAGTATAGTTTTATATCTTATAAGTCTATCGTTGACTGCATGGCACTGAGGGTTCTTATGGAGCGTAAACGAGAATATCAGCAGAGTTTTTTTGAAGCCTTTGTCAATTTTTGTAGAGCTGATCGATTTGCCCTGTGGGATATCCGGAGACTTTATGGGATCCCCCAAAGTTGCTGGATATCATGGATGGCCTGTACACTGGTACTGCGAGTACTGTGCAGAGTGGAAGCAGAACCTCTTCCCAGTTGATTCTGGGGTTCGTCAGGAGTGTGTTCTTGCTGCTATTCTGTTCAACGCTTCCATGGACTGGATGTTGGGCAGGTTTGTGGGGTCTGTTGGTGAAGAAACATTCACTGACCTTGACTTTGCCAATGATGCTGTGATCTTCGTGGAGTCAATGGAGTTTCTGATCAGGACTCTCAAGAGACTGAGTGAGGAGTCTGAGTGTCTGGGCTTGCAAGTGTCCTGGATAAAAACCAAGATCATGGCCTTTAATGACCTCTTGGACAGCCATCAATAGTGTGCCTGTCTGGGGAGAGAATATTGACCATGTTGAGAGGTTTACTCACTTCAGCAGTGACATTCATTTCTCAGGTGACTCCTCCTATGAAGTCAGTAGATGGATTGGGAGAGCATAGGGGTCATCATGAGGTCTCTGGAATGGGGTGTGTGGTTATCTTTGCAAGAAGACGAAGGTCCAAGTCTTTAGAGTCCTAGTGCTTCCTGTTTGGCTATTTGGTTGCGAGACATGGATGCTATCCAATGACCTGAGACGAAGATTGGACTCCTTTGGTACTGAGTCTCTTCAGAAAATCCTTGGAAACCACTGGTTTGACTTCGTGTTTAATGAGCAGATGCTCAAGGAGTCCAAAGTGAGGCATGTTACCTGCATTGTGAGGAAGCGTCAGTTACGGCACTACGGCCATGTGGCATGATTCCCTGAATCAACTGGACCAGGCCAAGGGGACACCCATGTAACACCTGGCTGCAGCAAATTTCCGGAGGGTGGGACTGGACTGTGTGTCTGCCTGGGGGGTTGCCAACTGTGATCCTGAGGTGTTTCATCATGTGGTGTGTGCAGCAATGTTCTGTACCAGTGCATGCTCCCCAACCTACTACTATTATGTATTGAAATGTGGGTACTAACCCCAAATTCAGAAAGACACCCGGTTAGTTTGGTCTCTGGTAAAAAATGTCATTTAATTTTCAAAACTCAAAATTACAAAGATGATGGAGTGGAATGTTCCAACACCACATTAAACAGGAAAAAGAACAGCATGAGCTACTTCTATTTTCATATGGGCCAACTACCCAACCTTAAGTATAGTTTTCTCCTTCCTACCTTCCAGAACTCCTCTTTCTCAAAGTTCTAGCCTCCTTTTCTTTTTGCCTGAGTAGCTCTTCAAGCTCATCTGACAGAGGAGATGAATTCTTTTATAAAGCCAGATATTTGCAATGCCAGATGAGCCTACCAGGAAACATTTCCAGGTCATCCCACTCCCATGAAGTCCACATTTTGCAAGAACCTTTGCGGGAATCTGAACCATTGAAGCAGGGCAGTGGTGTGTCTCAGTTAAGGCCTGGGAAAATACTGCTTCTTTAGATCACACCCACTGCTTTGACATGGTCCTACACCTCATCAATCCTGGATTCTTCTATTTAGATACCACTTCCCTCATTCTATTGCCATTGATTAATGTGGGATAGTGGCATGGCATGTCATGGAGCTGTGGCAAAACAGTGGATTGCAGTATTTTTTTATAATAGTTAAATTCAGATTTGTGAGTGTATATATGTGTAGGAAAAAGCTTAATGGTGGAACAAGCTGATTAATAATTCATGTGCATGAGAGAGATCAGCACATCCATCCCTCATTAGATAGATAGATAGATAGATAGATAGATAGATAGATAGATAGATAGATAGATAGATAGATAGATAGATAGATAGATAGATAGATACTTTATTAATCCCAATGGGAAATTCACATTCTTCAGCAGCAGCATACTGATACAATAAAAGTGGATGCAGTGGATTCTCCATAATTGATAGGAGCCTGCTGAGTGCCCTTTGCTCTGCCACAGATGTTAAACTGTCCAGCTCCATGCCAACAATAGAGCCTGCCTTCCTCACCAGTTTGTCCAGGCGTGAGGCGTCTTTCCTCTTAATGCTGCCTCCCCAGCACACCACTGCGTAGAAAAGGGCGCTCGCCACAACTGTTTGATAGAACATAAGGCATAAAAGATCTGAATTAATGAACAAGAGAGGGATCTGAATTAATGAAGAAGAGAGGAAAAAGTCAAAGTGAAGGAAATTCAAAGAAATTTCGAGATGAGAATCAGGAAAGTAAACAAAGACAAGAGAGAAAAAATGAGTGGAGAGAGCAAGGGTAAACATGATTCAAACCTGATGAATGAGAGGAGGAGGTAGGGGCAATCGAGGACTCTGGGAATCCCATTGTAAACTCCAATTGAGGTGGCAGAGTGGGAGCTGTGAAGATTGTGTCCGTTGGTGTCTCGCACCTGCTAAACAGATCCAAAGAGGGAACAGAAGACAATAGAGAGAGAGAGAACAGTACACTGATACAAGTAATGTGAAAAAGACCAATTTTGATTTTAATTCCTAGTTTTAACTATGTATTGGGATTTTTTAGGATTTTTTTTAGGATTTATTTATGGACATTTATTGAAGATTTTTTAACTGTGCTATACAATGGTCCTGTTGTTTTCACTATTAATATAAATGTACACTGTTGCACTTTGCACCTTAACTTGTTTTTGTCTCCTAACTTGCACAAGTTCATCTCAGTCTATGAACTTAAAGATGCTCCAAATAGTGGATGGTGCTCATTGATTACAGACTTGAAGCATCACAGGAATCAGTGGGTGAGGTCCATTGAACTTGCTTCCCAGGCTTCCTCCTGTTCTCAACTATCTTGTGGGGTTCATCATTTATATTAATATGATGACCAAATACTATTACCAAGACAAAGTCTCAGTACTGTCTGGATGCTCCAGATGCAACATCCTTGGCCCTTAGGCTGCACAATCAAAAATCTTTGATTATCTAAATATTATCTTTTCTTTGCAAGAGCAAGAGTCGCATGAATTCCTGTATGAACACAAGGAATTTTTCACCCTACAGCCCACATGCTTTACTCATTCCAAAATCAGGAGTTTGAAATGACTAATCTTGCTGTTTTGTGTAATTTTGCGCCACTGGGTCCCCTTAACTCTGCTTGAACACCCTCTTCTGACTGAATTTCTGTATGATATACAGCACAAATATCACTTACCAGTACACGGCTTCTGAATTTGACTCTAGTTTCAGTTTTACATTTTGTAAGCACTATGTTATGGCATCTAGTAGAGTGATAACTGCCCCCTCAGGCTTATAGTCTTTAGTACTAGGACGATTTAAAGATACCAAATAAAGGACTGTATTAGCTCTTCCAACCATTGTAGAAGCTTCTCCATAACTCTTAAAAGAAATTTCTCAAACAACTCTGCCTCCGAAGTGTCTTTTCTTAGGTTTATAAGAGAGTGGGTATTCTCCTTTGACTCTGTGCAGATGGAAATAATATTGTCAAATATTAAAAACAAAGTAGTGATAGGTATTTTTTCACAATACTTGCTTCACATGTTGCCTTATGAGAAGTCATCATCTGCCCCTACAACCAGCAGACATCTATGGAGCAGGCTCATGTCCAAGTCTACCTTCAGTGTACACATAGGAATCCATGTTTGTTTGTTTTTTTATCTTCCATGATGAATTGTTTTTGCTTGGTTTTATTGGTAGTCAGTGGGACTAGTGTACTTGTTCTTTTGTGGTTTCCCTTTTGTCAGGACCACACTGATCCCCTCATTGTCTTTCTTGTAGAGATCTTTGATCTGATTGACAGATAATTAACACTCAGGTCTGCTGTAATTGATGAAAGCTGATATGTGGGGGGCATGTTTGATACTTCTCAAGAAGCCGGTCCTATTTCCTTCACAGCTCTTTTTCTCACTTTTATCTCAGCAAGACATGGCACACCAGCCAGCTAGTAACATCCCATCCAGGATGGCAGTTCTCTTTGCCATCATGCTCTCCATTGTATTGTTCAATTTCCTGATTATATGTCACATTTTAATCTTATTACGTTATATATAAAATGTTTTTTGTCTGTTTTTACTGTTAACAACACAATGGTTTAGTGGAGATTCTTAACAGCTTCAGGACATATTATAGGGATATAAGTGGACTGCTGGGTAGGTTTTCACGTTGGATCTAACACTGTTGGGATAGTCTCTGGACTGCAGATATTCTATAATTGGATTTGGGGTATTTGAATATGACTGGATGAATCAATAGGTAAATGGGGGATGTGTTTGTTTGAGAGTTTCTTTAAATTCACTTGCTGTTATCATGTCTAAGTCTGCTGTAAGGGCTAAATGCTGCTAGGATAAGATGTAAGAATGACATGATTCTGTATTTAAAAGAATAGGCTCACATAGTGGATGGCCATCTACATAAAAATATGTACTTGTAAGGAATTGTTTCTATTTTTAATATTATAAGTGATTTGTATATTTTCTGATGATACTGGAATACTCTCTATTGCTATATGGAGCATAAAATAATTATTAAGGAAAAGATATAGAAGGATTTATCTAAATAAAAAAAAACCTTGTTCAACTGAGGTGTGGCAAATTTCAGTAATTTTATTTAAGAGAATATATATTTCTCTTACCACCCACAGTCAGCCTTGACTAAATTCCAAAGTATTTGTATCAACGGGAAATTCCCTGGACCTTCAGTGGCCAATGCACTACCAGCTGCTTAATCCCTGGCTGCCTACACCCAAGTCCTAAACCCAAATAGTACGTAGTGTGCAAGGCAACACCTAAATAACAAAAAAGGTAAAAAACATTCTAGACAGAAGGAATGTACAATAACAGAACATCAAGATGCAAAGCCTCAGCTGGAGTGGAAAATGACTTCATAAAGAAATATTGACATTAACTTACAAATATCACACAATTTAACAAAGGACATATTACTTTTCTGTAGAGCTTTTAGATGTTAATTCCTACATTAATTACAAATCCTTAGGAGGAAGGAAAATTCTAAAATAAACATTGAAATTAGCAAAGCATAGATTACAGGACGGAAAATACAAAAGAATGTAAAATCAGCTACTAAACCAGACAGAGCAGGCAGGCGAAGGCCTGTACATCTCCTTAACATGCATATCAAACATACTTTTCATATTGGTTACATTTGCTAATTCCAAAGATTGAGCAGAGCCAACTCTGGTGTGACCACAACAAAAAAAATCCCATCAACAGTATAACTTTCATAGACATCATCTACTAATGACTCACTCAGTTGCCGACATATGTTTGGAAATACACACCCCCTCATGCAAATTGTTCATTGTTGTAGCATAATGTGAGAAAAAGCTTATTGCACCTTTGGTGTTTACTGGCTATAAAAAACAAATATTCCATATAAACCAAAAAAAGTAGTTTCCTGAACTACTGTATAGTATTAGACTTTCTAAAGTTAATAGAGCCTATTCAGGTAATATTTGAAAGTGACTACAAAAGATTGCCTAGCTAACAAACAGATGAACAGCGGAAGACCCTCATATTTGTCACGCAGAGGATGAAAACAGCACTGGTAAATAAAGAACTTCTTTACAGGCAAAGACAACTGTCAAAAGGCAGTAGTAACTGACTAAAAAGTGTGTGCTCTCCCTTGAGGTAGAATTCACAAGATTCCCCTAACAACAATGGTGGGACAATGGTTTTGAACTGGGAGTGGGCCCCACTTTGGGGGAGTAACCCCTCAATGTTTTTGTTACATTTGTGGCCCCTTATTTGAGGACATCTCAACTTTTTTTCCTCTCACATTTGTGGGGTCCTCATCCTAAGGGGTCCCTCTCATTGTTTTCTTAAATGTATTGGCCCATTATTTTTTTGGTCCCTTTTTTCAGATTTGTGGGCCTCTCTTCCTCAAAAAGTTTCGTCATTTTGTGCACTCCTCTATATGTGCGGGGATATCCCTCTACATTTTGTCTCACATGTGTGTCTGTTTTTGGGGGTGGAGTTAGTCCCTTGATTTTTTTTCTTTGTCACATTTATGAGCCCCTCATTCTGAGGGAATCCCTCACCTCTTTTTGTTACAATTTTGTGGGCCTCTTATCATTGAGGTCCCTCAATATTTTTTGTCACATTTGTGGGCACTTCAACAATTTTTGTTATATTTGTGGGATCCTCATTGGGGTTAGGCCCAGGGCATGAATCCTGCTGGCTCCACTACTTTCTAACAATAGCTGTAAGACCCAAAAAGTGGTTGATAATTCCACCAAGAGAGTTGTGATGTCTTGAAAGTGGTAAAAGTGAAAAGGAAAGCTGGAAGCCTTTACCTTGCCTGCCCTTTTAATTAATAAAAAGCTTACAGAGCAGCATTGGATCATTTTGGCCTAGTAGCTATGAAATATTAAAGAATACCTTTAACCTTAGAAATAACTGAGAGGACATGCTTTAGAAGAATTCTGCAGATAAAGGCAAAAGCCACTCACTGTGCATAGTAAATTTTAGGACACCCTAGGAGGAAAGGTGAGTTGAAAAGAAAAGTAAGAGGAGAGAGTAAAAATATCGACAGTCTAAGAGCACAACCTGAAATCCCACTAGTCGTCACAACCAGAGCACCTCAAAAAGTTATACTGGAAGGAAAGTATTATAATGAAAGTAATATATCTGTGCATAGAGAATTTTTCATATTGCACTAGAATTTGATGAAAGTCTCTTCTTTATTACATTGATTGGCAATGTGAATAGACGTCAGCAACAACTTCAGGGAGTTCAATTTTGAACACTCTTAAGAGAAGAGGAAAGGAAATTGAACTTCACAGAGTTCAATTTAGGTAGATTTCTTTTAAAAAACAGCATACTTTAGTACAAAATAGAATACATAACTGAAAAAGATCTTCCACGAATGAGTGATCATTATTTGTGTTGTTTTAGTAGAGAGACATATCATCTCACTTGATCAACATTCTCCATTAAGCCTCCCACAGTGGGTCTAATGCATGTCTGAATTCCAGTCTTAGGTGGTAAATCTGAGCAAAGTGCAAAACTTGTAAATTGTACAGTTGTAAAAAAAATTGAACATGTTAATACTTATACATACATGGATAAGGCTAAATGCCAAAAGGACAACAACAACAACAGCAATAATAAAAATAATTTACAAAGACAGCAATGTAGTGCAGTGGTTAGCACTGCTGCCTCTTGTATCCAGCATTCTGGCCTTAAATTCGGCACCCAGTTGCCTACATGAAATTTGTGTGTTCTCCATCATCTGCTTCATGGATTTTCCTTGTGGTTAATCAGTTTTCCTCCCATATCATCAGTGTGTTAGACCAACTGGCAATTCCAAATCAGCCCAATCTGCATAGTGAGTTTCGGTGTGAGTGAATGGGCCCTACAATAGGCTGACATTCTGTCCATGGCCAGTTCTAACTCTGCACCTGATACTGCCTTGATATGTCCAGTTCTCCAAACACTATGAATTGGATTAAACTGGTTGGATATTACTATAATACTTCACCATCGAATGAGTGATCAGGTATTCTCCTGACACAGCAGGAGTGCCCAGATGAATTGTCCTAAGAATGAGGGGGGCATCTTTTTTTTATATATATATCGTAAGGTTTCTAAACTCTTTTGGAACTCCCCCCAACGGGATGACATGCCAAAGTGCACCTCGAAGTGCAAACCCTGTGTCTGTGGAAGACAGTATATTGGTTGCCGGGGCACCTGCAGGCTCCCAGGGCTGTAGCATCTCGCTGCGAAAACAAATCCTAAAAGATCGTGGCCACACTAATGCAATATTTTGTTATTAATGTAATAATGAAAAAATAATAAAATGCATTACTATAAATGCTGCGGTGGGTTGGCACCCTGCCCTGGATTGGTTCCCTGCCTTGTGCCCTGTGTTGGCTGGGATTGGCTCCAGCAGACCCCCGTGACCCTGTGTTCGGATTCAGCGGGTTGGAAAATGGATGGATGGATGGATTACTATAAATGTTTGCAATGTGCCATCTGTTGGAATGACAGAGACATAGCAACTGGGCAGGGACACAGTTAAACAGGCACGCAGACAACTGTCCTTTTATTAAGGTGGATTGTTATCATGTGTACAGAGTATAATGAATTTTTTACTTACATGTGCTAATCAACTTGTGACCTTCAGTCCCTTTCATTTCCCTTTTTATTCTCTTGGGGTGAAAAATGTGAAGGGGGAGTCCCCTGTTTAGTTTGGGCTAGTTAACTGATACTCTACATCCAAAGTTTCTTCAGGATGTGACCTGTCTGATACACTTTTGGTTTCTCCCTGGAAAAAAAAGCAGAACCTGTCTTTCAGACATCTGCAGATCTCAGTTCCCTTTCCAGGGGTTTTCCCTGTGCTCCCAGCATGTTTTGCACTAGGGGATAGGGAAAAATGTGACTACAGATATTATAAACAGTATAGCCACTCTTTACTTAACAATCCTGGTTCATATGTCAGTGCACTATTTATGGATTTGTCTTCAGCATTCAATACTATTCCAGCCTCACATGTTCATTTAATCCATATTCTACAGTATGTATTTAAAATTTTCTCATAAATCTTTCTCAGAGAGTTACAGCAAATACCAGCTTTTCAAAAGGCATTGAATCAAACTTGATTCTCCTCCAATTTTTTTCTTTCTCTTTTCATGTTTTCACAGTATATTTTTGACATGATACACAACAAGCATTATTTTTCTATTATCAAGTATATATATTTCATTCTAGCAAAATGACACACACTTGGGGAACACAAGGTGCATTATTAAAAACAAGTGGAATGGTTATTGAGCTTGTGCAATAATACATACTGTATCTTTGTCTAATTGTCAAAAAGCTAAAGAAATGTTATTTGATTTTTTGGAGAAAGACATCTCTAATTTTTACATTTTCATGGTCTATGAAGAGGACATTTTTTTATATAAATATTTAAAATTCACACAAATAGTGATCTTAATAGGATTTGTAACACAGTAAATATCTATTTTGATTGCAATCAATGCTTATTTATCTTTTGTAAACTTGGATTGTTCAATATGGACATGGTATCACGTACTTCTTTCATTGCAGCTTGATTCAGGTATACAGCACTACTGCATGATTAACAGCAAAAGAAATCGAGATTTAAAGAAACTCCTTAAGGGAAGAATGGCAGTTTGATGTATTCATCGTGGACTTTTTATAGGCTGTTGTATTTGTTCTCATGCATCTTCACTTAAACTAACCTGTGAAAATTGATAGTGCCTCTGTTCCTAATTTATGAAATGCTGGCAAGTCACAGTTATGCTTACCATTCTGCCACTAACCTGGATTGGAATATGGTTATGTCACTAACTGTCCCCTATACCAGTGAGGAACCACCAGATGTTAGAAAGTAGCAGCTTTTACTTGCCATATTTTGTGCTGTTTTCAGGTGTTGCACATTAGAAATCCTTACACCACGTAGCACCCCTCACAGATACAACACGTTAGCCATATCTGAGTCACAAGCCAGATTTTCCAGTTTTGTTTTTCAAAGCATCTTTGAAAAATAAAGAAATCAGGTTTTTTGCTTTCAATAAAAATAGCTGTTAAAAACTACAAGCACTGACAAAATTAACCATCTCTAACATACATGCACTGCTTTATATTGTTTACAGTGTATATTTGTTTCTTATTATAGAACATTATTCAGAATATTTGAAAACTTTCAATAACTGTATATAAGAGTAAGAAAGCATCATTTGTCATATTTGAAAATACATATATATATATATAGTGTATATATAAGAAACTAAAAAAAGTTTTGAAGTAAACGATGCCTAAAATACTGCTTAGTATTATATTCACTGTATTATTTTTTTCAGTGTAAAAAAATGTTTCTAATATTTATATAAAATTCACCCTTAGGCAGCTTCCATCAGTCCCCTATTTAAATTATTTTGAAGCAAAACCTATAATGAACCTTTTTACTTCCCTTCATAATTTTAAACACTTCTGTTATGCCTAATTTTTTCATAACACTTGTCCAGTTCAGAGTCACAGGGAACCTGTAAGTATCTTGGCGGCACAGGGCAATCATGTCATCTCTTACACTTCGTTTGCATAAACTGACCAGATTAACAATATTTTTTGCTTATTTTCATACCTAGCAGTTCTCATTGTTGATCTTTTTTGGCCTTTTTATGGAGATGTTATACAGCGTGTTCTATGAAGTACAGAGACCAGAAATACATTCAGTACTCCCTATGAGGCCTTAGATCTGCATTTTACAGATTCACAGTGTGGTATGTACAGTAAATTAAAAATCAATTAGCCTTCTTAATCATTTCTATTCTCTGTCTTGATGTGGACAGTAATGAGTTTCCTAAGACTCCCAAGTCCCCTCATAAGGTGAGATTGAAGAGTCAAACCTCCTCTTGTTCAATCATACGCACCATTTCTGCTTTTTTTTTTTTTAAATTTACATTTGTTTACATTAAATGTAATCTGTTAAAGTCTGAATTCTGTAACAGACAGTCCGAAAACAACTCCACCTTTGCAGCTAATTTGGTGTCATCTGCAAAATTAAGCAGTGTGTTAGTTTTATTTTTATCAAGATCTTTTGTATAAATTAAAAAGAGCAACAGTTACAGGACTTATCCCTGAGGGAATCACAACTCAATGTTTTCTTTGTTTAATCCAGTTCTGCACCATCTGCACACTTCTCTTTAAATTCACACTAATTAAGTTATCCAGTTATCTATAGACCAATGCATGTCCCCTATTTTTGGAATGACTTTTTAATCAAAGGCATTTCACTTCCCTCAGCTGATATACAAAACCCTACAATCAGTTCAGTATTATGAACTGAGGTGTTAATCATACTGATATGACAACTTTATGCCCAACAATTTCCCATTCAGCTTGTTGTTTGTATGGTTGTTTTTTTAGTGTAGATAGCAATTTCACAATATTTATTACTGATGTGTTAATTAGTTCAATATCATAAATCTCTGACTTGATTCTCACTCTGGGCCTATTCTTAGGTAACAATCATTTTAGGATTTAAAATACTTCTATGTATGTGAAGGTGTGGTTAAAATATCAATAAGCTCTTTAGAAATTTGACTGAATGTATGAAAAATTATTTAGGTGTAGGAAATTAGAGTATATGAGATTAGAAAATGGCATTTGTATCAGGAATAAACCGTTGTTTTACTCTGGAAAAGAAAGGCTTATTTTATCTTACTAGAACACAGATGTCGAAAGTTTTGCACCACTCAAAAAGACAGTCAAAGATCCACAGAATTAATTTAAGACTTTCAATGAGACATGAAATCTCTTCATAGGCCTGTTTTCTGTTAAATTAATGTTAATGTCATTGTCACTCTTTTAAGGGTTACTTTAAGAAGGGTATGTTTCTGTTATTTTGATCTCTGAAACTGCTTCTATAGCTGTGCATATCAATTAAGCCAATCCTAGGCATGTTTTCTTGGGGTAAAACAGTAAGTTTTACAACATGCAAGATTTTCCCTTTATATTTTCTAACATCAAATGGAGTGCTGAAAAGTCTTTTAAGACTTATGTGGTCATACTTTGTCCCATGGGGTAAGCTTTGATCTTGTCTTAAAGTATTTGTTTTTGGGTCTCATATTGAATAAAAATGAAAAGGCTGAATATGCAAAGGGAAGATAAGCAATGCTGTCTTTTGGAATGCATGACTGTGCATTTTTAGAATTCTTTATAATTCTTGAAAGATTATCCATATTACTAACCGAAGGTTGTAAACCGGATATGGACGCAGGGCGCATCGAGGCGCACGCACACTGCCGCACTGCAACGAGCCTGCCCATAGCTAACGACACAGCCACAGAAAACACAGAAACGAGAAGGTTATAAACCGGATGTCACGCGCACTGCCGCACTGCAACGAGCCCACCACCTGTAAACTAGACTTGCTCTAATCCACTGTGCCAGTAATGTTGATCACATAATGGTCATTCAGTTTGGCGCCCGCCCCAGAGTCCAGAGTCAAACGCAGCGGCATCCCACCCAAACAACACAACCTGTGAGCTACACTTGCTCTAATCCACTGTGACAGTAATATAGATCACATGACGGTCACAGACTCTAACCCAGAGGCTTCCCAGACTCAGTGGCTGGCACACGAACACCACAACCTGTAAACTGAACTTGCGCAGTTCAGTTTACAGTCCCAAAACGCGGTGGCACCCGCCCCAGAGTCAAACGCAGCGGCTTCCCAAAATGCAGCGGCTTCCCAGAGTCAGTAGGTGGTGCCCAAATAACACAACCTGGGAGCTACACTTGCTCTAATCCACTGTGCCAGTAATATAGATCACATAACAGTCACAGACTCTAACCCAGCGGCTTCCCAGACTCAGTGGCTGGCACATGAACACCACAACCTGTAAACTGAACTTGCTGTGCTCCACTCTGCCAGCAGTCGGTGTCAGCAAAGGCAATGGAATCACGTCTCCACAAAACGAGACCGCTTTACTACAGATATGCTTATGTAATTAAATGACATTTCCCCAGACGCACCCACCCTCCATGATATGTCATCCATCCAGATATCGGATGGAACAGAAACTGATTGCCATTCTTGGATTTCCGATTCGCTAGCGAATCGCGGGCTTACTTGTTGATATTCTGTTACTGAATATCACGTTCAGTTTGCTAATAATAGTGTAAATTGGCAAGATTGCTGACTGATTATTTTTTTGGTATCATTATAATGAGTGGGTGAATGCTGAAAAGGTATAGCTGAACCTTAGCCTCTGAGGTTCACTATTTGAATATTAAAATTTGGTGAGTATTTTTCAATAGTTTAGCCTTTGAATTATATGTAACACACACTGCCTAGTTTCTGAGGTTACAAGAGGGCTTCGCCCCCTGCTCGCTTCGCTCGCCTACCCTGGCGCTTTGAACCCGTGCCCGTTTGGCAGCCATAGTTTCAGACGCGCGTTGTAGGAGCTTGCGTTGTTTTGAATCCGTGCTTGCCCTGCTTCTGCAGTTTGAGAAGCGCGTTGTAGGCGTATATCCGTCAGTCGAGCTTGTTCGGTTTGAACCCGTGCCTGCTTTGCCTCCGCAGTTTCAGACGGTGGGTCGCGTTCGCCGTTTTGTACGATCCCAAGCAGCACATTATTCCTAACTTCACTCCGCAGTAGTGCCACGCACAATATGGCGGTGACGCCTGCGCCTTCACTACGCAGTAGTGCCACTCACAATATGGCGGCAACGCCTGCGCCTTCCGTATTATGTCGGGTTTTACCATGCTGTGTAGGCGCCTTTGCCTTTCGTACTTTCCCACACCTTCCGGGTCTGCCTCCGCTGTGTGGTGTGGACGTTTAACTGTCGTTTTTTCTGCTTTTATATTCTGTATCTCGCTGTGCATGTGTTTCGTGCCTAGGTTTTTTTGAAGCTGTTGCATTGCAGTTTTCATCATCTGTAACCTGCTCTCCATGTGTGTGGCCCCGATCTTTAACCTCTTTATGACGTTTTACTTTGTTTCCTACTCTGTCTTTTATTTCTGACCTCGCTTTATCCTGCTTGCAGCATGTCAGACGGTTCGTAGTCTCTCCCGTTTCGCTCTGGGGCGGGGGGGCTTTGTGTAGCGCCTGCGCACATTCGTAATCTCTCCCGTTTCACTCTGGGGAGGGGGGCTTTGTGTGGCACCTGCGCACTATGTCTCCTGCGTCCACGGGCAGGTCGCTGCGTCCATATCCGGTTTACCATTCTCGGTTAGTAATATGGATATTCTAAAGCACACATTAAGGAAATGGCAATTAACCTTTGAGGTTGCTTCTGAAATATTTATTATACATTACATGTATCTCTAACATATTATTATAAAGCATACTCTAGTTAAATAGCATTTAACCTCTGAGTTTATACAGAACTTAACTATTGAACATAGTTGGTCTGTTTTCTAGGAGTCAGCATTTAAGCATTCAGACAGTAGTAAATCATGCTGACTTAAATCTTACAGACAAAATTGGTCTTTTAGACTAAAAGCAATCTTTTGGAGTCAGGTTAATAGTCCATACTGCAGTTTCATTGCCAATTGGGAAAAGTTAGGCTGTAGCGAAGCTGAAGTTGAAAAGCTTGGCGTCTGTCTGTCCTGACTCAGCAAGTAAACAGATAACTAATTGCATGAGAAGCGGGCAAAAGGCAAAACAAAAGAAAATAAAAATTAACCAAAGCAGTCGAAACCCAGACTAGAAGTAAAAATCAAGGTCAATAAGTTGAAAATCAGGCAATACGAGAAGAGTAAACATACAATAAGTCAATATGAAGTTAAGGATTTTATTCGCAGATCGGATAAGGCACTTATGGAAAGGCTGACCTTTTATGTCGGTTGCTGACCGAGTCAAGGTCACGACTCTGGAGACCCCACCCCTAGAAACGCAAGACTTAACCCTGACAACGGTACACAATATGGCTACTCTTAAAGGAAAAGGTTACAAAACATCAATTTTCAGCCTAAATCATGAAATTGTCTAAACTCGTAACTAGCAAAAATGCCTATTTAGGTTATATTATTTATTTGTTTATCTTCTATAAAAAGCTATATTCCTGCTTGGGACAAATAAAACACCATCTATCTATCTATCTATCTATCTATCTATCTATCTATCTATCTATCTATCTATCTATCTATCTATCTATCTATCTATCTATCTATCTATCTATCTATCTATCTATCTATCTATCTATCTATTTTGGAAACACATGTATTAGTGTGAATAGTACAATGATATGGTTCTTTTCTGATTTTTAGTCCAAGATGATCTATGTACTTGTATATCATTTTTTCAAAAATTTATCAACAACATTAAAGTTATAGTTTAGGAGATGAAAGGAAAAATAGAAAGGATGAAATTGCTTAAAATATTGTAAGGCAATTGGCCAGATGTTGCTAGTATCAAGGCTACCATTAGAATGACAAACGGTAGTGTCCGTCAAACGGTTATGTCCTACAAAAAGACTCCAGTTCATAAAGAAAATAGGCAAAGGTACTAGGACAAATGAAGGGTTCACCATACCTTAGTATCCTCTGTATTCCCACCCTGGCAAGATTTTAACTGCTTCTAATATGAAGCTCTTTCTTTGCACAGATAATATAGGCAGGATAGGAGGGGATATACTTGAAGTTGGAAAACAGAAAGAGGGTTGAAAATAAGGTAGCAATAGTTTTATCACTAGAAAAACTAGATAGTTACTAGGCTGTTTGATACCCAGACATCACTCTGAGCCTCTTGTAAGTCTCACATTACTGCTATACAGTATATGGCATGACAGGTACCGTTTACATGATTTCTAATTGCCCATTACAAACCATCTGTTCTATAACACCCTGCCACTGTGACCTTGGTGTAGCAGAGGAGCGTGCATGCCTCAATGATACTTAGTGCTTCGTTGGTATAATTACTTAATGCAAAATGATTTAAGGAGAAGGAGCCAGGCAAAGCGCAATCCATAATATTTCTCTGAAAATCTATTAAAAGCTCAACTTCAAGAGCTAGGCCTAGACATGATGTTGTCCAGTGAATTTAGCCTGAAGAAGCCATGTAAAGCTGCTACACTATGTGGACTTATTACCAACAAGGTGAAGGCATGCAATGTCAGATGAGTGGCAGGCGTGGGTGGGAAGTCTACGCAGGGATCATCTTTGGATTTGAGAAAAGTCCCTGAAGACGGCTGGTACTGATAGAGTGATGTGGTTGGTCTAGCACAGGGTCTTTATAATACAAGACTAGGGGATGAAAAAAGAGAAGTGAAGTTTTCTACAAAGTCTACATCAAGTGTATTGTGGGTAGCATTTCATGTCTCAGCAGAGCAAAATTGTTTGACTTATTTAAAAAACTTTTCAATTACAATTTATTTCCATTGGGTTGTTATTAGAGCAAATACATGGTAAAAAAAAACTGTAGCACTTAGTTGTACTACAGTGCATTCAGTGTTTATAACCAGAACAGTTTGAATGCCGAGGGTAAGGATTGTGAGAAATTAAAAAAACTAAGTGTTTACTTAAAATGCCAAAAGTTATGTTTGTAATGTATAGCAAATGTTTCTGATTATAAATGTAATGAGCACAACTAAAAACAGCTGTTGCTGCTGCTACATAATTCTGGCTACACATCCCCGGATAACATTTTCCCTTATGCATTTATTCTTACTCAGATTCAAAAAGAAACAGATAAAAACAATCACAATTATGAGCTGGCTCACAATAAAAAACAAGCTGAGGAGACCAGAGGTCTTTTTTCTTTGAAAATCATTCTGCCCCCACCCATTTTATTTATAAAAAGCCCAAGCCAACTGATACATATAGTACTAGGCAGCAGTTTACGACTGCTTTTCATGTGTATAGATTGATTCTCATTTTGAAAGATAAAGTGAACTGACCCTGACATTCCTTGTAATACAGTACTAGAAAATACCACACTCCAGCATTTCTAGGGATTCTAGAGAAGAATTATTGATCTGGTTTAATAATATAAGGTCCTGGGGCCTCATGCATAACAGCGTGCGTAGAATTCACACTATAACATGGTGTATGGACAAAAGCGGAAATGTTCGTGCACACAAAAAAATCCAGATGCATAAACCCGTGTGAATGACAACTTCCATATTCTTCCGCTATATAAATCTCGGTTAGCGTGAAAAGTAACATTTGTGCATGCGCCTGCTGTCCTGCCCCAACTCCTCCCAGAATTACACCTCTTTGAATATGCAAATCAATATAAATTGCCCTTAAGCTCTGCCTTCTGTGAAAAAACAATGGCATAAGCACTGGGGAAAATAGAAGAATTTCAGCGAATACCAAGTGGAGGCAAGGAAAAACTTACTATTTGTTGGTTTAAACAATGATATAATCAACAAAAGGAAGTTGATTGAATGACACAGAGTGTCGGAGAAACCCAAAATAAAAAATAAGTTGTCAGATATCAAAGTCGCCGTGAAAGGCAAGTCGTAGCCCACCATTTGAGTGTCATATGAAAACTTATTAGGGTGCAGAGAAAATAAAATAAAAATAGGGACACAGTGGGAAAAAAGTTTGAAATGCCAACTTTAATCTCAAAATTTCCACTTTAATCACGTACAGTGGAACCTCGGGTCACGACCATAATTCGTTCCAAAACTCTGGTCGTAACCCGATTTGGTCGTGACCTGAAGTAATTTCCCCCATAGGACTGTATGTAAATACAATTAATCCGTTCCAGACTGTACGAACTGTATGGAATTTTTTTTTTTTTAAAGATTTTTAAGCACAAAAATGTTAATTATACCATAGAATGCACAGCGTAATAGTAAACTAAATGTAAAAACATTGAATAACACTGAGAAAACCTTGAACAGAGAAAAGTAACATTGCAAGAATTCAATCTATAGCCTTACGAACCGCTCGCTGTAAACAGTTTTTTTTTAATGAGTTTTAAGCAAAGGGAAAAACATGAACATTTGAAAAATCCGTAATTTAATAAACAACCAAGAAAAGTAACATTGCAATAATGCACGCTGCGAACCGATCGCTGTAAACAAAAGTGAAGTAGAGGTTAAAATCCAATAGAAAAAAGTCTTCATTAAATACAACGAGATTAAAACAATGCTCAAATCAGTCTCTTTAAAAACAAGCCCGGTGCTTTCTTTAACTGCCTTCTTGGCCTTACGCGGCCAGCCCTCTCTCTCGCTTGCTCGCTCGCTCAATCTCTCACGCTCTCTCTCTCTCACTCACTCAGTCTCTCGCGCTCTCTCTCGCTTGCTCGCACTCTCACAGGGAGAGACTGAACACATGTGGAAATCATCGGCATGTACGAACCGGAAGGGAAACTGGCTTGTTCATCACCCGAGTGTGTAGTCGTGAACAGATGCAAAAGTTTGGTGAACTTTTTGGTTGTAACCCGACTTGTACATGGTCCGAGACGTTCGTGACCCGAGGTTCCACTGTAGTTTATTTTGTCATTAAAGTAGAACATCATAAACTTCATCTTTAAATCATTTAATTTACTAGTTTCTCAAATACCATCATAACTAAAGTAGCATGTTAAATGCTTTGTTTTTGTATGTGTTCTTCTATGTGCTCTATGTGTTTGAATCACTACGTGCTTCTTAAACGGGCTTTCTCTTCGCTGCGACACTGTGTCCTCACATGTTTAATTATTAACAATATAGAATATTTAAATGATGTTAATATTTTATCTTTATAATGTAATAAACATATTTTTGCTGCATTTCATCTGAAAAATGATATCGTCATCATATGTAAATATGCACTTTATAATGTGGCTCAGGTTGTGCAATATTATAACTGTATCGCATGTTTACAGTGAGGTAATTGTATTTATAAGTACAAACAGTTCTATAAGGAGCACTTGATGGAGTGATTGAGTGCATTTATAGTTCTTGGGATGAAACTGTTTCTGAACCGCGAGGTCTATACAGGAAAGGCTTTGAAGCATTTGTCAGATGAGAGCAGTTCAAATAGGCAGCATGGCTGAGGCTGCGTGTGCTTGATGCTGTATACCGATAATTCTCCTTCTGATCAGCTGCTCCGAGTGGTGCAGTGAGAGTAATATGTAAAAAGATGATCTGCTGTGGCAACCCCTAACGGGAGCAGCTGAAAGTAGAAGAAGAAGGTGCAGTGAGAGTAACAACACTAAAGCAGCTATGGTATTTGGAATAGTTTGGCCATTCCGTGAACCATTATATTGTTACAGGATAATTACAATCAGATGCCTTAAGCTAATAAACAATATGCGGTTAATTTCAGTGTATTTGATAAAGCCATGTCAGGGATGTCGATCTAAAAAGAAAGTGAAACCAACCTGGAGCAAAAGCACTGCTTTGACGCTGGGTGCCGCCAGTTTGCAAAACTGAGCAAAGAACTTGCGTACGGCAGGGTTTGAGCTACCAGAAAATTGTGCGTGGCTTTAGGCCAAGTTTAGGTTTTATACATTGCGATTTCAGCATGGAAACGGGAGTATGCAACATTTTTGTGCGTACGCACCGTGTATACACGAGGCCCCTGGTTTGCTTTCCCTATGCAAGCATGTTCTGTTACGGTTTACCTATTAAAAAATAAATTAAATACAAAATATATTTGGATGCTGCGGTGGGTTGGCACCCTGCCCAGGATTGGTTCCTGCCTTGTGCCCTGTGTTGGCTGGGATTGGCTCCAGCAGACCCCCGTGACCCTGTGTTCGGATTCAGCGGGTTGGACAATGGATGGATGGATGGATATTTGGATGGATAAATCTTTTATGAAACATTTGGCTGTAACTAAAGTTACATTATCATTAGATTTGATTCTTAGCATAGGGACAGGAACACTGGACTGAGAAGGGGTTCCAGAAAAATAAATTAGGGTTATTAGTTTTGTTTTTCTGTTTCTTCTGCTGCTGGCCCTGCACTCCATGAAAGGTGAATACAATTTTCTTGTGGCCTTTAGTTTCCTGAAGACATCTCTGCACTCATACATTTTCTTTGGTTTGTCAATATTTAGTCATTCGGCACATTGTCAGCAGCTGCCCTAATCCTCAGCAGCTATTTTATTTTTGCAAAGTTGCTCATTCTGGTAGGTGGCAGAGGATTCTGTTCTTTGGGCAGCACGATTTCAGTGATTACATCTTGTCAGCCCAGGCTAACTTGTTTTCTGTGAGAGTCAGTCTAAGCAGTGACAAAACAAAGATTACCACTAACGGCATATTTCATCTTTTTGTTTATGGCCAACAAATAGTCATTTATGAAGGTGCTGTTTTTTATACTGTTAACTAATTATTATGTTCATAATCCATATTACTAACCGAGAATGGTAAACCGGATATGGACGCAGGGACCTGCCCGTGGACGCAGGAGACATAGTGCGCAGGCGCCACACAAAGCCCCCCTCCCCAGAGTGAAATGGGAGAGATTACGAATGTGTGCAGGCGCCACACAAAGCCCCCCCGCCCCAGAGCGAAACGGGAGAGACTATGAACCGTCTGACATGCCGCAAGCAGGATAAAGCGAGGTCAGAAATAAAAGACAGAGTAGGAAACAAAGTAAAACGTCATAAAGAGGTTAAAGAACGGGGCCAAACACATGGAGAGCAGGTTACAGATGATGAAAACTGGAATGCAACAGCTTCAAAAAAACCTAGGCACGAAACACATGCACAGCGAGATACAGAATATAAAAGCAGAAAAAACGACAGTTAAACGTCCACACCACACAGCGGAGACAGACCCGGAAGGTGCAGGCGCCTACATCGCGCGTCGGAAGGTGCGGGAAACTACAAAAGGCAAAGGCGCCTACACAGCATGGTAAAACCCGACATAATACGGAAGGCGCAGGCGTTGCCTCCATATTGTGAGTGGCACTACTGCGTAGTGAAGGCGCAGGCGTCACCGCCATATTGTGCGTGGCACTACTGCGGAGTGAAGTTAGGAATAATGTGCTGCTTGGGATCGTACAAAACACCGAACGCGACCCACCATCTGAAACTGCGGAGGCAAAGCAGGCACAGGTTCAAACCGAACGAGCTCGACTGACGAATAGACGCCTACAATGCGCGTCTCAAACCACAAAAGCAGGGCAAGCATGGGTTCAAAACAACGCAAGCTCCTACAATGTGTGTCTGAAACTACGGCTGCCCAGCGGGCACTGATTCAAAACGCCGGGGGTAGGCGAGCGAAGCGAGCAGGGGGCGAAGCCCCCTTGTATGGACTAGAAGTGAAGACCAAATGAACAGGATTTTACTTAAAGTGTGGCAGAGATGATCAAATATTTAGTTATCCTTTATTTTTTAATAATTAAATTGTGTCTATTCCTAAATAAATACATTAAAATCTAAAAAGTTGTGATACATTTAAACACACAATGCTATATAAAATAGACAAAAAAAGTCTTATCAAATGCAACAAATTACATTTAAAGTTATGATTCTTTAATTTTAAACAACACTAAAAACTCCACCCTGACCCAATGCAGTTAATAGTTAATAACAAAAAGCCCATTATGTTATACTTCTTCATATTGATTAGACCAAGAGGAGTTAAACAGGAATGTAGGCAGGACTGAGTATGTTTTTAATGTGGTGTTGTTTTTTTCTTCATAAAAATTGTTGGGAACAGGCAAGAAAAATGAAAACACTAATCAAACTCAAAATGAAACAGAGATTTCAAAAGCAGAAAGTTTCCCCAGAGTTTTTTTTTTATTATTTCTTTTTATTGCTTAACTGCCAAGTCTCTCCCTTGTCAACCCTACAAGTGATTTTAAATTTCATATCTTAAAGGCTTTTCTGTGTGCCCTTCCTTCTTGCAAGGTGTAGTTTTCTCAACATCATGTGTCAATCAGGTGAGTGCCATGGTGCTGAGCAATATGTAATGTTCTCTGCCATAAAATGGCAATGCCCAGTCAAAATAACAAGGAGAATGATAAAAAAAGGAAATTATAAGAAACAAAAATTTTATATTTAAAGGACAATGCAGAATAGTTCAGACTACTGTCCTGGACAATCCTATAACCAACTACAAGCTGCCATATTTATGTTGTCAGTGCCCCTGACCAGTCTCACTGTTTTTTTGCAATTTTCTGTTTATATGTTTAGAGGTAAATTAAAGTGATTGATCTCTGAGACCTCTCAAATGATTCTGAAGGGTTCAAGGACCAACTGTAACAGTGAATGCATTTAAAATGATTTTGAATTCCAGTTTTCAGCTCTGCTATAAAAGGTGTAATTTCCCACCCCACCAAGACCCCACTTCCATTTTCTTGCACAACCTGATCCTGACCAGTGCTTTCTGGACCACTTCTTCTACATATTATTTCTGGGTGTGATTTCTTTATTAAGTTCCATCTTTGTTAAACAGTGTTCTGTCTAGCATTTACGCATTTAAAATCTATTACTATGAAAAAGAACATGATAAACCCAGGAAAATTTATTATTTTTTTTCCCCACCAGTCTGAATGAGAGCACAATGGTATTAATGAAGTCTGAATGTCTGATAGAAACATACAGAAAAAACAAAAAGAAATATAAACTCAATTTTCTAAATAGAATATTAGAATTATTGAAATATTGTTTGCTTCAAAATCAAATTTGAATTCTTAGATAAACAAACAAAAATGACAAGATTCATGTTTTTTTATGGTTTTTTTATGTTTATTTAGTTTGGTATTTTGTTTGTTCCAAAAAATGCATTATAAAATAGTGTTATGACAGTCAAATGTAAGTTTCAGTGAACAAAAGTAAGAAATTTAACAGTCAGAAATATAATTCGTCCAAGATATCACAGAAATGATTACAATGTGTATTCTAAACCACGCTAATGTGACATCCTCAGCCAAAAAGAGAGCAAATTAATATTAAATTAGATATCTTTATCCATCCATCCATTTTCCAACCCGCTGAATCCGAACACAGGGTCACGGGGGTCTGCTGGAGCCAATCCCAGGGCACAAGGCAGGAACCAATCCCGGGCAGGGTGCCAACCCACCGCAGGACACACACAAACACACCCACACACCAAGCACGCACTAGGGCCAATTTAGAATCGCCAATCAACCTAACCTGCATGTCTTTGGACTGTGGGAGGAAACCGGAGCGCCCGGAGGAAACCCACGCAGACACGGGGAGAACATGCAAACTCCACGCAGGGAGGACCCGGGAAGCGAACCCGGGTCTCCTAACTGCGAGGCAGCAGCGCTACCACTGCGCCACCGTGCCGCCCTAGATATCTTTATATTAATGAAAATAATTGGAGTTTAGCAGAGGCACTCACAGAAATACAGTGACTTATCTCACTCACTCATTAACAAAACAGTATTTCCTGTTTAGATTAAAAGCTGAAATTTGGCAGGATGGTACATCTAGGGTAGTAGGTGTCTATTAAGATAGTGACGCTTTTCTATTATCGTGACGGTGGGGCCATTGCCCCCACTGTCTTGCACTGCGAGTCATGCATGCGCAGCACGCCATTCATTGAAGGATTTACTATGGCTGTAGTGGACCAGTTGAATAATGTTAATGGGGTGTTGACTGTTGCTCATCTCAATCTTCATAGAGACAAGGACAAGGACAATCCCTGATGCCTGGATCTCGAGTCTACAAACCGGTTACTTAATTTTTGGATTTTAAATTATTAGACTGACCTACCCCACATGGTGGCGCAGTGGGTAGCACTGATGCCTCCCGGGTCCTCCCTGCGTGGAGTTTGCATGTTCTCCCCATGTCTGCGTGTATTTCCTCCCACAGTCCAAAGACATTCAGGTTAGGTGCATTGGCGATTCTAAATTGTCCCTAGAGTGTGCTTGGTGTGTGTGTGTGTGTGCGTGACCTGTAGTGGGCTGGTGCCCTGCCTGGGGTTTGTTTCCTGTCTTGCGTTCTGTGTTGGCTGGGATTGGCTCAACATTTACTGGTGGCACAATGCTTCTGAAGTCATCAGTATTTACTGTAAAATCCCATTTTCATGTAACTATTATGCTTCTTATTGACAGGTATTGTACTTGGAATATTCAGCTGAACTGAGCTTTTAAAATAAATTTGTATTGTTTTTATCTATGCCTAGTTTGTTTTTCTATGCCTAGTGTTTACTTTTGTTGCTGTGACACTTGTGTAAGAAATGTAAAATAATGCAATAAATGGAAAACTGGGTATTTTTTATATGCTCATACAGACAGATTTAGTTCACAGTTCCCAAAGTTAAACGTTAATAACTTGTGTGATTCCAGTATTTTATCAGTAACAGGCATACATACTCCTTGCAAGTGATAATAGAGGAACTGTGAGACAAGAAGAAAATGTTACAGTGCTGTTAGGCTGTTTGCATAGCCTAGTCCTATAGCCGGATGGAATTATTTCTTATTTCTATCTGCATCTTTAGATTGCTACAAAGCTGTACCAAAATTATAAACTTACTGAGTCCTAATTACTCAACGCTGTTATATTTGCATAACAGGTAGAGGTGAAGGATTTAAGCAAGATGACATCAGTTGTAGATAAAACGTCAAGGCAATCACGACATGGTGTATTGTTTATAGGAGGACTCTCTGAGACCATTACTGGCTGTAAGCTACCTTCTAACAGACAAGTGCTAAGTCGATTTTTTCATTTGCAAACTGTTGAGAAGAAAACAGTCCAGGATAGTGCTGCTGCAACAACAAAAGAGGTCATCCAGTTCTGGCAGTAGGCACGAATCCCTACGAAAAATGAGTACAATATCCATCCATTATCCAACCGCTATATCCTAACTACAGGGTCACGGGGGTCTGCTGGAGCCAATCCCAGCCAACTCAGGGCACAAGGAAGGAAACAAGCCCTAGGCAGGGCACCAGCCCACCGCAGGGTGCACACACACACACACGCACACACACACACACACCCACCCACACACCAAGCACACACTAAGGACAATTTAGAATCGCCAATGCTCCTAACCTGCATGTCTTTGGACTGTTGGAGGAAACTGGAGCACCCGGATGAAACCCACACAGACACGGGGAGAACATGCAAACTCCACGCAAGAAGGACCCGAGAAGCGCACCCGGGTCTCCTACTTGCAAGGCAGCAGTGATACCTACTGTGCCAATGTTCCGCCCAGAGTACAATATAATAAACAAAATTAAACAGCAGCACATGAAATGGAAAGGTCTGTAGAAAGCGAAACCCAGAAGATCAGCAGTTCAACATGTTTGTGGTGAAGGTGTATATCAAAGCGTGGTACACCTGTACCTCCCCAGTGTTATCTTCACAAAATGACCTCCAGCTGCTGAAAGCCCTGGCGATGTACCATGATATAAACAGAACAGTTGCAAACGCAGCAATACAGACTTTTACATACCATCTTTGAGTGAAACTTTTGTTGGGCATGCATTTTTTGATACTCAACTGTCTGTGACAGAAAAAAGAGAACTAATTGCTACACTAAACAGGAATGGTGATGAAGATCCATCTGTACAAGCAACAGTTGAGGAAAGCTGCATCGCTGAAACCCAGTTGGCACACTTTGTATCACATAATGCAAGGAAGTTTTTCACTTGTATGGAGATTTCACAGGACTTCCTCGTGGACGATCCTGATTCATGGGACAGTAATGAAGCATATATTTCAGCTCAGTGCAATGTCAAACACCTGAAAGTGGTCAATTATGCAGCAAAGAGAGGAGTGGCACTGATTCAGTCATTCAATTCGGCCATCACAAACCAAGCAGAACAGAAACAATACCTCCTACAAGTTGTAGAAGACCATTGCAAACAGTTTCCTGCACCAACAAAAACTCTGTTAACTAAAAAGCTCTGAAGAGCTGGACAGAACAGTCATATCAGCACGCACGTTTCTGAATAGTGAATATAGAAAAATTCTGATCTCTTGTGCCACCAGTAAATATTGTTTGATTGTCATAAAACTTTGTTTAATTTATCATGGTAACTAGATGAACAAAACTGAGGGCTAAGACATGAGAAAATAAAAACTTTGATTTTCACTGGCACCCTAGTACAGGGGTGGGCAAATTCATTCCTGGAGGGCCGCAGTGGCTGCAGGTTTTTGTTCCAACCCAGTTGCTTAATTAGAAAACAATCCTTGCCAATAATTACATTTCATGGCTTGTTAGTGCTTTAACTCTACTATGTCAAGTCATTCTCATATCCTAGATTTTTTTTTTCCATTCTAAGGATATCATCCAAATACTTTGAAGTGTAAAACGGATGGGTAATTCTCAATCCTTCACTTTTTTCTCTTCTCTTTCCTTCCAAGTATTTAATTAAACCAAATAGTGCACGATAAATACACACAGGTGTAAAGGGTAACAAGCAAAATGGAGAACTGCTGGTTTCTTTTGTCATTTGCATCTTATCATTAATAAGGAGCAATTAAAAACCAAGAATGCAACTGTTTAAGACTTAAATAAGCTATAAGGGTTCATAATCTTAACGAGGGAGATAACTAAAATGAAGCAGAAGTGTTTCTAGAGCAATAAGTGCTTCTTATTAAGCAATTGGGTTGGAACAAAAACCTGCAGCCACTGCGGCCCTCCAGGAATGAATTTGCCCACCCCTGCCCTAGTACACATCCACTGTGTCCATGGGGATATTAAAACATACAAGACTATATTACTCCCTCTGAAATTTAAAGTGAAGTACTTTAAGGTTTGGACTGCCATATCTGACACCTCACCCTGGCCAGTCCTAATAGGAAAAAGAAATGTCCTCTTCCCACGGGCCTTGGCCACTTGCAGAGCACCTACCCCCATAGTGGATAGAGAGGGGCTTGCCGTAGACATTGTCAGTCAAGGGAACGGGTTTGAAATTGAACCAGAGTTGTCCAGTGAGCTGGAGAGGGGAATCTTCAAGTGAAGACCCGGGACAGCTGGAAAACTTTTTCATGTCACCGCACACACCAATAGCCTCCACATAGCGGACACTCAATATGGACCCAGACAAAAATGAAATAGCAGTAGAAGGTGCAATGCAATGCTGCATCAAACATGGAGTAAAAAGAGACTGCCACCCAGGCAAAGTTTGCTCACCTACAACAAGTCGATAACAACTTGGATTTTGCATTCAGACAAGCCCACGTCACAAATAACTCTTACTATCTGGAGAGAGAGGACCCGAATTTTAAAACACCACATTTTTTACTTAAGGAAGATTTTCTGTATCAGGTGATTTCTGATTGCATGGGTGATGGATGTATCAAGCATTTGGTAGTACCAAGTGAGCATGGGGAGAAGGTTTTAAAAATCACTCACAGTCACGTTTTGGGGGGTCACCTCGGTGCGGGAAAGACAAGGGAACGCATTTCGAAATGCTTTTATTGGGTGAATATGGGCCGGGATGTGAAGCGATTTTGTAAGGCCTGTCCCAACTGTCAAATAGTTTCCGCCCACAGACCTGCCAGGGCACCCCTTGTACCGGTGCTTATTTTAGACGCCCCATATGAGAGGGTGGAATTAGATATTGTTGGCCCACTTCCCAGAAATAGCAGTGCTGCGATGGGTGGACGACCGAACTATTGCAAAAGCACTCACGGATAAGTTCACACATATTGGTACCCATCATGAGATTCTCACTGATCAGGGCACACCCTTTATGTCTCGCATCATGAAGCAGCAATGCTAAAGTTTTGGAATTAAGCAGTTACACTCCATGGTTTATCGTCCGCAGATGAATGAATTAACTGAACGATTTAATAAAACCCTAAAACAGATGATTCGGCAGGTAGCCCATGATGATCCAATTTTCTGGGATACAGTTGTACCTTTCCTCCTGTTTGCTGTCCGGGAGGCTCTGCAAGCATCCATTGGGATGAGTCCTTTCAATCTATTATTTGGGCAGTGACCGCATGAGGTATTGGACATTTTTCAGGATGAATGGACGGGGACTCACGACTCACCCCCTGGAGTGCAAGAGCAGATTGCCAGATTGTACACTATTGCGGTGGAACATCAGCAGGGTGAGCAGGAGGCACAAAAGTGTAATTATGACAAGCCGAGTAAACTGTGCAAGTTTAAGAAGGGGACTCGTGTGCTGGTGTTGATTCCATCCGATCCACATAAATTTCGGGCCAAGTGGCAAGAACCAGCAGTGATAGAAGAGCGTATGTCCCCAGTGAATAATAAAGTCAGAATTCCCAGGTGGCGGAAACCCATACAAATTTTGCATATTAATCTTTTAAAGCAGTGGCACGACAATCACGAAGTTCTTGTCGCAGCTGCAGCAGTTCCCCAGAATGAGGTCACTATTGGGGATGATTTAACTAACACCCAGAAAGTGAAACAGCTATCGCTGATCAAGGGGAACTCAGACGTCTTTTTGGCAACACCTGGCCGGACGACAATTACAGAAAATAAGATTGTGACTCCACCCAGTGTTACTATACAGGTGGCCCCATAAAACCTACCAGAGGCAACAAGGAAAGTGATACACAAGGAAGTCCAACAGATGCTTCAATTAGGCATTATTCAGCCGAGGAAAAGCAAATGGTGAGTTACAGTAATACTTGTCTCAAAGTCTGGCAGTTCAGTTCCGTTCTGCATTGATTTTAGGTGTTAAGATTTCCAAGTTTGATGCATACCTGATGCCGCATGTGGACGAGCTGTTAGAGAAGCTCGGGTAGGCTTCATATATCTCCACCCTTGATCTCATGAAAGGTTATTGGCAGGTCCCCTTGGAGGAGTCTAGTTGTGAGAAAACCGAGTTCACCGCTCCGGACAGGTTGTTTGAATTTACAGCACTGCCTTTTGGTCTCCATGGTGCACCGCTGACCTTTCAGCAAATGATCTTGCATCCCCATTCCACGTACACGGGTGCCTACCTTGACGATGTGGTCATTTTCAGTAATGACTGGGAATCTCATCTCAGCCGCCTTCGGGCGGTGCTTGACAGTTTATGGCTGGCGGGGTTGACAGCCAACCCTAAGAAGCGCAAGCTGGGTATGTCAGAAACCCACTATCTGGGATATTCCATAGGGAAGGGTTTGCTCAGGCCTCAAATGGACAAGGTGGGGGAGGTGTTTGCATATCCCCGTCCCAAATGACAGAGGCAGGTTTGTGCCTTCCTCGGGCTCGCAAGGTACTACAGGCGGTTCATTCCCAGTTTTGTACATCAGGTTGCACCCCCCCCGTTATTGATTTGACAAAGTGCTGAAAGTTGTCTGGACCAACGCCTGTGATAGAGCTTTCGCGGACCTAAATGCCGCTTTATCATCATTCTCGGTTTTGTGCAATCCTAACTTTTCAAAGGAATTTATTCTGCAAACGGATGCTAGCGATTTTGGTTTGGGAATGGTGCTCTCATAATGTTTTGAAGGGGAAGAGCACCCCATCACATTTCTCAGCAGAAAGCTGCTATCCATGGAGCATAATTATTCCACTATTGAAAAAGAGTGCTTGGTGATTAAGTGGGCGGTGGAGGCCCTCCGTTACTATCTCTGGGGATGACGGTTTACCCTGGTGACTAACCACGCTGTGCTGCAATGGTTGTACAAATGGAAGGATACGAATGCTGGGCTCTCTCTGTGGTCTATTAGCTTGCAAGCTTTTGCTTTTGATGTTCGCCACCATCCCGGGGCTGCATACACCAATGCTGATGTTCTCTCCCACCTAGCCGAGCCCAACTTGGACGGTCGCTTTGCCCACACCGGTGTGGACAAAGCTGAAGGGGAAGATGTAAGGTTTCTAAACTCTTTTGGGACTCCCCCCAACAGGACAACACACCGAAGAGTGTCCTGAAGCGCAATCACTGAGTCTGTGAAAGACAGCCTATCTGTTGACAGGGCAACCGCAAGTTCCAAGAGCTGTAGCAGCTCGCCTCAAAAACAAATCCAAAAGGATTGCGGTCGTGTTATGAGCACCTGCCACCGATTGGTGATGCAAGGAACATTGTAACTGCAGGGCACAGTATTACTTGGCCACTAACCTGGCCACGATCCTGCTTGATTGTGTTGACTGTGTATAGGAGAGTGGTAGATCCTGCTACAATTAATAATCATGCTGTTCCTGTTTCAAGCTGAATAAAGCTGGTTCTGCTAAAGTACTGAGACTCAGCCTCGTGTTTTGGGGTGCAAGAGAGGGACTCACATGTCACTCTATATATATATATATATTATTATATA
Organism: Erpetoichthys calabaricus; assembly: GCF_900747795.2. Classification (NCBI taxonomy): domain Eukaryota; kingdom Metazoa; phylum Chordata; class Cladistia; order Polypteriformes; family Polypteridae; genus Erpetoichthys; species Erpetoichthys calabaricus. The sequence continues at coordinate 146,783,722 of NC_041399.2, read as the reverse complement.
TAATTAAATAGCATACATTTAGCTTACGTTTATAAAATTTGTTGCAATGAAAAATCTGCAAACTCTGTGACTTGTCTATGGAGCTGGTTAGCCTATTTCTGAATTAAAAGAATAACTGAGGTAATGGACATATGATATCATAGAATACCCTAGAGCAGTAGGGCCCAGGTCATCAGAACTGTGACTCTGTCTGATGTAATCAAATGTACAACGCCCAGGGATTTACTTTTTCTAGAAACATTGTTAACTCGGGTTTTATCTTTTTTTTTTTTGCTTCATTGTTTTGAACTGGCCATATCTGGGTTATAATGTAATGGAACTTTATATTGTTAGAAATTGTTTGTTAATAATCTATCTATCTATCTGTCTATCTATCTATCTATCTATCTATCTATCTATCTATCTATCTATCTATCTATCTATTGTGACAGGTGGCCGGGTCCCATGCCCGGCCGGGACATCCCTTTTGTATATGTTCCGGGGGAGCAGCTATGGACATTTCACTACCTCCCCCGGGACGCTTGGTGGCAGCCTCCCTGGCTGACGATGGTGCCTCAGTTTCCCGCAGGGTTTCCTGGGAGATGGAGTTCTCCACAACCCTGTGGGGAGCTGGGGTGGCCGCCAGGGGGTGCTGCATGGAGCCAGGAACCCACCTGGACATCTCTGCAGCCCCACCCAGAAGTACAATTAGCCACAGGTGATCAAGCACCTGGAGCACTTCCGGGTGGGCTATAAAAAGGGCCAGCTTCCACCACCCATAAGCCAAAATCGGGAGGAAGAGGACGAGGTTGCCTGGGAGGAGTGGTGGTGCCAAGGTGGGAGAAGAGAAAGGATTGTTGTTGTGTGGAAAGAGTGCTTTTGGGACTGTGTGTTGCCTGTGGGTCACGGGGAAGACGTGTGCCCACGGGTGAAGAAGAAAATAAAAAGTCCTTGTTTTATATGTGCCTCTGTGTCCTTCTGTGCTGGGTAAGGGCGCCTGTATAGAGCCTTTGCTATACTATCTATCATTTAAGTCTTATTTATTTTAAGTGCTTTAAGCTGCACTCAGTTAAGAGCACTATTCAAGAAAAAACTCAATTGAATTCGCCATGTAAAACAAATCTTCTGAAATTAGCCCATTTAAGAATATTTTGTTATTGTTTGAAATAAAATTACTATTTTGATTAACAGCAGCCAATTTTAACAAATATGAAGGCAAAATAGAAATATCTTTATAGTGCTACTCTTCATTGTCAACTGTAGTGTGAATTGTGAACTATTTTCCATCCTTAATGTGACCTGACTTGACCTGCCTGAGCTCCATTTGGAAACCCAAAAGAAATGTAAGCAATTGTATCATAAATGTTGTAAGTCACCTTGGATAAAGGTGTCAGCCAAAAATGCAAATGATTTTTGTTATTTGTTTTGGTCTGTTCAACTTTTTCTGTCAGTTTGGTTATTCACTTCATTGTCATTGAAATGCTTCATTTCGCCTTCTTAGTTGTCAGTCATGAATATTCGTCAATGATGCTGTCCATCCCTGACACTGCCCCTACTGTGTGTATGCTGGTGGGAGAGCAACCCATTCTGGGAAAGGCAGACCCGGGGTCACAACGGGTAGAAGAATTATACCCTAGGTGCAGTAAGTTGGCTTCCATAGAGATGTTTTGTTGCTGTCTTCTCTTCTTGTTGATTGGTCTGTTATTGTACAAAGTGATGGACTCCTTTGATGATGGCCCACCTCCAAAGCACACAATCTCCAGCAAATGTCTCAAGCTGCCTATGTGGAATGCAGCAAACCTCGAGGGAATGCTTCAAGTGGTCCTTCCAGCATTTGTTCGGGCTACCCCAAGGTTGGGAGTCTATGTAAAACACTATTAGATAATTTATAAATGTAGAATGACTTTCAAAACAAATACCACTAATAAACTTTCTCCAATGTTCATACAATAATGATTGTACACAATATAATGTATAACCCAATCTACTGTAATGTTTCTCCTTTCATGGATCTCAGTCATCAGGATGCATAAACTGTATCAATACTTCATACCAAAGATATGATGATTTCTTATCACTCCTTCTTTATGATACATCCCGCTTTTTGTTCATTTATCTATTTTCAGAATCCGCTTAATTCATTCAGAGCACTGATGACACCTAAAACCTACCCTACAAATATCTTGCACTGCAGGCATAAGTTCTTTTACTTTTGTGTCATTATTCCAGTCTTCAGCTAAATCATTTATTTAAATTTTCCCCAGTGTGTGTCTTAATTACTTCCAACATCTTAAAAGGCTTTGTCAATATTCTTCTTTTTATGGCCTCAATTTGTATATATTCTTTTCTCATGACATGTTCTCATATTTTCTTTTAGGACACCTCCTTGGCATTGGCTACTGAAACCACTTTATATTTTCTATTCAGTATGTGACCTTCTCATCATAAAGCCTTTTGGATGGAACTTAACATTTATGACAATTTTGCCACTGTTTCATTTTCTTTCTCTTTTAACTGTAAACCAGAAATCACCATGCCTCTTTTCAGATCTCACATCTTAATCTCTTTTTGAACATTTTCCGAAATTTCAGTCAATTCTTCATGCTCATACTGTATCATATTCTCTGTGGGTTCTTCCAGCATACTGTACTGTTTGATAAAGACACTTTTAAGACTGCAGTTTAACAGAATGCTTAGTTAGTGAGGAATTCTTTAATTGATGAATTTTGGTTAATTGAATAAAATGTTATTGGATGTTCTCCTCCATATTATTTCTAATTTCTCCAATGAAAAAAAACTCAATTTTTATTATTTTCCTCCCATCTCTGATAATGTTAACAACTATCTGTTTTCCTATATCCTTGGCTCTCCGTTTATCCATTTGTGTGGTCTTTCATCCATCAATTCATTTTCAGAATCTTCTGTAACAAAAAGACTGCTCCCTCGTGTCACTCCACACCCAGAATATTGCTAAGGAGTCCAAAATATTAAAAATGTTTTATTTATTTCCATATTATTGCACCAAATTCTTTAAAGAAAAACTAGAAACAGCTGCCCCATCTGTCCTTCCTAAACAGGCTTAACCACAGTCTTTTATGTCACTTGGCCACTTATTAACCTCAAAAGTACCATTGAGCACACTGCTTTACACATCCACCCCAAACCACCCAATTCCCACCATTTCTCTCTCTCTCTCTCTTTCACATTCACACACACACACACACAATATTTCTGGCCTTTTTTTTTGCCTGGCTAGTGACAGTATCTCCCTAGATCATGATGTTATACTCAAAAACACCTGTGGTTTCAGGTTATTTAACTGTCAAACCCTGGAATCTCTTCTGTGGTCAGAGGTAGCACCTGAATCCTACAGAGCCACCAGATCAGAGTGCCTCTATAGGTCATGGATATCCCTACAGCAGTGAATCTTCATTGGGTAATTAGACATCCAGAATCCCAGGGCAACGTTCATCCTGACATTCCTTTGTCATAAGTAGGTGGGTTCCATGTATTTTTGGAAGGATCACTTGCTACTGACAGTTAGTTAGTACAGCTTGTCTGTTCACGTGCAAATTCTTTATATTGTTTTTCAATAGGCTTTTTATCTCCATGTGCCTGATTTAAAAAAGCATGTTAAGAAAATGAATGAATACATGGGTGATCAGTAATATTACTCAAAGAACATTAATTCATGAAATACACGTATTAAACTGGCAAGGAAGCACTAGCATTTTGGATGAAGCAAAGATGTTTCTGTTGTGATTGCTTCTAAAGACCACCCACAGATCACAGGAGTAAATCCAATCACAAAGAAACAATTTCTAACTAAAATTTAAAATATACAAATAAAATTAATAATAATAACATATTTTTAAACAGAAAAAAACTTTTAAAATAAACAGAGAATAAAGACAATAAAAATAGAAAAAAGTTTCAAATACTTTAATATTATTCTAGAGCAAAACAGAATTCCAAAATTCTCAAGAATCAAACACAGAATTAATGTTCAAAAAAGCATCACCAACAATAAATAAACAGGAAAACAAAGCCATACTATATTTAATTAATCCATTAAACTCTATGAAAGGCCACCTGACAAAGCTGAAAATGAGCAATGCCTCTACAAATAGCTGGGACTCAAGGTTGCCCTTAAATTAAGCCTCATGTAACTATGCCATATTTAAAAGGAGCATATGAGTGTTCTGATTACAGCACACAAAATATCAGAAAGGGTGTGACCCATCTAAATGACCCACAAATCAGAATCAAAACTTCACTGGCCTATCTGGAGGTTGGTCCCACCCCAGGCAGCCTGAACCCAAATTCTATAGCTAAGGTTTGACCTACCCAGGCTCCAGTGGAGGTCTGGCTTCTTTAAATTACCCAAAATATTCAGAAATGCCCCACAAGGGAGAAGAACTGTAAACGTCTGAAAGAACATGCCCATATGAAATCTTAAATTAAAAAATGTATTTGGTTTTAACAAAAATGGTGAAAATAGTTATAAAAGAAAGAAAAAAAAGGTTAGTCTAAAAAGCAACCAAGAGGAAATAAGTGACAAATGCAATCCAATAATAGATGGCCAACAATGTACTGTATTTAATTAATTCAAAAACAGTAAACTGATACTTGTAATTACATAAATACTTCATACAACAATGAATCAAAAAGCGTGTGACTCCTCTGAAAGACCCTTCACTAGCCTGTCTGAAGGGTGGTCTCATTCTGGCAGCCTGACCCCAAACTCTATAGGTGGCTTCAAAAGCTCTGGCTTCCTTAAGTGTCCCAAAATATACAGAAATGCTTCACAAGAAAGGGGAACTGTAAACCTCCTAGAGATCATTCCCCATGTGAAGATTTTTAATCAAATAAAATTATTTGGTTTTAACAAAATTGCCAAAAATAGTCAAAAACGTAAGCAAAATGGGTTTTTTGAAAAAGGTAACCCAGAGCAAACAAATTCCAAATGTAATCCAATAAAAGATGGTGAAAAACCTAGGCAATAAGTTTAAAACCCAGAATTTTGATTCTCACAATTACATAAACACTTCAATCAACAATGAACCACTGAAGGATCCACTCCCCAGCCTCCTAATATTTAAGCTGAGGATGGTTCTACAGTTATGATGTCAGGATAACACTTCATCTTGGAGGTCCAACCAAAGAATGCAAGGAACATATGATGCATAGACAGTAAATAATAAACAAAAGAATATTAGCGATATTTAGAAAATTAACAAAAACACATACAAATAATATGTCAGAATGATCAAAAATGTCAAAAGATATGACAATAAACATAAGCCAAGGAGCACAATCTGGTTGAAACATAACAGTAAGTGATTGGTGAAAATGGAGACCCTCCCTCAATTCTTGATTAAAAAAGGGAAGAAAATGACCAATTACAAGAGGAACAAAAAAGGAAAGAAAGTAATGACAGGAATGGATCGCCAGCAGAATCATGACAATTTCTTAGTATCAACTGTTTCTTGAGCATAGGTTGCATAAATGACCGTCCATGTTATGTTACTCTGACCTAATTATGTAATCCAATTATGAACTTTATAGAGAAATAACAAAAAAGTCATTCATCACATAGTGAGGTTTACTGTATAAATCAGGGAGATAAGGAGGCATTACTAGTGGTTGGTTATGTCAAAAATACTGACTCATAGCTTTTCCCACATTCTAATAGCTTGAATGTTGCACACTTCCTGGGCCAGAAATGAAAAATTAACATTATTTCCTACTGAGATTTTTACAGTCACACAGGATCTGACTACTCATGGATAAAGTAGGTGTATGAGTAATGGCTATTGTATAAAATTATAACATACAATTCAGTATAATACATAGTTTCAATATGATCATGTAAAAAAAACTATTATCTTTCTTTAATATGTTATTCAGTGTATTACTATCTTATAGTAACTACTTTAATTCTATGTACTCAAGATAATGTGCAAAGACACTACTTTAAAATAACAGTTATAACCCAAATATATTAAGCTTGCCAGCCCAGATATGCTGGCTTTTAAAACCAGCAAAGGTAAAAAACTAAGAATTCTGCAGTTTTGAACTCAGATGTTTCTTACTGTTTCAAAGCTCTTTACTTCTCAAACTAAATCTATTTACTAAAGTCTTCTGGCTTTGTATTGGATGACTTTACTATAACATCATTTAACATTGGTGACACATGAGTCACTGTCTTGCACCCCAAAACACAAGGCTGAGTCTCATTACTTTAACAAAACCAGCTTTATTAAGCCTGAAACAAGAACAGCAGGGTTATTTATTGCAGCGAGAGCTTCCACTCTCTTATACACAGACACAGCAAATGGGCATAGTCGGGGCCAGGTCAGTGGCCAAGTTATTCTGTTCCTGGCATTTATAATGTTCCTTGCATCACCCATTGGCAACAGGCGCTAAGAGTGCAATCTTGATTGGCTCGTAGTTGTTTCCACGACACTAACCTGCGGCACTGAGAACCTGCAGTTGCCTCGCCAATAAACAAGCAGTCCTCCAAAGACACAGCAGTCACCCCTCACAATTTTTAAATCTGCTTAATCCAGTTTAGGGTTGCATTGGGTCTAGTAGCATTAGGCACAATGCAGAAACCAACCCTAGGCAGACGATCAGCTCATTGCAGGTTACACTTACCCACCAATCAAATAACATTATGACATAAATCAGTTATTCCATCATGATTATATCATTCTGCATAAAACCTATGTTGCAGTCCCTTAAAACCAATAAAATCCCCCTTGATTTATTATACTCACTGTACATAAACATAAATGGTGTTAGGAGAATGATTGTGGGTATAGTAAACAATGAGAATCTAGTGTCTGACCTTAGGGTAGAAATGGGAAAAATCTTTGCAAGATATGGGTTGGTGTGGATATGGGTCCAGTTTTTGACATCTATAAAAAATTCTAAAGCTAACTAAATGAATTTTAGCTTATTTGATTAACTTTATAGTATATTTTGCTGAAATTCATTTAGACTCACCAGTGAAAACTGATTTAAGAATAAAAAATGTCCATACTCAAATGCCAAAGGCATTCCACAATGCTCACTTATTGTGTTTTTTTCAGTAGAAGTAAAACATTTGATTATCACAGTTGTAGTGCTACTAGTAGCAGTAATAGTGAATTTATGTTAAATTGAAATTTGTCAGCCTGCTGACTGTCATGCCATTTCAAAAGGTAACCATTATCACACTGAACAATTCTCACACATATATCTCCAAGTAGTACAATGTGAATTTTCACAGTTTTTCACTGTCCATCCCACCAACTGATAAACCATTCTTTAGCAAAGGTAAAATACGTGGGAGACATGCACATAACAATCTCACAATTTTGCGTATACATGACAATGTATGTGAACTCAAAAATCTATAATGGCATATTGTATTACTTTCAATTTGTAGCAAATATAATAAAGATTGTAAAAAGTAAAATAAAGCATACAGGGTTGAGGCACCACAGGGTGAGCCATATTTAATGGCAGGGTTTTTCCCAAAAAATAAAAACAAAAGACAAAGTGTGACCAGATTGCTAGCCTGTAGAATTAACACGTGGTCACTAGAGTTGTATCTTGTTCAGACGTGAGTCCATAATGACACTCTTCTTCTAATGCAAACAGGTCTTAAATAGAGCTCCAGGTGGAAGGGGTGGAACTTCTGGTTGGTGAGGGGAAGTGACATCAGAGGTTCTCTAATTTGTGGTCTTTGGATGGTTAAAGAGGAGAAGATGTAAGTGACAGCACCACCACAAATATCGGGATTGAAACACAGTTACTACAGTAATTCTGACCTGAAAATGCAATGCTCTTTGACAATATTGAAAGAAATTATGGAAAGTTTATTTATGAATTGAATTGCAAGGTTTGGAACTAATACACTTTGGTTAACCTTACCACTGTAGATGCTTTTGGGTTGTTAGGCACTTTAGGCAGCAATACATACTTTTGCATTATGATACATTCCATTGTAAAAACACCTCTTCTTCCACCCCAGTGAGTAAAGCACTCATCTAGAGATTGTGGCTGTCAGCTAGATGAGGACCAAAAAAGAATCACAAAATTGATATCAACTCAATGTTTAATACATTCTTGTCTTTCACAGTGCTGCAGTGTGGCTATGTGTTGCATGTTTGCCATATATGCAAGTAAAAGAATTTTAGTTAATACTAATACCCATCAGATGTGTGGCTTCTGACAGTCATTCAGGTTAAACTAATCATCCTTAAACTTAGACTCTGATGTCATGATGTAGGAAATTTTGCTTAAAGCAGATATTTTCACATTTTGAATAAACAAAGTCAAATATATTAACTGCAAATTATGAACATTCTGCACCTGTTTGTGTGGCTATGGAAGAAAAGATCTTTTTTCGTTCAAACAGGGGATTTTCCATGCTTTTTCATACAGATCATGATTTATGACATAAGCTGCCTGGTTTAAAGTAAACTGGTTGCATGACCATCCTGAAACAACAATACTGATTTTGTTCCAGAAACAACAGAAACCTGAGGACATTTGATCATCCGTCTTTGGAATGTGGGAACGAAACCTAGAAAACAATTCAAGCAGTAATGAGGAGAATGCACCTCCCACAAAAATGCAACAATAGCCACTCCTTTAACACACCTCTCATACCTCTCTGTATAACCTCTGGTCTATTATCAGTTGAGTTCTTGCCAAACCTCATCTGCCCAACATCAGGCTCATCTATGGAATGATCAGATTGGGCTTTAAAGCTCAACCAGGAATGACTTGCAGTCATTTGAAGGATATCTACTGTGGTAAGTGCTACACTCTCAAAATCCTGCTGCCATTCTCCTAGAGCTTCCTCAGGTAGCTCCTCTCAGCTCTGGTTTTCTAAGCCCCAGCTCCTAAATAAAGGTTGACACATCCATGGGACATTTGTCAATTATAACTGGTAGCAGACAACTTGCCTAATAAATCTCAAAGGTGCTGTCTATAAGGCCTAAACAACTTTGTTCCAGAACTTACTATCTCCCACTGTAATGACAATATATACTTGTTTTCAGAGTGAGCAACTACAGAACTCCTTCCTCAGTCAGCAGGCCTATCCCCTTTATTTTAATTCCCCATAAGGGCATCCTATAGCTAGCTGCTGTCCTGCACAGCATGTCATTGAGTTCATGCCTCCCCCACCCCACTTCTAATTGAATATCAAAACTAATAAAGGTCTGACTTAGTTTCATTACCATTTATTGTTAGGAGGTATTGAAAACATTCATTTGTGAGGAGGCACAAGTACGCATATGCTCCCACTAGCTAATCAGCTGGTGCCTCTCCTGTGGTCTAAAGAGATGACTCCACAAAAGCGCTAAAGGTAAGGAAAGAAAGTTGAGAGACTTTGATTCTGTTTTGTATATTTAAGGTTAGTCATACATGCATTTTTCCAGACCAAGTTTATTAATTTATCATCCTCTAATGCTCCATCATACCTTGGAGTAGCTGTCTGCACATGGAGCGCTCACTAACACTCCCACATTTCCTCTTTATTGCTTCTGAGATAACAAACAGAGTAGTCTGGTTCTACTGTATATGTTATAACCTTGACCAATCACTTTTGAAAGACTGAAGCAGTTGAAGCATCAGTTCTGAAGCAGTGTAAAAGCAAAAAACAACATCTATCTATCTATCTATCTATCTATCTATCTATCTATCTATCTATCTATCTATCTATCTATCTATCTATCTATCTATTACATTATTGATTTACATCAAGTTTTTCAGTAAGGTAAAATGTTTAGAGGATGGTGTAAAAAGACTGTTCTGACATGATCTACCCATTATTCATGTAGGTAAATGTATAGACCAGTCCTAGATGAGTCAACTGATATTTACAGCAAATATACCTTAACATAAAAGGTATGAAATTCATAATCTAGAAGTGTTTTTTTTTTGGGAAAGTAGGAGATCTTTTCCCAGTTTTTAGGTCTTTTAGGTAAAGTAATACCATCTTCACTAGTCTGACAGTTGATTGAATAATAACTTTGGAATACCATTTAACATCTAATGATATACAGATTTATTTATATTGCACTTTATGAAATAATCCATCCATTTTCCAATCCGCTGAATCCGAACACAGGGTCACGGGGGTCTGCTGGAGCCAATCCCAGCCAACACAGGGCAGGAACCAATCCTGGGCAGGGTGCCAACCCACCGCAGGACACACACAAACACACCAAGCACACACTAGGGCCAATTTACAATCGCCAATCCACCTAACCTGCATGTCTTTGGACTGTGGGAAGAAACCCACGCAGACACGGGGAGAACATGCAAACTCCACGCAGGGAGGACCCGGGAAGCGAACCCAGGTCCCCAGGTCTCCCAACTGCGAGGCAGCAGCGCTACCCACTGCGCCACCGTACCACCCTTTATGAAATAATGAATGAAACAATTTTAAATTTTTAGTTCTTTAACTTTCACTTGAAAAAATCTGTCATCAGGTCTTGTATTATGTGTTGCTTGTGTTATATATTTGTTACTAAGATGTGGGAGACAATAAGACTCTGACTGTACTGCTTACACAGACAGTAGTCATGAACTTGAATGATCATGTATTTTCTAATAATATTTATTACAACTATTTTTTAGAAGTGTCCTTTGCTAAAATATAAATTAACAAGAAGACTGTTAAAATGTGCAAGCAATTATACCCTTTATAATCACAAGGAACTAAGAACAGTATTTAAAAAGTTTTATATGTTTAAACATATTTAATTCATCCACTATTACATAGTAGCAGTTTTTAATCACCGCTTGCAATTTCTTAAAATTCGGTATATTGCAAATACAGCCAGACCCATAAGTGTTTGGACAGTGATACAATTTTCATAATTTTGGCTCTGTACATCACCACAATGGGCTTGAAATAAAGCAATGAAGATGTAATTAAAGTACAGACTTTCAGCTTTATTTTTAGGGGTTTACCAGAAGTATTGGTAGAAAAGTATATGGACATTTGAATAACAAGCTGTTCCATAACAGAGTTTGAGCAGTTCCCTCATTATTTCATTAACTATTAAGCAGGCAAAAAGTCTGGATTTGATTTCAAGTGTGAAATTTGCATTTGGAAGCTGTCACTGTGAACTCTCAATATGAGGTCCAAAGAGCAGTCCATACAAATAAAAACAGTCCATCATTAGGCTGAGAAAACAAAACAAGCCCTTTAGAGAGATAGCAGAAACATGTGGAGTGGTCAAATCGACCATTTGGTAAATTCTTAAAATGGAGAAATGCACTGGTGAACTCAGCATCCCCAGAAGGTCTGGAAATCCACAGGAGACATCTGTGCTGGATGACTGCAGAATTCTGTCCTTTATGAAGAAAAACCCCTTCGTAACATTTAGCCAAACCAAGAACACTCTTCAGGAGGTAGACCTATCATTGCCAATCTAGAAGACTTCATGAAAGTAAATACAGAGGGTTTACCACAAAGTTCAAACCATCAAGCATAAGTAGGAAGGATTAGACTTCGCCAGAAAGCATTTTTTTATACAAGTCTGTCCGGTTCTGGAACAATGTTCTTTGGACAAAGGAAATTAAGATCTGTACATACAGAATTCTGGAAATGGAATAGCATGGAGAATAGAAGAAATGGCTCACGATTCAATGAATGCCACATCATATGTGAAAAATGGTGGAGTCAGTGTTATAGCATAAGCATGCATGGCTGTGAATGGAAGTCAGTCACTGGTGTTTATTAATGATATGACTGCAGGCCGAAGTAGCAGGATGAATTCTGAAGTGCATAGGGCTATACAATCTGCTCAGATTCAGCCAAATTTTGCAAAACTGACAGGACAATGCTTCACAGTACAGATGGAAAATGAGCCTAAACATACTACAAAAGCAAACCAAGTCCTTTTCAAAGCAAAGAAGTGGAATATTCTTCAATGGCCAAGTCCATCATTTGACCTCAGTCCAATTGGATATGCATTTCACTTGCTGGAGGCAAAACTGAAGGCAGAAAGTCCAACAAACATACAGCAACTAAAGAAAACTACTGTATACTTAAATCACATATTGATTGTTCTGTTTCAGATCCATTAAGGTGGTATACAGAGCTGCCACATTTATGAAAATTGTGTCACTGTCCACATACTTATAGACCTAACTGTAAACAGAACACCTAAAGATTATAAACCAATTTTCCTCATACAACACTGTTGCATTTATTTGATTTTAAAATTCATCTGACACACTGCATATGTAGTCAGCAGGCTCCATGAAGATTCTTAAATGGGTTTTCAGGGCACTCAGGAAAGAAGGAATTGGGACAGTTTTAGTTTGCTAGCTACACTGTACTTGGTTGTTCACATTAATATGAGTTATGCACTCCAGAGTGGTTATTGTTATAAGGAAATGCTGTTTTATGTCACATGCTGTATTCCCATGGTTCTTTGTTGTTATTTTTTTTTGTTCTTTATTTCACCTTATACAATTTCTTGTATTAGGAATTTGTTAGTTTTCGCATACCCCTTGGGGTCAGAGCACAGGGTCAGCCATTGTACAGTGCTCCTGGAGCAATTACAGGTTAAGGGTCTTGCTCAAGGGCCTAGCAGAGTAGGATCTCTTTTGGCAGTGACGGGATTTGAACTGGCAACCTTCTGGATACCAGCACAGATCCTTAGCTTCAGAGCCACCACTCCGCCCCAGTCTCAGTTAAAAAATAATACAGATTGTGCAATTCAATTAGTTACTTTGCTCTGACTCTTAAGAAAAGCAAAATTTTTCAACAAGGATTACTAACTCTGTGATCACCATCACCACACAAAGCTTCTGTCGAACTGATCATCCAGCCAAGACCTTGGAACAGGAGAAAGGATAAAGGACCTCCCTGGGTGCTTTATATATACTTTTCTATATATTCTTTACAGATGTACTGTATTCTTAAACGAGATGACATTAAACTAATACAACAGTTTGTACTCTGTGAGAAATCAGTAAAAGTTAAGCTGTGTTTAAGTGATACATTGGCTTCTGTCTGTTTTTGATTCAACTCAGGCATGATATACAAAGCATTCAGGAAATATTCAGACCCCGATAGTTTCTGTCACTTTATTGTGTTGTAGATTTAATTTTAAATTGATAAATTTTCCCATTTTTTCTTACCAATTTATACTCAATAACCTAGGATAACACTGTCACAAGTGGCGCAGTGGTAGTGCTGCTGCTTTGCAGTAAGGAGACTGTGGAAGATTGTGGGTTCGGTTCCTCCCTGTGTGGATAGCGCTTTGAGTACTGAGAAAAGCGCTATATAAATGTAATGAATTATTATTATTAACAAAAGTCAAAATATGTTTTCAGAAAGGTTTGCAAATTTATTGAAAAACAAAAACTTAATTCTTTTATTCATATAATTATTCAGGCTCTTTGCTTTTTTTCTTTATGTAAAATGTGGTCAGATGCATCCTGTTTGTTTACCTTGATGTGTATCTAGACCTTGATTGGAGTACACCTGAGGCAAATTGAATTGATTGGACATTTTTTAGAAAGGCAAATGCCTGTCTATATCATGTCTCACAATTCATACTGAACATCAGGATGAAAACCAAACCATGGAGTCCAAGGAACTCTCTGTAGACTTCAGCGATAAAATTGTGGTGAAGCATAGATTAGGGAAATTGCACAAAACCAGCTCAGTGGCCTTCATTATTGTGAAATGGAAAAAGTATGGACCCACCAGTACTTTTCCTAGAGCTGGCTGCCCTGCCAAACTGAGAAGGGGCTTGAACAGGGAGATAATCAACAGCACAATGGTCACTCTAACATAGCTTCAAACGTTCTTGGCTAAGATGGAAGAAACTGTCAGAAGGATGACCATCTCACAAGCACTCCTTCAATCAGAAGTTTATTGTAGAAGCCACTCTTGAGTAAAAGGGATGTGAAAGTTTAAAATACTCTGAGAGCAGGAGGAAAAATATTCTCTGGTGTAATGAGACAGAATTTGAACTCTTTGGGCAGAAGACCGAGCACTATGTCTGGTGAAGACCAGGCACTGCTCATCACCTTCCTAGTACCACCCCTATGGTGAAGCATGGTGGTGGCAGCATCATACTAAGGGGGTTTTTCTCAGTGACAAGAACAGGGAGACTGCTCAAAATTGAGGGAAAGATAAATGCAGTCAAATATAGAGAGGTATTTGAAGAAAACCTGTTTTAGAGTGCACACTACCTCAGACTGAGGTGATGGTTCACTTTTTAACATGACAGTGACCCAAAGCATACAACCAAGATAGCATTCGAGTGCCTTTGGGACAAGTGTCTCACTGTTCTTAAGTGGTCTAGCAAAACCCCAGACTTAAACCCCACAGAATATCTGTGCAGTAACCTGGACCTGGCAGTTGACACTTCATAATCAATCTAAAAAAGCTTGAGAAAATCTGCAAGGGAGAATGGGATAAACTGGCTAAATCCAAAAGTGCATAGCTTGTAGAGACTTACCCAAGAAGTCTTACAAGTGTAATTGCAGCCAAAGGGGCTTCTGCAAACTACTGAATTACTGTAAGTGTCTGAATATTTAAAGAGATTTTCTGCTTTTGATTTTTAATAAAATTTTAAATGTTTCTGAAAACATGTTTCACTTTGAAATTTGGGGTTATCGATTATAGATTGATGGCCAAAAATGGCAAATTTTTCATTCAAAATTAAATGTCCAACACAATAAAGTGTTCAGAAAACAAAAGGGTGTAAATATTTTTTGGATCCACTGGGTTGGAAAATGTCTGACTGACTGACTGACTGTATGGAATAATGTGTGCCAAGACTACCTAAGTGAGAGCCGACAGTCATGGGCAGAAAAGTATTCTTTTAGGATATAGGCAGGAGGTGACAATTCCTTTAGTTAACTCATATCCAAACCAAATAAAGAACAACACACGTCAGGATAATACAGGCATTAAATATTTCCAGATGTTGCTTCCTATAAATCCAGCATCAGCTATATTGAATTCATAATTAATGTTCCTTTTAAGTGGATGTGGCAGTTGGCACTTACATTAAACTGTTTTTTCTTCATATTTGCCAAGTTCTGAATATTGTGCTTTTTTTTTAAAATTCCCTGTTACTGCTTTGTCTAATTTCAGTGTCATCTATAAACTTTACAGTTTTATTCAATAATCCTGGTATAAAGATATCGTACCAGATAGACTAGGCAGCACTATTTTTAATATTTTCTAGCTCTTCTTGGTTAATTCACAGATGTTGTCAGGACAGCTAGAAGATATAATTCCTCCAGCTGTTCTGTGGTCTGTCTTTGGGCTTTTTCATATAAAATGTGTAATATATAAAAAGCCTCTGTATCAATTTTACAGTTAATCACAACTTTTTTTACTATATTCAAATTTATGTCCATGATAAATGTTTGAAAAAGTAACTGATTAAGGAGGATCTCTTCCCTGTATAGAGATTTAAAACAAAAAATGTCTTAATATTATCATAGGATAAATATATTTAAGAGGTCCTGAGGTGTTTCTTATCCTAATTATTTTTCACCTCTTGGGTCGCATCATCAGGGTGATGAATTTCTGGCAAAGAAAGAATGATATCATTGATAGTGTTCATACAGAAGCAACTCATTTCCAGTCTAGACTGGATTATTTATATTGAATGAATAGACTGGGGTGGAAAACTTTAAGCCTTTCACTTATGTCATAACAGAAGCTGTATCAGGAGTGAATCACAGCGTGTGACGTTGTGCACAAAGAGTAAACTCATGTTTTCAAAAGTGCTGGTGCTGTTAACAAACATGACTAGCCAGTCAGTGTTATGATCTAATTCATTATTATATCTGACCTAGTGAAATTTTTCCAATTTCATTTTAACTTTCAATTGGCAAAAAGCTTTTAGTGAACAATACTGTTAGTAAAATGTGCTCACATACACCCCTAATATGTCATTTCCTTAAGCTTTCTTTTGTAACAGAAAGGGCTTATTAAGGATCACATAGTTAAGTAATCTTATAATCATAAGATTACTTAAACTGACCTAAAACCTACTCAGGTTTTTGGCATTAGACACATAGTGAATTATACAATAGCTATTAATGAAAGGAAGAGACAGCTATGCCAAAGGTTGTTACCCACAAGCCAAGTCAGACTAGTAGCTCTACAATATATGCAATTTTAATTCAAAACTATATTAAAAATTACTGTTATTCTTATATGTCAGAATAGATTATCCATCCATTTTCCAACCCGCTGAATCCGAACATGGGGTCACAGGGGTCTGCTGGAGCCAATCCCAGCCAACACAGGGCGCAAGGCAGGAACTAATCCTGTGCAGGGCACCAACCCACCACAGTCAGAATAGATTATGTGGGTCAAAATTGTTCTAATTCATTTTGTCTATTATGGGTCATGACCAAATAGCAGGTTTTCCTATTGACGTTGTAATGTGTTATTTTCTGTTCATAAGAATTACTTATGAACACTATGAAATCACCTTAAGCACTTCCTGAATCATCTGACACCAAAGGTTCTCTCTCCTGATTTTTAGGCCATTTTTGGACCTTTTTTGTGCAGGAAATTACACCCAAAAGGATCTGAAGTTCTGCAGGCCACATCATTCAACCCCAAAGGTTCTCTCCCCTAATTCGATAAGATGGGTCAAATTTACTCCTTTTTACTAAACTTTGAAAAAAATCATTTTTTTGATATTTGATTCTTTACCTGTGGTCGTAGCCCACTAAGAGACACTCCTAGGAGGTTAAAAATGACAGATTTCAAACATAAGCATGTGGGGTATCGTTATAGACTATTTCAAAGTTGGTGATTACGAATATATTATTTTAAATTTTTGATCCTTTACTAGGGATCCAGCCCGCTATGGAATTCTATCAGAAGGTGAAAATTTACAAATTTCTATTACAATTGAGAATGTTTAGAGTTTAAACATTTAAATTGAAGCACACATTTTAATATTTCAAATATTTATACAACTCTTCCTGTTTATTATGTACTACTTTCTTGTGAAGTAAGTTATTTGTTATAAACACCCTGAATAAGCGTGGGTCATACTTATTCAGACTTTAAACTTTTTTCTGGCATTCTTAAGAATGTAACTCGTTTATGAAGGTTTCAGTTAAATCCTTCAGATTTGCGCATTAATTGAATCCAGTTGTCAGTTATAATTTGCTTACCGTACCTCTTCTGACTCCTTCTTTACAATATGTTGTTGAGTATGCGTGGAACATGTGCAAGTGTGTATTTAAATAACACTTTGCTCAGTGGTGTTGTACAGACCCCTAGGTGATTCTGGCATCTTTCATTCTTGTTGACATTGTCAGTCCAATGTTCAAACAAACCAATTTAAGGCCAAACATGTAATTTTGGTTTTTAGCAAATCTCTTGTTTTCAAGCTACTACACAAAGTAATTATAACTATGTAAATAATATTAGATCATTGGATTAAAAGCAACAGGCAGCATGGTGGCGCAGTGGGTAGCGCTGCTGCCTCGCAATTAGGAGACCCGGGTTCGCTTCCCAGATCCTCCCTGCGTGGAGTTTGCATGTTCTCCCTGTGTCTGGGTTTCCTCCGGGTGCTCCGGTTTCCTTCCACAGTCCAAAGACATGCAGGTTAGGTGCATTGGCGATTCTAAATTGTCCCTAGTGTGTGTCTGTGTGCCCTGCGGTGGGCTGGCGCCCTGCCCGGGGTTTGTTTCCTGCCTTATGCCCTGTGTTGGCTGGGATTGGCTCCAGCAGACACCCTTGACCCTGTAGTTAGGATATAGCGGGTTGGATAATGGATGGATGGATAAAAGCAACAGTAGGCTAAAATATTGGGTACTTCTAAGCAATTTAAACTTTACCTCCAACATCTGTTTTCATCTATAGGGATGTTGAATTTCCATTACACCTTTTTTTAGTGTTGCATCGGTTTAGAACATGTGTGATTTGTTTAGTGTAAAGATTTTCAAAACAATACTACAGTAGAATACAGGCAGGAAGTCTGTTGCAAAAAGCAGTGAATAAAACTGTCAAGACTTATGCTGTAATTTAAAGATCTTATTATGCACAGTACAAGCTTGAAAACTGAATTGTGCTGTATACCCTATAAAAATGACTACGAATACCATTTTCATATAACATACATATAAAGTTTATGCATGTATTAACACCTTCCCCATTGCAAAATAATGAAAAACATCACAAACAAACCCTCAGTTACTTCACAAAATGGCCTTATTACCTAATCATCACTGTTCGGCAGCCTTGTATAACAGGTTTCTCTAGTTGTAAAGAAATGTGCATTGGACATTTTAAAAATAGAAAGTTTCACTGGTGACTGATAAGTCCCCCAAAATAGTACTATGAATAGAATGGGCCTGTCACGGTCAGTATGCACTCTTTGTTTAAATGATGTCCTTCAAGCAATTAATAACGTTAAGCAATTAATAACAACGTTATAAATGTCAGAAAGCAGTCATAGAGGCTTGGCTGAAAGGATGTCTGTGAGCATAAAAGTGACTCTTGGTTCTTTACCTCATCCAGGCTGGAACTGGATTGTTTTGTATTCATCATCAGAGCAAGGCACATTGTTGCTACACCCCCATGTGACCATCCGGGTCGGCACCAAGTAGTTCATAAACTTGAACCTGGAACCATCAATAATCATTGACCAAGGATGAGCCAGGCAAATGGTCAAAAAGTAGTGCAAAGTGCTTCAATGCATTTATTACAAGAAAAAAAGTGTCTAAAAAGTGCAGTGCCATCTTCAATAAATAAATAATCCCCATAAAAAAGTGTTCCAGGTGAAGGTTAAAAAGTCCAACAAATAATCAATAAATATTCCACTAAAATGGGGTCAGAATCATGGCAGGAAACTGTGCTATAAAAACTCACAAGCCCTGGTGCTTGCTTCAAAAACTGATGTCTCCTCTGCCTACCCCAGATGGGATCCTGCATCCAGAGGAGACATCCTTCCAATAGGAACATCCAACTTTTTAAATCCAGGCTAGGGTGCCTGCTGCAGGGTGCTGCTCTGAACCTCACTCCCCCGTCTCCTGCTGCTACTCCACTGCCGTATTCACATGCTGTCTTGAGTCACGGGTCACTCCAGTTACCTAAAGACAATCAGTCAGAGTGACCCTCTTCAGCCTCTTTGAGTGTTGGCTATACCATCTTCCTCAGGGCTCTTTACCCAGATGTCTTTAAACTTTTGACTCACTGCCATCATCCTTCTTTTTACTTTAACCTATGTCTCTCTTTCACTCTTTTTCAGAGTTTCTCGAGCCCCCTCTTTTTCTCTCACAGGCTCCCTTTTTAAACTGCTCTTGGGTACAGTTGCTGCAATCATCTACTCTGAGGTGTGAATGAGGCACTTGACTGATCCACTTGGATTTGCATGTGGTCAGCCAAGCACCCCAATCAGACTTGGAGTGGTGTGCACACATTCCCACATGCACCTGCACCCCTGGAGCCTGTATGTTATGGGTCATTTATTTATTTAAAAGCGCACATCACCATGGATGTCTCCCATCACACCCTGAAACAGAATATAACTGAAAATCAAATTAAAATAACTCTCCCTTCTGTTCTAAGGTTTACATTTAAGCTAGTAAAAGACCTCAAGCTACCCAGGGGAAAAGAGAAGGGGCCTGTTGATCCAGTGCATGTTCAACATTAATAAACCAAGAAAACATCTTCTTTCATTTTGGAGATTATGGTGCCAAGGTCACCAGAGGAGGACCTCCTAATATACTGCCTTAGATGGGTTGCACCATAACCTGAAGAAGCCATGGGAAAAAGGCTATAGGAATACAAGGGGTACGCGGTACTACTGAAGAACACAAAAGCAAAACTTTGTAATTGGAACATGAAAATTAAAAATGAAAAATAAACATTAAAAATGAACTCCTTGCTCTTCAAAACACCAGGTGTCGATTCAGTGACAAGAACAACAAACAACAATGAAAAAATAAAATATACACCAGATCGAGACACAACTTTTTGTAACTTTAGCAATTCTTTTGGGCAAGACTTACTGTAGCTTGGGTCCAGAGCAAAGTTGACCCCTTAATACTGAGCCCTCTGCTAGGTTAGTGTCACATGGGACTCAAGGATGTAATAGATACACATTATAAGTTTGCTGTTTATATCACACCTTACGTTGCACACCTATGTAATCTTCTAGCCGTTTTCTATCTTTTACTCCAAGTGACTACTTTCAATGTAATAAACGCTTACAATAAGAATGTGGTAAAGTTGTGGTAAAGTGGTAGTCTGCATGTTTTCATTTTAAAAGAGTTTGTTCTGCCTTGGTGGGGTGTTCTGTTGGGCTATAGGTGCACGCAGTAGCGTGGCCAGGCGGCCTTAGGGTGTTGATGTGGAATTTGGCTGATCTCAGATTCACATACAGATGCAGTAAGCCAAGACAGTTTTCTCATTTGCACTCAGGGGATCGTAATCAAGGCACCTACGGCCATAGCTGTTATGGAAAAGCCTAAGCAGGATGGACAAGAGACACTGAGAAATAGAGACTGAAGAAAAAAAGTCCATAGGCTAAATTGAAAGACAGAACTGATTCAGGAACACAGCTGAGTAAGTGATGTGGTGAGGACCATGTGTTTGGGAAACGGTCAAAGGTACAGCGAGTGGATCGAGCTCACAGGGAAGGGTCACTCTTGCTCCTTCGGTGCTGATCTGGAACAACCCTTCCCCATGAGTGCTGTGTATTCCATCCAGCGCTCTGAGTGACTCACATTGAATGCCGAAGGATTGCACTGGGATAATGGAGCAGGGCTTGTTTCCCTGCTGAATGTGTAAAGAATGTGAAAATAACTCGAGCCAGATAGATGGATGACTGTGCTTACTGTTGGACGTCTCCTCTTGCTGAGGAGACATCAGTTTAGGGATGCATCAAAGCTTGCAAATGGATTTTAATGGACACACCCTGATTGTATTTTAACCTTGGATTTTAACCGTTTATTGAAATATATATTGTTGCTACTTAACTTCCACTAGCACACTTTTTATCATGGATTATTTATTTGATTGAAGATACTGCAATGCACTTTTGCTTTGAACTCTTTTTTGGATTGCTTTAATAAAAGCACTATGCACTTTTACACCAATTTTTGCCTGTTTCAGTCCTCATTTCATTGGCTCATCCTCGTTACATGACTATCGACTACCTGGGTTCAAGTGGAATATGCCAGCTATGGGCACCCTGGGAATCATAAAGATGTAAGGATTAATGCTGTATTCTGGTCATTAGATTTAAATCTTTGCTGCTAAATGAGCTTTCCAGACATGTGAAATTGCTTCAATGGTTGGTTCTGATTGTGTTTTTTCAATTTCCACCTTCCAGTTTTGGAGCACAGGGTGGTCTTATAACAACTGACTAGTTCAAAAAGCTCTTTAAATATTCTATTGAATTTTGCTGGACAGTCCTGAAAAGACATGTTCAGAGAGATTGTACAGATAAGTTTACAAACAACATCACAACTATCTCTTTGGCTACACTAACCCCTTTTTGAAGCTACTTAGCAGATCAACCCTACAAAAAATTCCAAAAAATAAGAACCTATCAACTTATTCAATTCATACTCACCTTTCATGAAACCTCCTTGCGTCAATGGGTGTCGATACAAGGTATAATGGTCAAAATCACAACACCAATTAAGTGATAGTGAGTTTTTTCTGAGGATATTTTATACTGGTAGGACAGAGTGCATTCCCATTTCTCACTTGGTCATAATATTATGAGTTTTCATTCTTTAAAAAATTGTCAAATATCCTGAAATGCCATTTTCAGCTCTCACCTTTTGTAGACATGGGCTGTTCTTCTATTTAGGATTGTATGATGTTCTGGGATCAGTGCCTTTTAATTCACTCTTCTTGTAAAAGCTGTCTTCTCCAGGATGGTCTGCTGGTTTACAATCTGAAGTTGTAACTCTTGAACTTGCTCTGCCTGTTATCTTAAGATGAGCCTCGTGTTGGGATGGTCCACAAAACTAGACATGTTTTCCTACTGACACCACTGTCAAAGAAAACACATTAAAATGATAATGGTTTTGGGTCCTTCATGGTAATGGCCAGTTTATTTTCCCTGTTGTAGGGTGATAGTTTTGAAGTACACAGTTGACAAAAACTATTGCACTAGAGTGAAAAACACGAGGTATTATGTTGGTACCGTCCATGTCTAGAGAGTTTTTCATCATTGCTAAATGTCTTCCAAATTAGTGACATTTGGACTGTGGAAGAAACTGACAGGCACATCACACTCTTTTGATCTCAGTCAAAAACCCTTTCTGTGTTCCTTTAAATCAGTCCCTGTGAAGACCCCTAAGTAGTGAGTAAGTAACCATGCATGTTAACAGACGAAGAGATGAATTTTGGCAGAGCGAACTTTGTAGCCAATGTAGGTTGAAGGTGAACACTAGGGACCAGAGGATTCTGTCATGTATGGTGTCCTAAATGTGCAATATGTAGGGACATCTGTGAAAGAAAGAACAAGTGATACGTGAAATAAAAACATGCAATTAAGATACTTAATACAATTTTTAAAAATCTTAGCTGCTTTTTTAACAAAACTACGAACATTTACACTAGATTTATAGCTTCCACTTTCTTCCACAATCAATAGCTTGTTGGCCTATAAATCCTGCTGTCAACAGTTACTATATGCCTGACCTGGTCAATGTTTTGTTTAATATTAATTTATCAAAGAGATGTGAACTTTTTATCGCTTTCAGAAGCATTAAAAGAGTCATTTTTTAGAAGCAACGGGTTAAATAAAATTTGAGATTTCATTATTATTGGAATTTATTGTTAAATACAAATTTGTATATTGTGTGCAATTGAAAAGTATAAGCAACTTTACATTTTTTTCATGAGAGTCACTTTTTCAACTTGAATACATTTTCTCTGTGGTAATGACAGATGGTCTCAAACTTCATAGCTCCAAACAACATTGCTTTCAACCTATTACTTTTCTTTTTTTAACTTTCCTGAATTAGGCTTTCAAGAATAATGCAAAATAATTGTACTCCCTTGTTAGTGCAGTAGATAAACATTTTCTGATTATCAAGAGAAAGTAACTGATGTTTCCACTTTGATTAATGACTGTGAAATTTCTGCATTTTTAGAACACCCACTTACACGAAACCTCATGACTTAAACTTATCTTGTTTTTTTTTCTCTCCCTGCTTCCTATGTTCTAAAAACTAAAAATAAGTATTTATCGTCTATTAAAAACAGAACCCTAGAAATTCCTGATAGCTTTTTTGGGATTTACTCATTGACGCATGTTTGGACCACCCAATAATTTCCTGCGTCAGTAGTCATTATAATTTTTACTCCACTTTTAATGATTAGAGCCACAGTGGCAACATGCTTAGCTGAGCCAACGGCCTGGCAATTTCCCACAGCCCTTTCTGGATTATTCCTAGATGCTTTCAATTCCTAGTCGAGATATATAATTTCTCAAGCTTGTCTTAGGTCGTGTCCCTGGTTCTTCTTCATGCCTTGTACAACTGCCAAGAGAGGTCTACAAGGGACATTCTAAGTATACGTATAACTAAACCATCTGGTCTGGACCCCTCTGATCCATAAAGCATACATTTTACTTCTTAGGTCAACCTGTACTTCTGAGTATCTCCAACTAACACAGAAAGTTTCCCCGGTAACCTTTACAGCAACCTCATTTTGGCCTCTTTACTAATGATTTCATTCCATTAGTCATGACCAAGAGCTCATGACCATAACTGATGAATGGGATGTACAGTATAATTACTTCTAAATTAAAAAGTATTATATGAGCACTTCAGAGCTTCATCTTCATTACCATGGTCCAAAACAATGTTCAAAAATTTCTACCTTTATTCATGAACAAGACTCTAAAGTAGTTAAACTCCTACACATAAAGAAAATGATCTCTTGTTTCCAATAATGGACTATGACCTCAGATACAGATGTGCTAATTGTCATCCTAATTACATCACAATCACCACAAATTATTTTAGTTCAGGTCAAAGATCACAGTCTGATAAAGCCAAGAAGACAACAGAAACTCAACCCTTAGGATCTCAAGCTGCATACCCCTCTGCCTTGATAATGTTGTCCATGAAAATCATGAAAGTGAAAAGAGACAAAGTGCAGCCTTGATGAAATAGAATGCTCTGAACAAGCTCAACTTTCTACCAGGGGTGCAAGCAATACTCTTGTTAAGCAAGTACATGGACAAGAAGGCACACAGCAGCACTCTCTTGAAACGCCTGCCACAAGACAATATGGAGTACACAATAACAAGTTTTTCCAAATCCATTAAGTATGTGTAGACAGAACTGGCAAATCTCCATGACTTTTTGAATATCTCTGCAAAAAGAAGTTGGCCCTTTATTCCAGAAGAGAATCCACACTTTTGGTTGATTTACCACAGAAAACAAAATTGTGCCAGGAAAATATGCAAATTTTTATTTACCTTTGGTAAAACAATACAGAATCTAAAAACTATTGTCAGAAATTAAATCCTCACATCCAGAAACTTTTGTAAAGATCAAATCATCATGAAAGCAAGTTACTGTATGCAAGAAAAACATTAAACATTATTCATGTTTTAGGGCATGTTGAAGGCCAACCTCATATATTATAGGATGCAAAAGATGTCAAAAAAGTGTGTGTAAAGTGCAAGTTGTTGAGTCATCTTAATTTCTTAAGATGACTTTGGTTCCTGTGTTGAGACCTTCTGGGGTGAAGAGGCAGGTCCAGGTGGGCTGACCCTGTAAGTGACATCACAGATGGAATTGTGTAAATCTTCCATTCTGCAGAGGGGAAAGGAGAAGATATGTTATTGCATAGTGACACCTCATGTATCGGAGGATCTCATAAGCCCTTAAGCTGTTCCACATGTGCACATGTGTGACAGTGGAAATAACTATTTTCCAATGTACTATAGCTATGACCAATTTTCTTTACTTTTCTTAGGTGACTACTGTGTAATCACTTTAAGAATAATAATGTCAAAAAACATTGCTTATTCTTAATACATTTCCTTGACATGACTTGCATCAATTTTAGCCAAAGCAGTGAGGCCCATTATTATTATTATTATTATTATTATAATAAAAAAATAATATTACTCCAAGTTTACCCTTAGATTTACCAGGGGCCTCCCCTGTGGGGCAACTCTAGAGAGAGAAAGACAAAAAGTCTGGTTGCACGGACAAAGCCATACACAGATGTAAGTCTGACTATATACTGTATAGCCAGAATTTGTCAACCACCAAATGAGTTTTCAGTCTTTTCCCATTGAATAAAACACATTTCATATTACCAAGAGTGGGTTTCCATAGCTAAGGATAAAATAGTAGTTCCACTCATGTCTATCTCACAACTTGCCTTGCACCCACCGCTCATCCTTCATCTTCCAGGTTTTGAGTGCATATGGCAGCACCACATGACTGTCTTAGACTGGGCCAGATCTGGATATATGGGTCACCTGAAATTAACCCCTGAGTGCTTATCCTGAGTGTAGTGCCCTATGACATAATAGGAACTATCATGGGGTCATTTGTACAATGTTCTTTATTTGGTGTCTAATTTTAGACTAATTTACCTTGGGTTACTCTATCAGGTGGACATGACTTTAGACAACATATCAGAAAGAATCACAGAGACTTACAAGACCCCATCAAACCAAGGTCACAATCCTATGGATGATGCATCAGTAGTGTTAAGACATACAGCACCATGCAAGGGGGCAGGGATCTTGAAAGTTACACAAAAGGCCCACAACCCCTGATAGCAACATTCTTTTTTATGACTGCTAGGTTTTCATTTTTTTCTTCTGTTGCATAAACAATACATTCAATGAAAAACTCTCAAACAGTAGAGCCACATACAAAAGAGTAAGGACTTGAAAATGTCTTCTACTTCATTTTTGCCGTTCCTAAAACTTGTATGAAGCTTAGCTTCCTGCAAGTGAGCACTGCACTCCCCATTTTTCCATTGAGTGACAGCTGTCTGCACACTTTATAGCAGCATCTGAGTAACAGACTATACACAACCATTTCTGGTGATAATTAGGATCAACAATTTTTTCCTTGTTTTGGATGAAGAGTAGTTTCCTTATTTCCTCATCTATTCAATGTTCTGATGCCTTTGCAAAATCTAAGCTTAGAAAATAGGTAAAGCTTCCCAAAATGATCAGCTAAATTGTAGATAATTCTATTCAGATACTTTTATTCGCATTAAGTACTGTTATGACTTACATATGCATATGATGACTTGGCATGATTACAGTAATTTGACAGTTCATTTGTTTTTTCACACATATGCAGACACAGGTAAATTTTGAAGAATTACGCTAATCCATGACCTATAAAATTGCCATGTAGAGTTTCCTAGGAAACTAAACACTTGATATATTCACACGTGCTCTCAACCTAGAAATTTACTGGTAAGATAATGGGATATCTTGCATTTGTGAAGGATATTCTTCATTGTACTTTTAGGAAACTGAAGATCTAAGTTATTTAACAGATCAAGTTGTTATTTGCATCACTTAAAAAAGTATCCTAACATCATTTTGTTAACTAACTTAAATTGTAGATCATATATACTGGACCTAGTTTAGTAAAATATTCTGCTTTAATAATCATCTGCTGCTTCCTCCCAGATCCAGTGTCCGGGGTTCCATGTTCCCAGCCAGTAGCTCTTTTTGGAGTTTTCACATTTTCCTCATGTCTTTGTAGGTGTTTTCCTTCCAAAGACATGTTTTAACTTAACCGACAATTCTAAATTGGCCCAGAGTGGTAGTGCACATGAGTGGGCCTCATGATGGACCTAACAGATGACAACTGAAGTACAGCCCGCACACCTCGGGCAATTACAGTGGGTGTGTGCCTGCAATAAATGTTGCTCAGAGCTGATCAACGATTAAAGTGTCGTTGATTTATTTTTCCTATAGGTAATTTCGTAACAGCCTCTTGTCTCTTTCTCACCCATGAAGTTTGAGTATGTTACATTATTCTTTTCCATTTCTCATTCAATCTGCTATTTAGAAATAAGGCTTTAATAGAAATTGTGCCCTCCTGCTGGATTAGACAAAAAATTTCATGACTGTTAAATTTAAGCTTTTTTTCTTATATATAGCCTGAAGAAAATTAAAATTCAAGCTGGGCTGAACATTTTATTGCATACAATACTCCATATGTAAGATATGGAAAGAATAACAAGTTTGAGCTTAAATTGAAGCTATATCATTACTTAATTTTTTCTGTTGTCATTTTTGCATTGGAAACATATAAGAAGACAAAGCAGATCAAAATATATAATTCATACTTTCTCTTATGCTACATGAAAACATATTTAGTGTTATCTTGTAGTCTGTTGAACTCTTTAATATGTTGAATATCCACATCATCTTCTTCATTTATAAGGCACCAAGCTATTTAAAATGCAGGCACCTTAAGTATAACAGGTGCTAAGGACAGACTCAAAGATGCCATGGGTTTAAATTGTGAAGGAAGACTTGTGTTCTGGACTCTTTGGAGCCTGGAAACATTTTTAATGACTAACCAGAAAACTCAGACTTGATCATCCTCTGCTTACAGAAAGCAAAGGGGTATATACTGCATATATATCATAATTCAGAAATATTTATCAGGTTATTTTTAACAGGGTTTTTATTAATATGTTGTTATTTGTAAAATCTAGAAGCTTTTTTCAAGTCAAAAAGTAGCCTTATAAATATATATATTTATAAATATATATAAATATAAATATATAATTATATATTTTATATAACCTTATAAAAATAAACACAGAAAATTTATTTGAGCATTATATTTTGACAGTCTTCTACTTTATTAACCCACTTAGTCTAACAGTCACATGCCTGTTCTTCAGAACAATGTCACAGGCGTATTCAATATTGTCACCAGTAGTGAAAGTGAATGGGCAAACTGTGATATTCGATTCTTGAATTTTTCAATCCATCTTTAGACACTTCACTTGGACAAGACATTCCATGCTGTGTTAAAAGTTGAAAATGGATCTGTGCTTCTGATACACCTTCAACCCACAAAAATGGATAATAGCACATTTCTCTTCTTTAGGGGGGCCATGTTAACAATAGTATGACACAGCAGCAATTTAACCAGACTAGTCTGAATCAGTTTTATATCAATTTTATATCAATTTAAACAAAAACAAATTCTCACACACATGCACAACCACCACTGTAGCCAACAGTATAAAAAGGTTAAAACATTATTATGGATAACTTTGACTTACCCTTGTAAGTAAAATTCTGACTTCTGATATTGATAATATTATCAGTAACATTACAATAACAATAATTGTAGCAAACCCTGACTTCTGGAGGTGCTGAAGTTACCAACAGATGATGCAAAATGATGCAGGGACCACAGTATGCCTATTAAATGAGGGGCGAATGGAATCAGGCCTTCACCTAATCCCCACAGTATTTCCCACCCCAACAAAACATGTCAAAAAAATCTCAAAATAGACTAAATATATTAGGCACCAAATATACAGTATATGTAACCATTTACAAACAAACCAAAAAAAGTTAATGACAATAAAACAAATACCACAAACAAACCCAGATGAAATCTAGAGTCCTAAAATGTTTAATTAACTGTAAGTGATTGGTGTGGATCTAGAAGTGCAGATAACAGTTAACAGAAGGAAAGACATGGTGGAATGAACACCTTTTGTGAACTGCTTCCCAGAAAAATGGATAATGAACACAGTTCTACCATCAGAGTCCAGAAGGTGAATAACCTTCTGAGGTGTGCCTCTTCACAAAGAGCAACTGCAGAAAGGAATGGGAAAAAAATATTCACCACCGTCCCTATATTCAATGGCCGTGCAAAATCCTCCTCTGCTGTCAACATCCAGTTCATAAAGGGTTTTTTGGTGCTGCCAATGATGAAATGGATGGAAAATGGAAAAGTCAAATAAGTCATCCTTCTCTTCCAGATTTATATGTACAGTGAGTACAACTACACTACAATTCCCACATTAGTGGAAACCTGTTTAAAGACACAGACCTCATATTTACAAACCAGGTATCTTGGTTTTCGGAGTTTTGATTATGCTTTGAAGTTTAAACGACCAGTATTTTAATTGGTTTATGAAAATTGGTCAGTCACCTCAAAGTATGTTAACTGTTTAGGATTTTAAGTTACTATCCTCCATTAATTAACATACTTAATCTTAATCTAATTCAAGGCTATGGGTGAATCAAAAGCAATCCCTGGAAGCTACACACACAAGGTAGGAAACAACTGTAAACAACTTGCCATTGCCTATTCATACACACAATGCTAAACATAAGGACCAGTTTGGAATTGCAAAATAATCTAACCTCTGTTTTACATAATCATAGTAACAATAGGCAAATTCCACGCATGCAACAGCTGGGACTGGGATTCAAAACCCAAGTTGCTGGATCTGTGAGATACACGTAGCAGCACTACCCATTATGCTACTTTTCTCTGCGCTGTCCGTGCAACGTGGCCACAGAGAGCTTAAACAACTCGGCACATCCACATAAAAACGACAAGGGGTGAGCTTTTTTGAAGGATTTTACTGGACATACCTCATTGTAAACTGAAATATATACAAAAGAAATATACAGGTGTATAACGAAAGACAATACAGAATTATTTACAAAGCAATACATAGCAAAGAGTATACATTAAACAATGACGCTTTAAAAGACACTTATAAGGCGAGTGATTTCCATGGTTGGATCGAGACAAAGAGAAGCATGTAGACAGAGGTTCAAATTGCTGCACACCACAACTAACCAGACCCACGGGTTTATATGCCTTAAAGATACGCTTTGGACATGACCGAAACAAGAGATAAAGGGGTGCCTAAGTGAGACACATGGGGTGTATTGTTTTTAATGATTATTAGGAGACCTACATGCTTTACATGAGTTTCATAGACATTTATGACACCACTGTGAGTGTGGGACATGACTGACAGGTGTGTTAATAAATGACAAGACAAAGGGGGAGCACAGCTCAACAAATAACAGCTAACAAGATGTGGGGCAGAACAGTCCCCGTCTGATTTAATATTATATCACTAAACAGTACATTGTGTACATTGTGTTAACTTATCCATTTTCTAGTAGAAAGATTTTTGTTATAGGTTTGATAGAGTTTCTGAAGAGGCCTTGAGAGGCAGTCTTAACTTCTATTTTTTGTTAAGTACCATCACTGCTAGGGAATACCAAGGTGACAAATCCCAAAGGCCATTTATTGCGCGATAGTGGACTCTTCTTCACCAACGCGATGTCTCCTATTTGTAAATTTCTGGATTGGTAAGCCCATTTGCACCTGCTCTGCAAAGTGGAAGGGTATTCCTGTCTCCAGCGTGTCCAGAATTCATTTGCCAAGGCTTGCACTTGTCTCCACTGGCTTTTAAAGAGATTATTCTCTGTGAAACCACCTGCAGGTGCAGACAGTCTGTTCCGTGGCAACATGGAGTCAAAAATTGCCCTTATTTGACCAGGCTTCTGTGGGTATGTTCTGAAAAGTGGCAGGTACCAGAAGCATGTCCATTCTCAAATATTTTTTCTTCATAAAGCTGGTGAACTGCTCTTTCATCTCAGGTCTTCTGTATAAAGAGCACTGCAGAAAGACAAGGCAAAAAAGAGCCTGTTCATGAATCTTGGGGGGACGAGTTCTGGAAAATCTGAAAGGTAGCAGAGCAACCCAGCTATTTTCTTCATCTCTGCTAGGTTCCTTCTCCATAATTTTTAAAAAGACTTGGACTTCAATTGAGAGGGCACACTTATTGTTTTTAGTTTTGTCAAATATTGACATGCCCAGCACATCTTTATGTGCAGATATGATCAAAGAGGTCAATGGTGTTGGCTCCCCGCCAAAAGTCACCACTCTCTCAAGCGAAGGTGGCTGTAAAAAGGTGTGAAAAGTGAAGGTCCCCCATTTTCCAGCACATTTGTCTTGAAAATATAAACTATTGGTTTGTGTGCATTTCCAAGGCAAACTTCACATACAAGAACCCAACATAAGTCAAGTCTTTGAGCAAAGGGTGAATTGTGAGGGCCATTAATTTGCTGTCTGACTTTGTGCACTCTGATGATGTCTCTTCCCAGCAATGGTAGAATGTGGGCATTAGTGTCCAATTCTAGGATATGGGCTGCCACAGACTTCAAGAGAGGGTAGTGAAGTGCTGCCTCTGGTGTTGGTATTTCGGAACGATTGTTCAAAATCACGTTGTATTCAATAAGTGGAGGCATGGCTGTACTTACTACTCCATTTAGAGCCTCTATTTAGAAACCAACTGTTTTCCATTTAATTGCCTCAATATCTCCAGCACAGGTTTGTAGAGAATATGTGAATGGGCTTCTCTTTAGAGGATTGGTCTTGATGTGATGATCAGGCAGTCCTGCTTGGTGGGGCAGTCTTGGGTAAGTGGCATGTGCTGACTGTGATGACACTCTTAGGACATCTTCACTTTCTCCTGACTGCACCTTTGTAGAAATTGGGTGGTCACCTGAGATGCGTGAAGGACACCAAATCATAACGTCAAGTTGTGCTGCAGGTGATTTTTCCATTTCTGTGTGAGTAGGTGAGTTAGGTTGAGAAGTGACAGCGTCAGATGTGAGCCATACCATCTGCTCCCATACATGCTCTGCTGTCCTTCCCTCATGTGCTGACTGTGGTGACACTCTTTGGACATCTTCACTTTCTCCTGCCTGCACCTTTGTAGAAAATGGATGGTCGCCTGAAATGCGTGAAGGACTCCTCAGCATGACGTCCTGTTGTGCTGCAGGTGATGTTTCCATTTCTTTGTGTGTAGGTAAGTTAGGCTGAGAGGTGACAGCATCAAGTATTACATACTCTGTCGTCCTTCCCTCATGTGCTGATTGTGATGACACTCTTTGGACATCTTCACTTTCTCCTGCCTGCACCTTTGTAGAAAATGGATGGTCACCTGAGATGCGTGAAGGACTCCTCAGCATGATGTCCTGTTATGCTGCAGGTGATTTTTCCATTTCTGTGTGAGCAGGTGAGTTAGGCTGAGAGGTGACAGCGTCAGATGTGAGCCATACCGTCTGCTCCTGGACATACTCTGTTGTCCTTCCCTCATGTGTTGACTGTGATGACACTGTTTGGACATCTTCACTTTCTCCCGCCTGCATCTTTGTAGAAAATGGGCGGTTACCTGAGATGCGTGAAGGACTCCTCAGCATGAAGTCCTGTTGTGCTACAGGTGATGCTTCCATTTCTTTGCATGTGGGTGAGTTAGGCTGAGAGGTGACAGCGTCAAGAGTGAGTCATACTGTCTGCTCCTTGACATACTCTGCTGTCCTTCCCTCATGTGCTGATTGTGATGATGCTCTTCGGACATCTTCACTTTCTCCAGCTTGCACCTTTGTAGAAAATGGGTGGTCACCTGAAATGCGTGAAGAGGACTCCTTACTTTTCTGCCTCATTCTGCACTGTCCAAGCTTAAACAACTCGGCACATCCACATAAAAATGACAAGGGGTGAGCTTTCTTGAAGGCCTTTACTGGATGTACCTCATTGCAAACTGAAATATGTACAAAAGAAACATACTGTACAGGTATATACAGGTGTACAACCATAGACAATACAGAATCATTTACAAAGCAATACATAGCAAAGAGTATATATTAAACAATGAAGCTTTAAAAGACACTTACAAGGCGAGTGATTTCCACGGTTGAATCAAGACAAAGAGAAGCGCATAGACAGAGGTTCAAATTGCTGTGTACCACAACTAACCAGACCCAGGGGTTTATATACCTGAAAGATACGCTTCGGACGTGACCGAAACAAGAGATAAAGGGGTGTCTACATGAGACGCATGAGGTGTATTGTATTTAAATGATTATTAGGTGACCTACATGCTTTAAGTGAGTTTCATAGACATTTATGACACCACTTTGAGTGTGGGACATGACTGACAGGTGTGTTAATAAATGACAAGACAAAGGGGGAGCACAGCTCAACAAATAACAGCTAACAGCTAACAAGATGTGGGGCAGAACAGCTACTGTATCACTAATTAAATGGTTTGTAATTAAATGTCTACATAAATTAGCTGCAATTTCACTCCTTAGAAGAGTAACACATGGAAAATGTCTGCTTTGATCAGTGTTTTTGTGATATCTATTTCAATGACCATGCATGTGGTTGTTAATTTTTATTTAATGTGATTGAGTACTCTGACTGATTAAGTAAAATATTGCTTCTTTCCACAGTTTTAGTGAAAACAAGTAAACAGAGTTATAAATGCAAAGGATGGAACTAGATATTGCAAAACTATGCCTTCCATTTTATGTAAAGGTTCACAATGTTTCTGATCCTACCTCCTTTCTCTGGATTTTTTAGCATTTTAGTGCTGCTGGAACAAATCTGATAGACATCTGATTATTATTTTTCTACTATCTCAGTTTTTAAATAATATTCATAAACAGTTTAAAAATTGCAAGCCCAAATAGTACTGATGCATGAATTCAATAACAATTTAATATAATTGGAAAAATGGGATTAAAAACATTAATATTTAGTGGCTACATTGAGTCAAGAAAATTTCATCATAGCCCTAAGGGCAAAATTATCACTTATCTGACCACAGTAAAATGGCAGCAGGACCAAAGTTGGACTTTAAGCAGCCCTGGTGAAGAAACTGTTCTTGCCTGGCTGGTGGGAAATTTAAAAAAAAAACGGATGACATTTAATAAACTGTTTTAAGTAAGTGAGATTATGGAATATTGAGTTAATTTTTGTGGAGCTGCACAACTTACATTAAAGGAGCAGGAGTAAGTGGGCAATGTGGCTAAGTAACTCCCACCTTTCACAATTTTATAAAGAAGGAGAATAAAGTACTCAGATTAAGTGTATAGGATTACTCTTAGCTATGTATGATCTTGTGGTTTACATGCTAACTGAGAATTTGTCAGAGAAATAACAGAAAGGAAACTTTAAGAGGAAGCATAAAGTCTTAGCAGAGCCGCAGTGTTGGACCACTTACTACCTCCTTTCACTACTGATTTTTCTGAAGCCAGTTTTGCACTTGATCCTGCACTGCTGACAGCATGGGTAGTGCTCTCCTAGCCAGATTTCTTTCATCAGAAATCCATGGTTCAGAAGCATGGGTTATTGGTGGGTCTTCTTTCAGTGTCAATATGGAAACTCTTAACATTTCTGACTAAATGTAGTATTGGCAGAACTCAAGGGATGCTTGACTCTGTAAACAAAAGTTGGAATCTCAATTTTAAAGTCTTTACTCAAGGTTCCAGTCATATGTTCATTTTAAAATAAGCAAACTGATCTGCACAATTCTGCTTCAGATTTTTTAGGACAGCCTATGTTGGCCAGCTAGGTATGATCACAGCTGAATATAGCTGCAAGTTGGGGTGAATACACAAAATATATTCTGCCCTTTCCTGTATAACTCCTGTTCTAATAATATAGATTTATTACATATCATTTAAGCATTAATTTTGCTACAAGTGGTGTATAGTTTATGCAACTTACTATAAATGTGAAAGACATCTTATTTAATAGTAATTTAGACATTAGTACAGAAATGCATTCCTTTCCTCACAAAACCTGTCTTTGCTCTTCATTACATTTACTGTACTATACTACATTTTTATAGATCTTTACTGAGTTGGAGTTTTTTTCTTTGCCAACCAGTGTTGTTGCTATATGCACTTTCGAAATGATATCTATGATTGTTGTCCTCATATGACTATTGATTATGAACTGCTTTGCCAAGCACTAAGCCCTACCTCCTGAATAAACAAACAATATAATCCATAATATAAGCAACAAAAATCGAGCAATCCAGGACAGGTAAGCATAAATACCAGGTTCTAAGGGAGATAACTTACTTGCCCATGACTTCTGAACATTTGTTACTTTTCCAATTCAACTCTTTTACTTTCGATTAACCTTATCATTTTTTTAACTCACAGCCTTCAGATCCCTGTGATGTCTTTTGTAAACTACAACTGCATTGAATGTAAATTGAAACAAAATATATTTGAGCTGGGCTTATCCATTTCAGGGTTACAAGGTGTGGTAGCCTATCCCAACAGCATCAAGTGTAAGGCAAGAACCATCCTAAGATGGTGTGCAAGGATTGGAGCCCCAAAACTCACTCACAATTGACAGGACAAATTTAGTATCACAAGTTAAGTTAATATCCACAACTGTATGGATGTGAGTTGAGAACATAGAGACAGTAAGAGTGTGTACCTCCAAACAGACCATCACCACATATGTGGTCTGAACCCAGAATGCTGGTTTTGTGAGGTAGCAACAACTAAAAACTGTAATAAAAAAGTAAATCCATATTTTTATACTACTGCTGTCACAGCCTAAAGTTTTGATGGCATCCACCTATTTTTTTCCACATTCAACTCCTTTCAATCTCAGTATTTAACCTTACTTATATCCATTATGATGGACAGCCAGGGTGGGCTGACATGCTAGCAGGGATAAATACCGTACCCTTACCTGGCAGGGAGGTAAGTGTGGTGAACTGACTTCGTGGGGGGAGAGAACATCTCAAGAGTACATGCTCGCTCTACATGCTGGTTGGCAGCATTCCTGGGCCATTATGCCCATTCATGTGCCTTCACGGTATACTGGGAATTGCTGTTCCATGGTGAAGCCTTGCCGGGCTCTGTGGGTGCCAACAGGGGGAATTGCAGAGGAGGACTGTTCCTACTTTCAGGGGCTTCCGCCTGACATGGGAGTGTTTCCTCCTTGACACCAGAAGTATTTTCAGGTCTGGTATAAAAGGGGGCACCTCTGTCCACTCAGGGGTCAAAGTCTGGAGAGAAGTCGGACAAGGCTTGCCTGGAGAAGGAAAAAAAATGAAACAGAGAAGAAAAGAAGAAAAAAGTGTATTTGTTATTGTGAGACCTGTACAAAAGGTACTTTCTGCAATAAAAATTATCATTTTGAATCCAGGACTGTAGTCATTGTAATTATGTGTGAGGTTTGAGGGTTTTGATACCCCTTTTTTAAGACACCATCCAATTTTTTTACTTCTTGATGTATGTTGACCTGAGCACACTGCAAACAATGCAGGATGGAAATGTGTAGTGATGACAGCCAAAGTCGCATGCTGCGTATGTTTAGCTGTTCCATACTAGAAGAGGTTTATATCAAAATTATCATTTTTATTTCCAATGAATCAAATAATAATTACTGGAAACAGAAGAAAAGAACCTTTGTAAAAACTGTATTTTTTTACATTTCTGTTTGTATTTCACATAGAAATTCCACCCAGCTTGCACAATTTCTGTGTCTGCATAATGTGCCCCTATCATTTTAAAAACCAACTTGCCTTGCTACTGTAAAATATGTATGTTGTGAAAGTTAAGACTTACTTTGGTAACTACATGAGCAGCTTACAATTTGATTTGAATGACTAGCATCAAAGAATTTAATTGGGGCAACCATGCCTAACTTCTTTTGAACAGGCAGAAAATTGTGAGATTTATGGATCATGTAA
Source organism: Erpetoichthys calabaricus (assembly GCF_900747795.2). NCBI lineage: Eukaryota > Metazoa > Chordata > Cladistia > Polypteriformes > Polypteridae > Erpetoichthys > Erpetoichthys calabaricus. The sequence continues at coordinate 146,747,181 of NC_041399.2, read as the reverse complement.
GTCTGCCATTAACTTCTCCTAATGTTCCCAAGGTTTCCCCTTTTAGAAAGTGGGCGCATTCAACAGTTTGTTTTATATGGTTTGCGCATTTTCCTTGAGTTGCTCCAGTTTAAGGACCTGAAATGGCCTACTAACAGTGAGTGATAGCCGGCCTACATGGAGTAATTTTAATCAAGCTTCTACTTGGGATTTTTGTAATCATCTTGCTTTAGTTACACTAACATGCAAAAAGAAGTCTGCAATATGACTCTACCTTCTCTTTTCTTACAAGCTATAAAACATGAGTCGTTTTTGATAAAATTTTCACAAAAAACTGTCAACAAAGTCTCCAGTAACCTATTGCTCTGTTATTCTTAAGATGTTTAATATGGTATAGGAAAATCTCTACCACATTTCAGTTACATTGTGAAGGGGGACTTATCAGGGAGGGCAGCATGGTGGCACAGTGGTAGCGCTGCTGCCTCGCAGTAAGGAGACCTGGGTTCGCTTCCCGGGTCCTCTCTGTGTGCAGTTCTCCCCGTGTCTGCATGGGTTTCCTCCGGGTGCTCCAATTTCCTCCCACAGTCCAAAGACATGCAGGTTAGGTGCATTGGCGATCTTAAATTGTCCCTAGTGTGTGCTCGCGCTCTGCCCGGGGTTTGTTCCTGCCTTGCACCCTGTGTTGGCTGGGATTGGTTCCAGCAGACCCCCGTGACCCTGTAGTTAGGATATAGCGGGTTGGACAATGACTGACTTATCAGGGTGTATCATATCAGGATATTTTGTAAATTGCAATAATCATCATGTACTTTCCTACTGGATCAAAATACACTGTTAAGTTAGGTTGGTGCCATAATAAGAAATACTGGTATAAAGCCCATTGGCTCGTATTAGGTGTGAAAACTGAGAAAATATTAAATGTTTAAGAGCAAACTTTATAGAAATAAGTTGGGGATTGGAGAAGATTCCTTTTTATACTTTATTTCTATCTGTTCTGAGAGTTTAAACAGGAACAAACAAAGAACATAGGTATTGCTGGAACCTTAAAAACACTTTCCACTGAATCTTTGACTACATCTTGCATTGGTTAAAATACTGTAATGACTGCAAAGTCATTGACAGAAATAAAACCAATTCTTCATTTGAATTAATGTAAAAAGATGAAAATGCATCCACCCATTTTGTCAAGCAACTGCAGGTAGTGTGGTGAAGTAGCGAATGTATTGAATTTTAGGGCTGCTAGTTCAGTTTCTATCTCAAACTCATGTGTGTCCCTAAGCTTATCACTTTATTTTACTCTGCACCAGTTATAAAACATGAAAATAAATGGTTCTACTGCATTTTCGTCTTTTATGTCACCTAGATTAAAATATCAGTAATGTATATAATAACACTATTTATCACTCATAGTGACAACACTTCTTTGCAAGTTACAGCAAAGGAACAGAAAAGTGAGTTTTTATCGCCTAGTAACAGAGTTCCCCACAAATCCTCTTTGAAGTAAATATCTGTACAAAAATTTTCCCTTTAGCAGCTGTCCATAAGTAAGTCAAATGCTGGGAGTTCACACCTTTCCATAGCCTAAGGTAATGTGTTCTTGACGAAATACTAGGTGAGACCTTTTCCTGGCCTCAAGCTTTCTGTCAGCATATTCTGTACAGCACTTTCTCCTATAAATGTGCAAAGCCCTGCTGGGTGGATCACCCTATGACACTATACTATTGTGTTTAATTTTCTTCAAAAAGAGCTGTCAGACCACCTAATCCTAAACAGTTTTACTAAGACGCTGACAGGGATGCATTTGCTTTGTACTGTCTGACATTTGTCTACTGTATTCTGATACTCTCTTATCTTTTTGGAGTATGATCAAATGGTAATAATAATGTTTATGTGTTGCAACCAGGGAGTGGTTCCAGCAAGTCTTTACAGACACATTTCATAACAGTATCTAAGATTACGTATCTAATAGACTTCTGATTTATGAGAAAACAAAAGAGTACAACAGAATAATATATTCTTATCCAAAGTATGTTGTCTTAATTTTTTGTAGGCACTGTGACTAATTGTTTCAGTTTCATTGAAAAATAAGACTTGTGTATTGCGTGTATCTCAAGTGTTTCCAACCTTAATGAGCAAATGAGCATTATTTTAATTTCTAAATTTCCAATGGTTTCAGTTTGAAGATTTTTATACTTAATTTCCTTTTTTACATTTTTCATTAAAAATTATTGTGATGTTCTCTAATATTTTTCTGCATTTTGTAAAGTTACCGCTATATCAGTGCTCTTTTTCTTCGTTTAATTTGTGAAACTCACAGTCCAGGGAGCTCAATAAAACTATTTGTGAATGAGACAACAATCCATCACAGAAAGTACTCAAGAAACATTCACATTCCCTCGGGCTCAACTAAGTGTCAATGAACCTAATGTGCATGTCTTTGGGATGCCGAATTAAAACACATTGTAATTAATATACATATGGATATGAAGAAGGGAAGGCAAACACCACATTTTGTAATTTAATTAGACTGAACAAAGTAAAGAGTTGTGGCACCAGCCGGCTGAATCCCATTTAATAGGCATTCCTATCTATATACAGTACATAAAATTCTTTTCGTGTTTGAAACGGAAATTACATATGAGCATGCGATATGGAAATTACGTATGACCACAGAACATATTATAATAAAAGAAATAATCACTTCGTTTGTGGACGCCATTTTTATATCGTCTTTACAAATTGTTATTATTTATGTGAGAGTTATTTTACTGATATTGAAAAGAAGTAAACACAAACACGCCGATCTATCCCATAGAAGTGTGCCCCACATCACCCGCTCCCAGCCCTCCTCTCTGAACTACAGCACTGAGCCATCCACGCATTCTGACAGAGAAGTATTATTTATTTGTCCACGTGACTGTCGCGGAAACTGCCACATTGTAATCTTTTTTTGAGTTGGCAATACTTGATAGTAGAAGACATGAGGAAAACAGCTTTGCGTCTTTCTACTTTTTAACTGCGCCGAGCTGTAAACAATGTGAAGACGAGACCGCCTTCAGTGGCAAAGGGTCGTGAGAACAAAGTGGACGCTGGGAGGCGCAGAATGTCTGGCTGCTCCGCCGGGTCAAGAGCTTCACAGTGTCCTCTCTTCTCGCACTGTTTGTGACACTTCTAGTGCCCCGTCGGCTTCTCGGGAGAGTGAAAATCTTTGCGAATGAGTGTAATCGGCGCCACCGAAGCAGGACTCTGTTTGTAAATTGCCTTGCACGACTACTTACTGTCCCTTAAGGTGAGTTCAGGTCACTAAAACCCCGCAACATTCAAGGTTACTTTTGTTATCAATTATTTTAAGAAGATGGAGAGTTTACATCTAAGAAGATGTACAGACCTCTTCATGTAAAGTGTTAGACTTGGGAATTGTTTGGACCTTCTGCCTGTTAAGCACGAAAGGGCAGCATCCACATTTATCAGAATTATTTTTCCCTTAAATCACAGGCACATAGTGCAAGGTTGTCAGGCAGAAATTTGGACGGTCACATAGAAAATGTAATTTCTATAGCACAGCAGTCGTGTAGCGCCTTTCACAAGATATCTATAATTGACAGATAATCCAAATACATTTTAGCTGATGTTAGTACTACTTACCTATTGTGTTATACCGCCTTTAAAATGTAGTTTACCTGAAACCACTCCAGTAGTGCTCAATGTATCTTTACTTCTTAAGTGTTAATGTTTTACTGTTTAATAACTTATAGACTACATTTTATTTTTTTTCCCTTGCACTCAGTGAGCGAAGCCACTGGGTAGTTAAATATAACAAAAATAAAAATGATGATGAGGATATCATAGGTCTGTTCTCTCTCTTAAGGGTAGCTACTGGAGTAAAAGTCCCCTTCTCCCACTTGTGGGTTTCTTACTGAACGCCAACTTGACGGTGCTCTGATATTCTTATATACAGATTGGCGCAAACAAGGCAGGACTTCATGACATGATGTTACAGTCCTTCCAGCCAGTTGTCATCAGCTCTAGGGCAAAGGAGGAGAAGGTGTTAACAGCATCACTGACCCATGGTTTACAGGTGAATTACATTTCATATCACAGCCTTGAAAACGTTATGTCTGACAATGTATTGTTACAGAGAGCATGCATTATGCTATTCATATACTGTATCCAATCCAACTGAAATAGCTCTTGGTGATCTAGAAGTAAATGTAGGTCTTCTCTGAAATCCTTCTGCAGTTTTTCCAAGCAACTTATGACCATAGGCGAGGACAGAAATGTATATTATTGGAAAACTGAGGTTTTATATACAGTTTATATACATAGCTACTGTTTTTTCATGAGTGTTCTTTACAATACCCTAATGCTCTCACTACATTAATATATAAGTCAAACAACAAGCCCAGAAGAGGACTTTTAGCTTAAATTGACAGTGTAATTCACACTGTGGTATGGTGGGCTGGCACCCTGCTCTGGGTTTGTTTCCTTCCTTGCGCCCTGTGTTGGCTGGGATTGGCTCCAGCAGACCCCCGTGACCCTGTAGTTAGGATATAGTGGGTTGGATGATGGATGGATGGATCCACACTGTGAAGATGTGAACTCTCCAGTGTATGTCATAGCTCATAATTAGATGTGGCCAACAGGATAACAGCATAGAAAAAAACAATGAAGTTAAGTAATTCGTATGTCTCTAAATCCTGGTTGCTCCTTACTATGTAAATTACTAAAGGAGGAGAGGAAAGATACAGTCTTGGCATAGTTTTTGGTGCACTGTATGTGCTGTAGAGAAGAAACAAAATAAAAGAGTGTGCTTTTGGACATTGTGAGTCTCAGTGTCTGTCTGTAGCTAGGCTGATCTTCTACAATACACATTAACTGAATGTTAAAATATTGCAAGATGTTGGGGCGAAGATGCCCAGAGTGAGCAATGACAGCCAGATTAACCATTTGTGAGCTTGATGGCCTGTGGAAAGGAACTGGTCTTATACAGTATCTGCTTGTTTTGGTATAGTTTAGTCTACAGTATAACACCTGGCAGATGGAAGAAGTTCAAAAAGGTTGTGGCCTGGATGTGAGGGGTCAGTGATGATTTTCCCTGCCTGTTTATTGACTCTGGAATAGTACAGGTCCTGTAAGGTGGCATGAGCAGCAGACCTGACTATTAATTGTAGCCTGTTCTTGTTTTGTTTAGTTGCTGATTCAAGTCCCACTGTGATGGATGAGCTGAGAACAGGCTCAATGATTGCAGTGTAGAACTGAATCAGCAACTCCTGTGATAGACGGAACTCCCTCAGCTGTCACAGGAAGTACATCCTCTGTTATGCTTTCCTGAGGCTGTATGAAAGCCATTCTCCATTGCCTCAGTGAAGTCCTTTCACACACAAGCTTTTTCCTTCAGCAATTGTTACAACTGTTGCCTATATGTGAATTCTCTCCTGCTAACAAATGTACAAAAAAGCCTGTTTCTTTAACATGAATACTTCCCTCTCTGCTAAATTACATTATTTGATTCTAAGCTTGATTCCATGATTTGTTCTGTTATACTTGAATCTTTTGTGAAAGTGCTTAATTGATATTTGGACTTTAGTCTTCACACATTATACACTTCATGTCTACATTTTGTCATTTGTACTAAAACATGGAAAAAGGTTGTCTTTTAGGTATGTGTTCAACATTTCCTGTCATCCTACACTTACACAGATCTTTGTAGATATGGAACACACGTGAAATGCATGTCTTCTGAATAACAATATGTTTTTTTAGCCTAGGTACCTGACTCACTGATAAACAAGGCTTCAGTTGGGAGAGGTTTTTGCAGTTTCTCCGGCGGTGGGGGGAGATGGTATACCAGGCTGCTTGCTGCTTGGTATTATTGACACATTTACAAGACAAAAGATGCTGAATTGAGATGTGTGAGTAGATTTAAGGTGGGCCTAATTTACAAGTTTTCTCGTAAGCTTTGGTAATTCTAGTGTTAAACAACTTTTGGCTTGCAGCTGCTGAGATCTTAAATACAGTCCATTCAGACTTTGTGTCCTTGACTTCTACCCAAGGTGTGTATAGGTGGTACAACAAAAACTCATCCTGAGCAAAGGCTTCTTCTGCCTGTTTTACTGAGACAACTCACTATCAAGTAATGATTAGCTGACATCGCAACGCTTCTTTTTACCCAGCTGTCTAGTACATTCTACTTCTGATAAGATGACAAAACATTGACTTCAGGTACACTTATGAAGAATATTTTTGTTGTTTTTTTTTGTTATAGACAGTACATGACTGGCAGACAAATTCAATAACATTTTATGCATCCTACGCATCACCTGTTAGCATGACTATTTAAAGGTAACTTTCAGGATGAAAGTGATTTTAAATTTTTTATGGTTTAGATTTAAAGTAACCACACAGTTTAGTCAACATCCACTTTTATAAGCACATTACTACAGAGTTTTTTTTTGCCTAGAACTAGACAATCAGCTAATGTTCACAAAACCACATCCTTTGCCACCTGGGCACCGTCTGATGTTTTTGACTTGTAGAAAAATACTTCTGTAGCCTGCACAAATACAGTTAGCCGTAAAAAATACACATCAAAGAATTATTCTGTCAATGGATAAGAGACAATGGGCCTACAGTGGTAAAGGGTGGGCCAAGGTTGTTCATCAGATCTAAAGGTGAAATCCGAGAATGGTTATTTCCTTGTTACAGTTTTCACAATCTGCCTATTGTATTAATAAAATGTAAAACACTAACACAGTTGCAGCTTTTGTTTAAAAAGTATTCTTGATCTGAATAAACATAATTATTTCAAATGCATTTCAGAGAATGGTCAGCAATTCCAGGAAGTGGTCAAGTGTACTGCACATCAGTTATGCATTATGATTAATATGAGCCTCAGATTTGCTTATGCCAAACTTGGATTAGGCAAAAAGTTCAAGAGCACAAACTGATAGCACCTTTGTTTTAACAAGCTAAGTCTTTCACAGCTGTAAAAATCACATTTTCATTTTATTAGTTATTAGCAATTTAATTACTATCAGCTGTGACCTAGGTAATATGGTATTAACGTATTACACTTCAACATCTGGAGGCTCACTTACAACCTGGCTTATGGTCATAAGTAAAGTGTGTTTGATTACCTCAGATATGGTTCTTGCTTGATGAACACTCTACAATGTACAATCTGGACACTTTTGGGAAATAATCTGACTCCTCTAATGATTAAAACTGTCCTTCATGGCTTTTGTGTAAAGCTTAAAGGAAGGATATATTCAAGGATTTTCCACTGTTTTGCACATTTTGTTCTCTTTATGATATGCATAAAATGATTGATGTTTTACAACGTATTACAGACTAAATTAAAAATGTTTTTGGATAATTGTAAATTAACTCAACAATGAAGTATGTAGATATTAAGGGATTACCATCAGGCACGCCATGTTCAATAATGTTGCCTGAGGCAAGGTACATTTTTGCAACCCGTAACCCCCCTCCACCACCCATGTATCCTTACTAGGCACAAGACAATACATTTAATTCACATATAATACATATTACTTATATAGGCTTCATGATACAGTACATTCTCTGCACATCACACACAAAAATAACTAATTTTTTCTGGAAAAAAGGCAAAACAATGAAAAAGATTAGCTTTACAATAATTCAATACCAATATATAATGTGAAACTCAATGCAAAACAAAATTTGGCTGCAGTGCTCCATCTGCACGCCTGCCCTTTTTAACTAAACATAAACGAGGTGTGAATTTAGGAGACTTTCAATGGACATTGCGACAGACAACTTAAATAGATTTCAGAAATCAACAAAATTTTACAAAATAAAATAATGAATATTTATACAATGCAATATGCATCGGTGCCAAACCATCATAAATATTAAGGAGGTGGGGGGCAAAAACTTTTACAATACAACATAGATAATAATCTAGCAGCAACAACAACAATACTACTACTACTACTAATAATAATAATAATCCTCCAACTGGCATAGCATAAGAGAAACAGACATGGCAAAGTAAAATTAACTTATCAAAATGGCAACAGGACTATAGCTGTAGTAACAGATGTAGACTTTGAATGCATTGCTAAATGCTGATTTAATTTTAAGTATGAGCATCTTTCAATTGGGCTTACATTAAAACCTGCATTAAAAGATAACTATTGCAATTATCTGTTGTTCACCACGGTCAATGACTTGAAGATTACACTCTTCATATTTTCTGCTGGCAACCTAAAATAAGTTTTCCATGGTCAGGCTCTCACTGGACATTGTGCATTGATTGGATGGTGATATTCATTCTTTGCATTCATTGGCAATAAAATGAATCATGGGTAAATGTTTAGAGCTAATTGTTCATACTTTGATTTAATTAAATTTTATGATTATTTTGGACTAGTCAGGTAAATTCAAAGTGTTAAATATAATCTATATGGTGTAATATATGGAGCTGCAAAAATAAAATTACAATTGTGCTGTCATCATCATTGTAAGCAACCTGTTGGATTAAATAAAGATCTACCCTAACAAACTAAAAGCAAAAATAAAACAGAAAGCTTGCCAATACAGCTCGATTGCTACATGTTTTGTGCAATATTATTCCTGATACCTATTTTTCTGAGGAAGTTTTGTAGACAGGTTCGGCATTGCTAACTCCATCCAAAGCATCTTTGCACACTTGCTCTGTAAACAATTTGAACTCAGCATGTAGCTTGTATTATTTTTTTTATTAGGTCGCATTGTCAGATTAATTCATTTTTAATAATTTTGCAGATTTGAATCACTTTTTCTCAAAAAAACATGTAAAAAGTGTTGCATTTATTGGCCTGAAAAATGAAATTTTTATTAAATCTTATCTTTCTACTGTAAAATGCACAAAACACTAAAAGTACAAAGTCAAAAGTTTAAAAAGTATAATGATATAAATAATAATAATAATGATGAATAATAACAATATGATATGAATGATGATGATGTTAATAATGTATATACTGTCAAAAACATGCAAAACACAAAAAGTACAAAGTCAGAAGTGTAAAAAGTATATAATAATAATACAAAATAATAATAATAATAATATTAATACCATACATACTATCAAAACATGTCTTTTGTGTTGGTATATCTTTGAACAGGGAAATTACTTAGGTGTATGGTCATTTACCCGACACTGTTCAGCGTAATGGATCATCTCAACAACAATTCTTTCAATCATGTCATTATCAAGAAATAACTTCAAGTAAGTAAGTGGATCTTGGCTGTCAACATTCACTTTTATTCTTGACTGCCCCACAAAATCAAAATGAGGTGGTGCTGATTTATTTGAAACAGGGTCAACAGAGACCCAAACGCAAGCAAAACTTTTTGGATTCATCAGAATCACTTTTGGTTTCACTGTCTGTTTCAGTTTCACTGCCTGAAGGCAGATTCACATCATCCTCACTGCTGATGACAGTCTTTTCAACATCACTGCTCGTATCACTGTTAACAGGATGCAACACCTGGGCTACTGAAAAACGTTTCTTACAAGACACCATTAGGAGAGTAGGAAAAGATGTGTCTACACTGGTGCTCGGTTAATGCTTAGGCCTAGCGCTTATGTAAGACATACCTATACCACTGTCCTAGTAACATTCAGGACTGATGCTGTTTGCAATTTTACAGCCCAAGTAATCCTCGGGTCTAACACGCGAGACGCATCTTCACAGTTGCCCGAGTGATACTCGGGACTAATGCTTTTAACACTGTTTTCAGTGATGCTTGGGTCTAACGCTAAGAAGGTTAGTAGTAGACTACTTGTGTTCCATTATATAATCTTCTTTGTCCATTACCACTATTACACTGCCTTTATCAGCAGGTTTTATTATTAGTTCTTGATTTTGCTTGAGTTGTTTAAAGCTTTCATTTGTTCACTAGCTAGATTTTTTCATTTGTTCCAATAATCTATTGGAATAGATGTTATCTTTTGTGGATTGTACAGTAGCTGAGACCTGTTTTCTCCTGGCAAACTCTCAGCATCTGAAACCTCCAGAGTAGTTATTTAGTACCAAGAAATTAATAAAAACATTTTGCTTAACAAGCATGTGTGACAATTGTGTTAGTTGAAACAGATAAAATTAGGATGGCATTTTCTTAATTCAATTCAGGTAAGTTTCTATAGCACTGTTCACTGAGTGCAGGCATAAAGTAATGTGACAAGTTCTCAGGTACAACACAAACTTTACAAATTGGTAATTACATAATGGGTACAAGGGTGTTGTACCGTGTTAGCCATTATGAATGTAGAGAAAAGCCAAGCAAAATGACACCTTTTATTGCCTGAAGAAGGGGCCTGAGTTGCCTCGAAAGCTTGCATATTGTAATCTTTTTAGTTAGCCAATAAAAGGTGTCATTATGTTTGGCTTTTCTCTATAATGAATACACAAAGAGACACAGATTTGTTTAAACAAACAGGAAAACAAAGTACTTCAAAATTGATTAACATAAATGGAATCCAGCAATATCTCTCTATTAATTAATTGTTGAACTATGGCCAGTTGACAATGAAGGAGAGAAAATCAAAAAATTCAGTCAGCAGCAACACTGGAGAAAACAAACCTCATTGAGTTCATGGTCAATTATAACAGAGAAAGTCAAAGACAAAGTCATACATAGTTGGAGTCCTGTAGACTTCCAGCAACTAGCCGCTCACCCCATTTGATCGCAGAGTCTGTGCTAGGTTGTCCAATCTAATGAGAGAATCTTTCCATCCAATGATTCCAATACTTATTTATCTGAAATTATTTTTCCATTGTCAGGAGAGCAGCGAGCCAGTAGAGCAGTACCATATCAAGATACAGAGAGAAGAAACAGAATAGAGGAGGGTTAGTAACAGTTTATACATATTGCATTACTTATACTTCTGTACAAATGACTAACAGACAGAGATGCAATATGCAAAGCTAATCTGCATATACTAGACTAAAGTAGTGAGTCTTCATCCAGGATATACAAGCCGAGACTGAAGGAGCATCTCTTGTATAAGCAAGCTGATCATTCCACAGTTTTTGGCATAACTTCCCGCTGTTATTTTATTAATACTTGGAATTCTTAGCTGGCCAGCATCTTTAAATTTTAATGCACATTCTGGTTTGTAAGTATAAAATAAGTCCAGGGGCTTGGTTATTTAAGGCTTTATATGCAAGAAAAAGGATTTTAAAATCAGCCCTAAGCTTAACTGGGAGCCAGTGTAAAGACTTAAGAACTGGAGTTAGGTGTTAATACTTTCTAATTCTTGTAATAATTCTTGCTGCATTATTTTGACTTGAACAGCGTATGAATAATGCATTGGAGTAGTCAATCTTACTAGAAATAAATGCATGAATTAATTTCCCAGTATCCTCCATACTAAGGAAACACTTACTTTTGCAACATTTTTAAGATGGAAAAAACATGCCAGTGTCAAATATAATGCCTAAGTTATGTAAAGCTAATGGTTAGTCCAACTTGAGTTAAAAAGTGACAAAATAATGCAGTGGTCTGCATTATACCCCAACAGATAACAGTTCTGTTTTTCTTCATTCAGAGAAAAGTAGTTTTCATCCACCCACTCTTTTAATATACTTAAGGACACCATTAGAATCGTTATTTAGTTTAAAATAAAAATATAGCTGGGTATCTTTAGCAGGGGTATACTATGGTGTCAGTGCTTTACAGAAATAACTATTCACTTTTCAAAACAAGGACTCAGCAAATATATATTTATAAAAGAAATGACAAGCAAGTGGCATAAAATAATATTGCTTCATGATTAAAATGAAACTAGCAGGATTTTGCTGAACCCAGGAAGTGGGTTTAAAATCATGGAATGCTAGATAGATTGATTTTTTAAAGTCAGGATCATAGTTACGCTGGATCCATCATGTAGAAATTAACAGTAATTGTGAAATTAAAATATTTAGTTTTTCTATCAAGTCACACTCATATTAAATAAGGTTCTATTAATTTTTATGACTGTATTCCCTTTTTAAAAAAATGTACACTGTTATTATAGCGTATATTGGTTTCTCTTTGCTAGGCAGTGTGGACATTCAGTCAAGGAGCTGGTTTAAATGCCAGTATGTTGCTTTTTCAATACCCACTGACTCATTACATGAAACTAAATTACTATCAGGCTTTGCTCTATTTGTACATATATATACAGTATGTAAATCATTGCAATGTATCATTATATCCAAGTAAATGTGGCCTAGAATTTAATTTACCACGGAAAGATGCTATATACAAATAATAAAATGCTTGTCCATTGCCTCCTATAAGTATATGCTACTGCTTCACTCTACTCAGGTGGGTTCTTCACAGGTCGCACCTTTCTGCACTTGAACCGAGATTTAATATTGTAGTGCTTATCTAAGTAAAGACACACCCTCAAGGAAAGAAAAGTGTAGAAAATAATAATAAAGACACTTATCAGGCATTTTATTGAAAGATCTTATTCAGAAATATACATATATGGAATGGCAGATTAATTTTAGAGATATGTGTATCTTAATTTTAAGTTATCTTGAAATCTATTTTAAGACAGATACTTAATAATATGTTTATTTCACGTGTCTAAAAATGTACTTCAGATATATTGGAATGCATTTCAGATGTATCACAAAAAGCTTAAACTAGAGATTAAATGAATTTTAAACTACCTGAAATTCATTATTAAATATTTCTGAATGTTAACTTGGCTTGCCACAAAAATATGGTAAGATTAACAAATGTAATCAGGAATAAAGTTAATGTGTGTATGTATTTACAAACTTTTGAGACTGCTTGAAGTTATTAGGGGACTAGGCTGCACTCATGGAATGAGATAGATTTTTATTAAGAAGATCAAACAGATCTTGCACTGGTAAACAAGTTTCTCATCTGACATCAGGAACTGAAAAATAAATGTAGTTTCATATACATTGAGAGCCAAGAACTGAAAGGTAAGGTGAACACATGGAAGCTGTGGTAACAAACACAATCAGTTCAACAAATAAGAGCACTAACCACTTAAAATATATAGAGAAGATAAATCTAACTAAAACAGCACTTACAGAATATGTGGTGAATCTCCACAACAGCCACGGAGCGTGCTTTTCAATCTAAGAGGCAGAGTGCCAGCAGTGTCACAAAAATAGCTTTTTATAAAATGTGCAGAAGTGGAAAAAATTACAAACAATTATTCAAGTAGTATATGTATACAAGTTAGTTTTTGTAGGTGCTGTTCCCACAAAAATTATAGACACATGGAAGCACATTTTTCTGATGAATGGAGAGAAAATCTGCTTCAAATTAGATACAGGGGCCCTTTACCGCAACGAAAGAGATGGAGAATTACAGAGATCACAGAAAATCTTCAGTAGGCCAAACAACAGTCTTCTGCATGTAAGAGGGCAATTTAAGGCCAGTCCTCAAAAATGTGAGACAAAAACTATGCAAGGAATATTTACACTGAGAAACTCGTATCCTTAAAACAATAGTAATGTTTTGTCTATAAGAATGTGAAGAACAATGCAAAACAATTTATAAATAGACAAATAAATAAATGTTAAAATAAATAGACAAATACTTTAATTTGTCATGTGTTTATTTATGTATAAATTCTTCATTTATTTACATTTCCACATTTGCTTTTTCTAATTCAGTTTGCCAGTCTGCACTGCTTCTTGTCTACTTCTTGTATATCTTTCTATTCTTTGCATTTTACAGCTGAACTTGTTTTTCATATTCAGATTTAATTTTGATGTGCACTTTAATCTGCACATTGAAAACTAAAATTTCTTTATGTTTATGGGGTGGCACAGTAGCGTCCTGGGATAGAAATTTGAGACCAGTTATTGTCCATCTTTATATTCTATCCATGAGTGTTATCCTGGGAACTCTGGTTTTTCTGGCACATTCCCATGCAATGAAAACTGGTGATTCCATATTGGTCCTGAGTGCATGTGAGTGTTGCTCTGTGCTTAAGTGAGCTCAACAATAAACTAAGACCCTGTCTAGGGCTGTTTCCTATCTAACACCTAATGCTGACAATTTTTGTTGATCTCTTAAATTTTGCAATTTAGACTGAGATTACTGTTTTTCACTTTATCATTGGTAATGTTTAAAAGAAATTGTGCTTGTGAAATTATTAAGATCAAAAAACATTAAGGTACAATAATACCTTCAAACAAAATACAAGCTGTGTGCAAATGTGTAGCTGTGAAAAGAATGAAAACCTCAAAGAAATTGTCAATTTCAATATAGCTAGCTGTTAATGGGAAATAAAGTCTCATAGTACGATGCTGGGGAGAAAAAAATAAAATATACAGCAAGGTTTGTAGCTAAATGTGGAATGAATAAATAAATAAAAAGAGAGAGATATGAAACTTGTATATTCAAAATTGTTCATGCAGGATCATCAAGATTACCAGTGCTCTGCAAACAGTAGACTTTAGGTGATGCTCTATGAAGTCTTTTGACTTCTTTTGACTAAATGTCCTAGTTATATTATTTTGACATATAACTAATACAGTACTAATGTATACGTTTATTCCTTATCCTAGCTGTGCTACCCATCTAAGATGGGTTGAAATCAAAGTAATCAACATAGACCTCAGCATTAACGTTTGCAGTGCACCATCTATTGGAATGTATTTTGCAAGTAGTAATGAACTGCATTACATTTGTCATTCCAACAGATGGCAAATCACAAACATTTGTAGTCACGCATCACAGACATTTATAGTAATTAAATGCATGACAACACATTTTTATGATGTACATTCTGTTGGAATGACAAATTTAATGTATATCTCTTTGTTATATGCCAATTAATATGGAACTCATAAAAGCAGTGTTAATGTTTGTCATGCATCACCTGTTGGAATAATAGGGGCATAGCTACCGGACAGTCACAAAGACAGACGCACAAACACTTATCCTTTTATTAAAGGGGTTTAATTGCATCGCACAGCAGACCCCTGTGACCCTGTGTTTGGATTCAGCGGGTTGGAAAATGGATGGATGGATATATAACTGATCGCATAAGTATTTACCCCTTTAAGTCAGTATTTAGTAAATGCACCTTTGGCAGGCATTCCAGCCTTGAGACTGTGTGGAAAGGTTGCTTTCTGTTAGCTTTGCACATGTGGACACTGAAATGTTTTCCCCTTTCTTCATTTCAAAAATTGCTCAAGCTCTGTTGGGTTGCTTGGGGATTATGAGTGAGCAGCCTTCTTCAAGTCCAGCCACAAATTCTCAATTGGATTCAGATCTGGGCTCTGACTTGGTCACTCCAGGACATTAATTGTTGTTTTTAAGCTATCCCTATTTTCAGCTTTATCCTTGCAGTTGTCTAACTGGAAAACAAATCTTTTCCCAAGGCACATGTTCCTTGCAGCCTGCTCTAGATTTTCATCCAGGATTTCTCTGTATTTTGCTGCATTAATTTTACCTTCCTCCCCACAAGCCTTCCAGTGCCTGCTGCAGAGTAGCATCACCACAACATGATGTTGCCACCACCATGTTTCACGGTGGTAATGGTGTAGTGCTTGGCCTACAGCAAACAAAGTGTTTATTTTAATGGCCAGAAAGTTTTAATTTTGACCTTATCTGACCATAGAACCTTTTATTAAATGAAATCAGAGTATTCTATGCACATTCTGCCAAACTCTAGGTGAGATGTCATGTAGATTTTTTTAAATTATCGTTGTCTTTGCCCATAAAGTTACGACTGGTGAAGCACCTGGTCAGTCACTGTTGTATGCACAGTCTTTCCAATATCAGCCACTGCGCCTTGAAACCCTATTAGAGTTATCATAGGTCCCTTGGTAGCCAACCTTACTAGTCTACTTCTTGCACAATCACTCAGTTTTTTTCTGGATAGCATGCTCTAGGCAGATTTACAGCTGTGCCATACTCTTTCCATTTCTTAATGATTGATTAAATTCGACTCTCAGGGATATTCAGTAGAGATGTGAAAATGATACCGAAGCATCTAACCTTGTGCCAGTCAATCTAAAGCATAGTGAGTTGAATCACTGTGTTGCAGCTTGTGTCAAAACACCACTGTCACGTAACCAGTGACTTTTGAGCTTCGATAATTCATCAGCGCTTCACAGCGTGCTTTATTGGTTTGACAACATTTTGTCGGTTTGACAGCTTTGGTGCTAAATTAACAGGTAGCCTATATAAAATGCATCATTCTCATTCAACAATGTTGGGTTGTGAGGAGAGAGAGATTTGGAGAGCTTTGGTGACAGATGGCGACTAACAGAGGAAAACGGCGTTCAAAAGTCAAATAGTATAAATGGACAAGGACCTCAGCAGAATAAAATGAACACAGACTTTTCTGACCTTTTACTGGTGACATGGGACTGAAACAGTGAGCACTGCTTCGCTTGCGCTCTTGAGAGCTTGCCTTGACCTCAGTTAACTACCATTCGACCAGTCACTGTTCATACTGAGAATGAGGCTTCAAAGTTTTGAATCTTTTTTGCCACAAATAGAAAGAAAGCCTCAAAGCTTCATGAGACTTCATTTTCCCATCACTAATATTCAGTGACTTGGATATCCCCTATCTTGTGCTTTTCAATCACCTTTTAATGGATTTGCTTGAAGTGTTCTTGTGTCTTCATTTTGTAGGCTTGGCCATGACACCTGGACCTTCCAGATAAAATGCATTTATATGACAATCAACTGGAATCCCTTAACTACAGACATGAGATTTCTGTTGAACTAATTAAGTGACTTCTAAAATGAATTGACTGCACCAGTGATGATCTATCTGTGTTATAAAGGATGTGAATACTTATGTGATCAGTTATTTGTGTTTGTAATTGTAATTAATTTAGCCCACTTTGCAAAGCTCTGTTTTTTATTTTGACATTAAAAAGTTCATTGATCAGTGTTGAAAAAATAAGTCCTCTGAGATTTAATGTTGTACAACAGTAAAATGTGAAAATTACAAAAGGGTGAATACTTTTTATAGGTATTATACGTATAAGTACATTCTTATTTATGTCACATTAACAAAATTACTGTAAGCTGCTAAAGCATACAATAGAAATATTATATACAGTAGCATTACATATTTAATGAATAAAATATGTAATATGTCAGTCAGTTAGTCAGTCATTATCCAACCCGCTGTATCCTAACACAGGGTCACGGGGGTCTGCTGGGGCCAATCCCAGCCAGCACAGGGTGCAAAGCAGGAACAATATGTAAAATATAAAAATTTACTCAACTTCTTTAAAGATTTGATATAATGTAAATGTATCTGAAGTATGCCACTTAGGGCCATCTTGACTAATTACCACGTTACTTCCTTATCAATGGTAATTTATTTTAAGCCAATTAAAAAAAAGAAGGAAAAATTAGAAAAGAAAAATTTAACAACTAGTTAGGGAGATTATCAACTTGCACAATTATTCACTATGCTTCTGACCATGTATTTTTGTGGTCTCCCTGTGATCATCACTTAATTTAACCATTGAAATTTTAGTCAAGTGATTTTTTTTTTTAAACCAGGAAGGCAACTAATTAAGCCTATTTCCTGCTGTGATGATGTTGGTTCTGCTCCGTGCTCCCATCTGCTGTTAGGGAGCCCTTGAACCCAACACCGTCGGTAAAGTTACTGATGAGCTAGACAGTGAGGCAACAACATAGCAAGGAGATGATGAAAAAGTGCAAAGTGCTTTTATTTAAAAATCCTACAAAACAGTGTTCAAAATAAAGAGTGCAGTGTTTCAAAATCTTCTTCATTAAATAAATAATCCATTAAAACGAAAGTGACAGGATTAAAACAACAATAGAACAATCCTGTACAAGCGAAGTTAAAACGTTGCTGGAAGCAGTCCTTTAAAACAATGATGAGCCCAGTGCTTCTTCTACACTAGCGTCTCACCTGCTTCTCTCATTTGGGCCCTGCAGCAGGTGAGACACTCTCTCTGTAGCTGTCCGTCTTTCCTTTCCAAACAGGTCTGGAGGCCTCCCGATCCTGGCTTCGGTCGTGCTCTCATCCCAGGCCTGAGACTATGAGTCCTTGATGACCAGGATGCTCACACCAAGGACTTCACCACCAAGCCTCCCGACTCCCGCTGCCGTCCCGGCCTTACGCGGCCAGTCGCTCTTCTTCATTGGTCACTCCCACTACATGCTCACTCAGCGGGAGCGACCATTATTACAACTTCCGGGTGTCGGCCTAACACCTAGGCTTCCGTTCAGCTTCCTGCGAGCATTCACTCGCTTGCTTGCTCACCCGCACCGGCTCTCTCTCTCTCCTGTGTCCTGCTTTCTCCAGCAACCTCCATCTTTCGTTCTCTTTCTTCTCTATTTTTTTGTTCTTTTTTTCTCATTCTCCCTTAACCGTCTCGGGCTTCTCTTTATAATAGACGTGTCAGCTGTGGCAATCAACAGTTCCCGGGAACAATTACGGAGCGGACCGTCCCTCACCTGGGCACTAGGTGAGAAACGTCCGCAGCACGAATCCACCTGGGAACCGCTTCAGTCACACTACCACACCCCCTTGATACGCCGTGAGCGCGGTAATAATTCAGTTAAAAACTGGACTGAGAGAGCTGTGCTGAGAGAGCTGTGGACCCGCTATACCACACCTGCTATAACTGTTAATTACAAAATCCGTTTCCAGGACTTCCAAGATGTTTTTGATAAACAGAAAACTTTTGCTTTACTGTCCCACTCGTCTATTGACTCACTGCCAGGTCCCACATTATCTAAAGGTCATTTACATATTCCATGAAGGAATACATTAAGAAAAATATGGAAAAAGGGTTCATTAGGTCATCAAGTTGTTCTGCTGTAGCTGAGTTTTTCTTTGTTAGCAGAAAGGATGGCTGCATTAGACCATTCATAGAATTTAAGCAACAATTACGTATAGACTTCAGTTTCATTGCTTGTAAACTTTATCTCTGGAGTGCTTATAATTTCATCCATATCTGAAAGAACAGAAGGCTACATTTAACACTGCCAAACCGGAATCTTTTGAATATCAGGGATTCTAGCTTTTTGTCTATTTTGATTAGTATTTGCCTATGGATAATATTGGATATTGTTCACATTATACTTGTTTTTTCCCATGACATGATGCATTATTATTAGGGGCATGGGCTTGGGAAGGCACTATGGCAGTCCGGATTGACTGTCGATAGTCATGACTGAGACAAGCTGGGCAATGAGGACACCTAACACAACAAGATAATGATGTAAATTAGCAAAATTGGTTTTATTTTCAAAAAGTGTACACTATTCCATAAAAACAGTGCATGTCCTTCTGTCAATAAATAAATCTATAAATAAAATCAATAAAAATAATCAAAGGGCTATCAGTCCCAATTCATAGAGCTAAAATCCTTAAAATGTACATGCATTCTAGCTGCTGCTAGGCCTCGTTGGATACCTCACCCTTTTACTAATGAAACTCTCTCTGTCTTCCACCTCACATCAGCACCCATAGCACATTACCCAGTCTAACACATCTACCCCTCCTGTACCTGCAGTGGGGCAGGATTGACCCTGCTCTCAATAAGGACTCATCTTTCACTCAGGAAACTGCCACACACACTGTGTAGTCCTCTTCGATCCTGTATTGTCTATCCTTTCAACTTTTGGTCTACTTAGCCTTATTTCAACCTCAGTTTGCAATAACTATTTCTTTCATTTGCACTTCCAATCACTCCTCATTCTGCTTATGTACAACCCTTTATACTTGGTAAAACAGGCACTGAATTAACTCATGTGTTTAGCCACTAATGAGGAAAAGCAGTCTGGATCACTAATCTTCATGTAAATTAATTAACTGCCAATCTCTCTATTAGTGCCACCCTTGCTCAGTTTCCCTGCTCTTCTACAGCGTCTAAGCAAAGCGCCACTGTTTTAAATACAAATTTAAACTGCATTTTCATACCGTGTCACATAACATCAGTTTTGCAACACGTTATAACCTGAAGCCATGTTTTATGTGGCATCTAGGATCGTAGATTCAGTAGAAAGAAAAACTTTGTGTACAACATTAATTTTATTCAAATTCATACTTTTTGCAATTCTTCCTTTGACTTTGATTAGTGTCTAGCATTTTGGTATTGGCAACAGATTATAGTTTTTTCTGGTACTTACCCCTGCTTCATTATAGGTTTTTGATTCATCTTCCTTTTCTTCCTTTAATCAATTCAAACTTGCTGTGCTTCTACTTGTAGGTAGTGCAGTTAAGGTCTACCTCCTGACAAATTCTCCTACAGCTTTTCATCCACCTTATGACAGAAGTACTATGTAAGCTCCAGCACAATAAAATTTTTGCTAAACTTCAAACATAAAGCTTCAGATTTACTTTTTAGGTTTGCCATCTTATGTAAAGATCCTCCAATGGTTCCCACAAAGGTAACGACCGTTATTAATTCACATGGTAAGGATAGGCCAATCAACTGCAGAGATTTATTGAGTTTGCAGTCTATTGTTAGCCCGATCATGGCTTTATCTAAAAAGTGTTTTAAAAAGAGGGCGGCACGGTGGCGCAGTGGTAGCGCTGCTGCCTTCGCAGTTAGGAGATCCGGGTTCGCTTCCCGGGTCTTCCCTGCGTGGAGTTTGCATGTTCTCCCCGTGTCTGCGTGGGTTTCCTCCGGGCGCTCCGGTTTCCTCCCACAGTCCAAAGACATGCAGGTTAGGTGGATTGGTGATTCTAAATTGGTGTGTGCTTGGTGTGTTTGTGTGTGTCCTGCGGTGGGTGGTCACCCTGCCCAGGATTGTTTCCTGCCTTGTGCCCTGTGTTGGCTGGGATTGGCTCCAGCAGACCCCCGTGACCCTGTGCTTGGATTCAGCAGGTTAGAAAATGGATGGATGGATGTTTTAAAAAGATCTGTGGGATCCCTAAAGCTGATCTGGCTCTTTGTTTTCAGATACAAGCTGACTCTGGTTTGTCACAAAAAAATAAACAAAAACAGACAACCTTCACACCTGTGCATATTTCACCAAAATTGCTGCCTGCTAAAAGAAATTATGATGTGGCTAACAAGGATTTGTTGACACTTAAATTGACTTTGATGGAGTAGTGACATTGATTAGATTAGACACAGTATTCTTATATGTTCTTTACTGACTATTAAAACTTGCTTTAGTTAAAGATGCCTGTGTCTAAACTGCTAGTAAGTCAGAAGGGTTTTATTTTTAAGCCATTTTAATTATGTGATTTTGTACTGCTTAAGTAACATGAATAAAAAGATTGTTACTTTATGTAAGATAGATTTGTGGTAGTATATTCTTGAGTATGAGCATTAAACCACCTCTTATATTTGACCCAATTCATGAAAAACCCATCAACATGAACACCCTCCACAATTACTTGATAACAACATTTCTTCTAGATTTGGTGTGCCAGTAATGTTCCTTAAAATAGCATAACACCTGGCCCCTAATTACGGCTTAATTCAAAATCAAGTCACCAATATTATCCAGAGAGAAACAGGAAGCAGTGTTAGAACTAAACGAAATCTCAATTTATTTTTTATTTTTTTATTATCCTTTTTGCTGAACGAATGTTCACTACTGGTACACAGCCTCTCTTTGGCACATTTGCTGATGTGGTGAAAGTCACAAATAATAATTTTGAATAGATAAAAATGGCAACGTACTCAGTTGCTCAAGAAGAAATAACAAGTGAAAGAAAATCAAACTTGACTCTATGAAGGAAGTCTCAGAGCCAATAATTTATCAGGTTAGACAGTCTGGAAAAAACACACCATTCAAGTGAAGTTTAAGTAGCACTGCAGGCGCAGCCAAGGTCTTATGGAGATAATACTTCCCCAAGATGTCTGCAGAAAAAGGAAACCATAAGAGTCATTCTGCAGATTCTTCAGGATCAGCCAGTGCATTAAGAATGTATTTCCAGAGATCATGGCAGACTTCATTTATAGGAAAAAAATATAAAAACAAAATGTATGAATAAAAATGCGATTTCTTATATTAAAAAGGAAAATGCAGTGGTTAGTAACAGAAAGTTTACCATAACTGCACTGTGATATAATTGAATTGGAAACACTTTTAGAGGTTACAGCATAACGATAGTTAGAGCATACTCAAGATAAGATTATTATGGTCAGCGGTTTAAAGAAGTAAACATGCAATAGTAAGAACCACAGAAGGATTAAAGGACGGGAACCATTGAACATCCAGGGGACCACCATGCAATAATTATGCAGAGCTCTGCTAGTAAACAGACAAAGACCAGTGACAAGGGCTATACTTCACTTCAGTAATTTTGGCACTGTGCCCGTAGACATGAAAGACTATAGAATCTCCTCAACAGCTCCACAGCAAGACTGCTCAATAGATGACTCTCTCTTTATGCTTTTCTTAAAATATAAGAAATCTCACATTTTATTATGTTATTTTAAGCAATCCACACAGACAAATATTCTGATAATGTTAGAAATGTTCAAACTCGCCAGTATCTACTGAACTCTTTTAATAATAAAGTGGGGTTGACTATGATTTGTAGAAGTAAAGGTGTACAAAGTGAGCTGTTTTTTCTATAGGAATAAAATAGTCTTAACTTGATGCTATTTTGTTTTAATAAAAATAATTATAAAGCCTGCAAGGTTTCAGTATTTGGCATATGTTATAAATATAAAAATATTACCTGTTGCTTGTTTATTAATGGAAAAAAGCACAAAATACAAACAGGAATAAAAAGGATAAAGGTTTTCACAGTTTCATAATATATGCAATACCCATTGCACCATAAATATAGTATTTAATGTGGAGGAACATTACAGAAGATACAGCAAAACAAAGTTGGCAATATTCTACAAGACGTTCCAGATCTGTGTGCCCCACTTCATTGTAGATTCAGTTTTGGGAGTCCAGGGGCCTTATGTATAATGCCATGTGTAGAATTCACACTTAAACACGGAGTAAGGACAAAAGTGGAAATATGCATACGCAAATAAAATCCAAATGCCTAAATCTGTATGTACATCAAGCTCCACCCACTTCCCCTTTACATATCCCAAAGAATGTCAAATTTAATGCACATGCAGACGCCTACAGCCCCACCCCAACTCCTCCCAGAATTTCACATATTTTAATATGCAAATCAATATAAATATCACCTTCCATTCAGCATTTGGTTAAAAAAACAATGGAAAAGGCATGTGAAAAAGGAAGAATTTCAGAGAATGTGAAGTGGAGGCAAGGAAAAACTGGCTTACGCAGTGGTATAAGAAACAGAAGTGTGGCAGAGACACTCGAAAGTTCAAGTTCAGAAAGTCGCACAGTACCCAAAAGAAAGAAGAATTAGTCAGATATCAGAGTAGACGTAAAAAGGTGAGTCGCAGACCAACGTCTGTTATTCTGTTTCAAACAATATTACAAAAACTGACCCCTGTGCGATAGTCAGGCTGTGTTAATGCTGCTGTGCCAAGTATGTTCTCGGGCGCTGGCAGCACCTACAACTCTTCCTCAGAAACTGCTGGGAGGCCATCTGGCTGTGTGCTAACCGACAGTTCAGGAGTCACAAAATGCAATAATGGATGCTATAAGGGATGTAGCCAATGAACTAAGGAATATAAGGGCTGTACC
The DNA here is from genome assembly GCF_900747795.2 of Erpetoichthys calabaricus. Lineage (NCBI taxonomy): Eukaryota > Metazoa > Chordata > Cladistia > Polypteriformes > Polypteridae > Erpetoichthys > Erpetoichthys calabaricus. Next base: position 146,723,595 of record NC_041399.2, on the reverse strand, counting down.
ATGTGATATTGACCACAAAATAAATGAATTGGTTAAAAAATAAATGCTTCATTTGCAAGTTCACGTTGAAAGCTCCTGTGGCTAAAAACCCAAGAGTGGACAGAACTTGCAAAGGAGCAGGTAAAGCACAATTCCTCAAAGACTGCCTTTGTAAAGCTGGTGCCAGTTCAACACACAGTTCCAATAGGATAGCTGTTGGAAATAGAAATCAACTTAGAAGCCATTCATCATCATCAGTAAATATGTGCTCTCTTCTAATTTTTCCATTTGCAATGTCTTCTAACAACACTAAAGCTGCATGGTACTTGAAATTGTTTGGCTATTCCGTGAAACATTATATTGTTACAGAATTGTTACAATTAAGCAAATTAAATTTATCAACGATATGCAGTCAGTGAATGGTGAAGATGCAGGGAGTAGAGTTGTTGAATGAGTTTAAATACTTGGGATCAACAGTACAGAGTAATGGGGATTGTGGAAGAGAGGTGAAAAAGAGAGGGCAAGGCAAGGTGGAATGGGTGGAGAAGTGTGTCAGGAGTAATTTGTGACAGATAGTTATCAGCAAGAGTGAGAGGGAAGATCTACAGGACGGTAGTGAGACCAGCTTTGTTATATGGATTGGAGATGGTAGCACTGACCAAAAAAACAGGAGACAGAGCTTGAGGTGGCAGAGTTAAAGATGCTAAGATTTGCATTGGGTGTGATGAGGATGGACAGGATTAGAAATGAGAACATTTGAGGGTCGGCTCAGGTTGGATGGTTGGGAGACAAAGTCAGACGAGCGAGATTGCATTGGTTTGGACATGTGCTAAGGAGAGATGCTGGGTATATTGGGAAAAGGATGTTAAAGATAGAGCTGCTACTTAATACTTTTAATACTGTTGGACAATACTCTCCAGAAAACCTGTAATTTCATTTCTCTCCTTCTTTGCTCTAGATTTTACATTCTAATTTAAAAAAACACATTTTGTCATTAAGTCAAACTTGATTTCTGTATAGCATAATCAAAATTTCCAACCTCTTTCACAGACACAGTATACGCACGTCAACGAATCTATATTAATCTAAAAGCTAATTCACTTATCCCCTGCAATACAATATTAAGGTCATGTTGACCAGGAGCCTATCATGGAAATTTTATTTACAAGACAGAATCAGATAACACTGCAAATCGCCATAAAACAACCATAATCAATTATCCACAGTTTGTGTGGATTCTTTGATAAATTTGTTCCATCTTTCTTGAACCCTTTTGAATTAAAAGATGCACCCTTCATTCTTGCAGGTGGGCTGCTGTCACTCAAACGTTTAGTTCTGGCCAGCCTGCTGCTACATATTCATCTTGTCCCATCCACCCTGGTAAGCGCTTGCAAACAACTGCTTTCTATGCCTGCCTGTAAAGTGCTCTCATCATTTTGCAACAACATGCTCTCACAAACTAAGTAATGGGCACTGAGAAATTTATAACACTTGTGTCGGACAGCCAGCCTGATGGAAGGACCATGGCAAAAAGCTTGCACGAGGTATTATCTCTTCCAGAATGGCTATGGGCAACCCCCCTGGCTTGCTACAGCACCATGGGCTGGGATCCTGGACACCCTGTTGGGGTCCGTGGTTACTGCCAGGGGGCAAATAAGGAACTGCTGAGCCCTTTATTACAGGGGTTAAGCCACACATGAAAGTGATACCGGAAGGAGATTACAGGACATCTGGAACACTTTCAGGTGCTATATAAAAGACATTGCCTCGCTCCATTTGTGAGCCAGAATCGGGAGGTGGAGGACAGAGCTTACCAGAGGCAGAAGGAGGAGCAGAACCAGAGAGATAGAAGAAAAGAAAGTGCTGTGCACATTGCTGTGCTTATTGTACTGTGCTTGGTGCTGGTGGGAAACAATTTGAAAAGTTGTGTTGCTGGACTTGTGCTTGTGTCTGTTGTGGTGGGTGTTTGGGAGCTGGAGCGCCCCCAGGTGGCTATAACTATACTTTGGGCACTAACACTGACTGAAATTAGAGTTAAGGAGTGAAGCAAGCTCTTCCATCAGGCTATTTTGCCTCTTAGAACTTTCTGTCTTGTATCTGCTGTTCTTCTATTTTTTTCTTCCTTTCTCTGATGTGACTCTATATTACATTTATATATTTATTTATTTTTAATGTGACAAAATTATGTAACACATACCATTCTTAAATACCATTTGGCCTCAAGAGGTGACATGACCTGAGCTGGATGAGGAGAGATGTTACAAGGGTCCCTTATTGTCATTTATTGATCTACTTGATAGTCTGCTCTGATGTTGAGCAGAGTCTGGCATATCTATAATTTTGGCATGAATCAGATCCTCTGTCTAAGGTATTCTCTTAGTATTTAATTGGGCCACATTGAAAGCATTTCTAGATCACTGTACAATCAGAGGGTGCAAATGTTTTATTGTTTTTTTGTTTTTTTTTTGTATTTGGCCATCTGCCATAGTAATTTATCATATGAATAAATTGATACTCATTATAGTACAGTGTCTTAAATCACCCTTTAATATTAGTCTCATTATAAAAACAACATAGATGTTTATTGTAATAAACATGTTTCTTATTCAGTCATTTTATAACCTGCTTTGTCCTGAACAGAATCACAGTTGGTGTCAGAGCCTATCCCAGCCAGTGTAGGACACAAGGCAGGAACAAACTTTGGACAGGGTGCCAGTCCATTGCAGTATTTCTTATTGACTTTGTAAAACTTATTATTATTGTAGAGGAACAGACTAAAGAGACATTATGGGATAAGGAAATTTTAAAAGAACAACAATGCCGATAACTCCATAAATATTAAGTGATGTTTATGAAATATTCTCCTAAGAGATGTTACAAGGATATTGTAACCATCTAGCTTAACCATATATATAATGAATATGGCAATGTCTGTGGAATATGTAATAACTGTCTGAGGATGCTAATATATGAATTAAGGCATGCTTTTTTTCTGCACTTGCTACTTAATATTTTTTTGCTGTACACTGAAGTACTTTATTAGTTTTTTTCTACAATGATGATGGCTTTACACAACCACAGTATTCCAAAAAAAGGTATTTGGATCCCTGAGTCATTTTATTGACGTCATAGACTACTAGTCTAATATGAGACAAGATTTCAGTGGAAGTGTTTTTTACGCCCACTTCACCTGAATTTCGCTGCTATGTACCATATTGATCATCAATGTTCAATTTCCAGCCAGTAACCTTTTTAAGTCACTGCCATTGACATCTTTTTGCAAGTGCTCATCTTGCTGAATAAGTCTAATGCTCATCTCTTATTTAATAAAATGGATTTTCTGTCTAAAGAAGTAATTCTGACTGAGTTCCTCTGTCCCCAAATAACAGAAGCGAGTTAATGTACTTAGTCATGCTGAGCCATTTTATGAAAGTAAAAGGTTGAAAGACAGTGGCTTATTTTATCCACTGCCTCAGGATTTATTTAAGTTAACACATCCTAGTGAGCCTACCCACCACTGCTTGTTTGTACCCAAGTTCTTTCACTTGCCCAAAAAACTATCCTTCTCTGTGATGCTTTTTTTTTAATTATATAAACTTTTACATGTATATAGGTATTTTAAATTTATAATTGCAGATATTTTAGATAGGATACAGCTATGTTTACTACATTTAGTTCACTTCTGTTTGCCTATCAGTCAATAATACTGTAGCTCATTTACTTTGCATAGGAGCACAGAATCTATTGATGTTCTGAGAAAACTATGACATAGGTTGTAGTGTAGTAGGCCTTGCTGGATGAGATGGGAACATATTGCTGCTTTGTGTTTACATTCATTTCAGAATTGTAAAAAGAGATTGTGGATTCTACTGCTGATATTATAAAAGGCAAGCATCACATCTGCTTAGTATCACATATTAGTAGTGATTGGTTATGCCTTTTTCTTATTTTATCAAGTTTTTATTGATAAAATGAAAAAGGAATACAGCAAAAGGAAACCAACAATAATAAATGATTTTTGGGCAAATAGGAAACACACAGAGAAAAAAAAAAGAGTCGACGGGTAAGCTAGCACACACACACCATGCAGGAATGCAAGGCAAAGTAAGGGAGAGAAAAAAATAGGAGAAAAGGTGGACAGGTGAAACTACCTCATGGAGTAACTCTCAACCAGCTCTTTACTAAATGAAGAGCAAGAAGCCAGCTGGGGATATTAGAGCCAAAACAGATGTTGATCTGGGATGCATACAGTTCAAGAAGGATAGGATTATAAAATGAAGACTTCCAGATTGCAGGAGTGACAAGGACAGGAGATTTCCAGCGACAGGCTAAAAGCAATTTAGCTGCAGTGGTTGCAGTCATTAAAAACTTCCACTAAGATAGATAAAATGAAAGTGAGGATAGAGAAGAAAGGTTTAGGAGGAGAAGAACTTGAGGGGACAAAGGAATGGGGAAAGAAAGAATTGTAGAGACAGTTTCAACCACATAGTGCCGAGCTCCAGACCAAGCGCCATATTGGCCTAAGAGGGTGGTGTAGTTCGAAATCAAGGAGGGAGACGCCACCATCCTACCTGTTGAAGATCAAAGTGGAGTGTTTAATGGATAGTCTTCTGTGATTCCAAAGAAATTAAGACACCAGAGACTTAATGGATTGACAGAACTTAGGTGGGGGAGAAGCAGGGATCATTGAGCTAATAAAGTTAATTCTAGGGAGCAAGGTCATTTTAATAGTCGCCAGTTTGGAATGGAATGAGAAAGTAAGGTGAGACCATGAAGAAATGGAGTCTCTATCATGCTTCAGAAAACTGTGAATACTGGCAGCTGCAAGCTTCTGGACCCAGGCATAGATGTCCAATCCCAGGAGTCTGAAAGACACTGTTCAGGGAATCAATGTGGAAGATGACAAGAAGAATTTAGTGGGAAAAGAAAGATTTAGACCAGTTAATCTGTTGTGCCTTTTTCTATATATCTTTCAATAATATGTCAAGGATGCAAATTTTCTGCTAATGACTTCAAAAAATTTTACATCATTTAAGGCATCCATATTAGCATTAAAACAGATCAAACCACAACTGTAGTACTAACTTAGAGCCATTCTGGGTCATACTTTTCATTCACAGATAATTTTTTTAACATTGCAGGAACTAGCTGTAAACCATGATAAAAGTCTTCATGAATAATTGCGGTACTCATACAGAAGTTGAAAATTTTCTTTTCCTCCTGAATTCAGTAGGGTTTTGTCAGAATGTAAGAGATTGGGCATACTCGCACAATCATACAGTAGGCCTATGTTTCATATAACTATTACTCTTGGTGTTAATATTTAAATGAAATTATCACCACCAATTAATACATTTAATCTGCTCTTGCCCATAATAAATTGCCAGTAAATTAAGAGCTGAAATCCAGAATGCTATGTCTTCTAGATTACAATACTATATGAAAAATTATTAATATTGTGAAAGACTCTAACCCTTCCCTTTGAGAATAGATCTATAGGAAAATAGATTAGCTAACATGGCTATAGCCTTTCTCAGAAACAGGCCATAGACATAGTATAAGAATTCCTCAAAACAAAACTAGTTGGAGAACAAAACAGCTTGCCACAGTTCATATACTGTATGACACATACACACTTAAATTAGAATAAAAAAACTAGCTCATATATGGTGAACTAATCTATATATTAAAAAGCTAAGAGGTGTCATTTCAATCCTGAGGTTGCCTACTTATACTCAATTAGAGTTTGACATACAGTATTATATTATTTATAAACCTTATCTGAAACTATGCAGAAAAATATTATTAACTTAATAAAAAAATAATTTTCAAAGGGGACTCTTTTGACATCCATTCATCAACTATCAGTAGCAGTTTATATAAATAACACCACCACAAAGAAAAGAAGTTGAACAGACACTAGATATACAAAATGATTCAGAAATTAAGGTTTGAATACTCATATTAAAAAAAGAGTAAATACTCAAATATATTGAAACATAGGTTAAAAATTCTAAATTTATTTTTGCTTGTTTGCTCACAATGTGTCTACAAAGCATGAGTGCTTATAACTATAATGAAAACACAGCTCTTTAGAAAAACAGGATTTTCTGTGCCTAGAAGATGGCATGATCAAGGAGAAAATTAAATCTGGGACAGATTACATACATGCTTGCAATGCATATATGAGGGTAAATAAAAAATTAAAGGCAACTTGAAAAGTATGCAGTATTGAAATGAGTAGGACTTGATCACAATGGCTTATGGGTAGCTTAAACACACACAGCGTTGTACTCTGTTGTTAGACTAGTTGAAGCCAAAGTCAAATGAACATGGACAATCCACGGCGGGATTGCACCATTGTTAAACAACACACTGTATTGAGATTTCTTTGGGCAGAGGGAGTGAAACCTGCTGAAATTCATTAAAGGATGTTGACTCAGTATGGAAGTGAAAACAGCACGGCCCAATGAAAAGGAATGGGTAGAAAGGTCTAAAGAGGGAAGAAGAAATTTAACCGACGAAGCTCAATCTGATCAACCATCAACATCACACACACAAGCCCACACTGACATGGTGAAAGCCTTCATCAGAGAAGACTAATGGATTATGTTGTTCGCTATTGCTGCACATTTGGATATCAGCTATGGATCTGTACATGTCATAGTGCAAGATAACTTGAGGTATCATAAAATTTGTGCAAGATGGGTACCCAAACAGCTTACTGACTTGCACAATCTAAAACCCTTCAGCAGGTTTCACTACCTCTGCCCAAAGAAACTCTTCCCACAGCACACTGTACAACAATGGTGTAATCCAACGTTTCTCAGCCTTTAAGTATTTGCTACCCGAGTTTTCATAACAGTTTTAATCACGCCCCCCTAACATTTTTTTGAAAGGAGCCCACTAATACCAATTTGTTCTTTTTTAATTAATGGTATATCATAGATGCATATTTTATTATACATACTTAACTTTTATCGACATTTATCTAACTCTATATTTATTTTTCTAGTATCAGAATGTAGTTTAAGTTAATTTGTTTTGGTTTCAATAGATGTATTTTCATATTTTCAATTCTTGTTTTCTTTTTTTCACATCTTCGCGCCCCCCTTTTTGTTACTACGTTTGAGAACCACTGGCGTAATCCTTCAGCAGAGCATCCGTGTTCATATGACCTTAGTTTCAACTCAATTAACGACAGCACTGCTGTTTGTGTTTGAACTACCCATGAGCTATTGTGAATGTGTTGTAATGTGTCAGCCCCTATCCACTGCAGTTACTGCTTTACTTACCCTTGTATGAAACCCAGACAATATCCATTAAGATTTCTTGAACACATTAAACATATCAATTATTTTATTTTTAACAATGCTGCTGTATATGACTTTTTGTTCCTTTGGTTTGGTCCAGAAGATGTAAAATCTCTCTTATTATGTAAATCTTGCTATATAAGTCACTGTGAGATTATTCATGTTTCACAAACAAAGTAACTGAATGTACTAAATGTTGCACTGTAAAGATATGTATGTATTTCCTCTTTGTTTTATATATATATATATATATATATATATATATATATATATATATATATATATATATATTTTTGCAGCTGGAGATCCACAAAGGGAGAAAAAATGAATCACGTATCATAAAGTAGTTTTTATTCCTGAGCTTTCAACCCCTGCCAGGGGTCTTCATCAGAGGATAATGCTTAGACTTACAAGAATCAAAGGCAATATATAGCAAAACATTACGTGGAGGGGGTGGGGGGGGGTGGCTAAGTCAGTGTGATGGGGGGGGTTATTGGGTGTACAGTTTATTTATTATGAACATGTTCTTCTTAAGTTTGCATATGCTGGATTTATGTCCAAGTGTCTGTTGATGGCGTTCTCATTTGATAGCCAAGATTCGGCCAGCTCTCTGGCACTTTTAGTACTGGCCTTAAAATTTACTTGTATATATATATATATATATATATATATATATATATATATATAAAGGGAGAGAGAGAGAGCAATTTTTATAGCAACTTAAAAAGTTAAAAGTGCAGTTAATCAACTATATTCAGCAAAAACAAATTACAAGAAGTGTAGGCTATAGTAAAAAAAAACATCTGGAAAGTGATAGATTGAGTGTGTGGATCCCATATGAAAAGCTTGTGGCATGTCACTGTGGTTAAATGCTGCAGACAGGAGGCAACAGAACATCAAACAATAACAACATTTATTTCAATACCACATTTTCATACACAGCATGTAGATTTACAAAATATCAATAAAATAGATGCAATAAAGGAAAAACAAATTAATATTATGTAAAAATAATGAATAAATAACAAAAAATCAAAAAATGCAGAAATATATATTTAGTAGATTGGTGGAGTCCCTATATAGGTAATTTTTAAGTCTCTAAAGTTGAGTCTGATAATAAATTCAGATTTCTTGGAGGCCAAAAAATTTAAAAAAAAAAAACTCCAGATAAGGTGCAAAAAAAAATAAAATCTGCAAACTTTCAAGTTCCAAAGGACCACCTAGCTTACACTAGGCAGGGAATAACATGCAGGATTAAACTAATTTTTCCTCCTCTACATAGTCAGTAAAAATATTGTACAGGTAACTTTAATACTTATTTTATATTACACTAGGAGTTATGTGTCATTATGTATGAAGCCAGCAGTTTCCTAAGGACACATGTTGGTTGAGGTAGCTAAATGTGCATTGCTGACAATAAAATGCTCTTTAAAATGGTCATTTTGAAACCATTATAATTAAAAAGGAAAATTAGAAATATGACAGTTATTCTTCATTATAATTAATGAGAAAGGAAAACAGCTTGTGTTTGCTGTTATGGACTCTTAACAGAAGGTTCAGGAGTGCTATAGTTTCAAAGGCCACCAGATGTCACTATAACTTGGTGGCCCCAAGATTTTATAGACTCACAGTTGATCTCGGAAGTAACTACACATATGGTCAGAAATTAATCCATATGGGGCTTAAAAAGAAGCCTGAGACCAGGTGCCCACTGAAGCTCAAATTAGGCAAGAGCTCACTACAAGGAGGGTGTGATGGAAAGAGAGAGAGACTGCAAAAATGGAGAAACTGAGAGACCCATAAATGCTAAATTATGTTACTGGAAAAGTTGAGAAGAGTCTTAACTACATTTACATATTTCAAAACCTTTGTTTCAGTCTGACATTTGCACTACTCAAGGCCGGATTTAGACCTTCACAGGCTCCTGTGTGTTGCAGCTCGAAAGGCCCTCCCCTAGGCACACATACATATGTCAATAACAAATCAGGTACAGAAGTAGAAAAAAAATCCAAAACTTTGTATCAGGTCAGCCTGACCTTCCTTTTTTGTTTATTTTTGTATTGCAATGAATGTAACAAATCAATCAATGAGCGAGTACAACATCACATCTATGGAAAATCACCTATTTTTGTGATAGTGCAGATACCAAACATCAATAGGGCATTTTTATAACGCCTATGCCACATTGATATTTAGGAGCACTTTGAGGTCTCATATTTGCACCAGATATTTTTGGTATGGTGGCCGAAGGCGGGGACCTTGGCGGTTCGATCCTCGGCTACAGAAGCTGGCTCTTGGGACGTGGAATGTCACCTCTCTGAAGGGGAAGGAGCCTGAGCTTGTGCGTGAGATTGAGAGGTTCCGGCTAGATATAGTCGGGCTCACCTCGACGCACGGCTTGGACTCTGGAACCAATCTCCTTGAGAGGGGCTGGACTCTCTACCACTCTGGAGTTGCCCCCGGTGAGAGACGCCGAGCAGGTGTGGGTATACTTATTGCCCCCCGACTTGGAGCCTGTTCATTGGGGTTTACCCCGGTAGACGAGAGGATAGCCTCCCTCCGCCTTCGGGTGGGGGGACGGGTCCTAACTGTTGTTTGTGCGTATGCAGCGAACGGCAGTTCGGAGTACCCACCCTTTTTGGAGTCCCTGGAGGGTGTGCAAGAGGGCATACCATCTGGGGACTCCCTCGTACTGCTGGGAGACTTCAATGCTCACGTGGGCAATGACAGTGAGACCTGGAAGGGCGTGATTGGGAGGAATGGCCCCCCCGATCTGAACCCGAGCGGTGTTTTGTTATTGGACTTCTGTGCTCGTCATGGATTGTCCATAACGAACACCATGTTCAAGCATAGGGGTGTTCATATGTGCACTTGGCACCAGGACACCCTAGGCCTCAGTTCGATGATCGACTTTGTGGTCGTGTCATCGGACTTGCGGCCACATTGTCTTGGACACTCAGGTGAAGAGAGGGACGGAGCTGTCAACTGATCACCACCTGGTGGTGAGTTGGCTTCGATGATGGGGGAGGATGCCGGTCAGGCCTGGTAGGCCCAAACGTGTTGTGAGGGTCTGCTGGGAATGTCTGGCAGAGCCCCCTGTCAGAAGTAGCTTCAACTCCCACCTCCGGCAAAACTTTGACCATGTCCCGAGGGAGGTAGGGGACATTGAGTCCGAATGGGCCATGTTCCGTGCCTCTATTGTTGAGGCGGCTGACCAGAGCTGTGGCCGTAAGGTGGTCGGTGCCTGTCGTGGCGGCAATCCCCGAACCCGTTGGTGGACACCGGCAGTGAGGGATGCCGTCAAGCTGAAGAAGGAGTCCTACCGGTCCCTTTTGTCCTGTGGGACTCTGGAGGCAGCTGATAGGTACCGGCAGGCCAAGCGGAATGCGGCTTCGGTGGTTGCTGAGGCAAAAACTCGGGCATGGGAGGAGTTTGGGGAGGCCATGGAGAACGACTTTCGGACGGCTTCGAGGAGATTCTGGTCCACCATCCGGCGTCTCAGGAGGGGGAAGCAGTACAGTGTCAACACTGTATATGGTGGAGATGGTGCACTGCTGACCTCGACTCGGGACGTTGTGGGTCGGTGGGGGGAGTACTTTGAAGACCTCCTCAATCCCAATAACATGCCTTCCAATGAGGAAGCAGAGCCTGGGGACTCGGAGATGGGCTCCCCCATCTCTGGGACTGAGGTCACCGAGGTGGTCAAAAAACTCCTTGGTGGCAGGGCCCCAGGGGTGGATGAGATACGCCCGGAGTTCCTCAAGGCTCTGGATGTTGTAGGGCTGTCTTGGTTGACACGTCTCTACAACATCGCATGGACATCAGGGACAGTGCCTCTGGATTGGCAGACCGGGGTGGTGGTCCCCCTCTTTAAGAAGGGGGACCGGAGGGTGTGTTCCAACTACAGAGGGATCACACTCCTCAGCCTCCCTGGAAAAGTCTATTCGGGGGTTCTGGAGAGGAGGGTCCGTCGGATAGTTGAACCTCGGATTCAGGAGGAACAGTGTGGTTTTCGTCCTGGTCGCGGAACAGTGGACCAGCTCTACACCCTTAGCAGAGTCCTGGAGGGTGCATGGGAGTTCGCCCAACCAGTCTACATGTGTTTTGTGGACTTGGAAAAGGCGTTCGACTGTGTTCCTCGGGGAATCCTGTGGGGGGTGCTCCGGAAGTATGGAGTACCGGACCCCCTGACAAGGGCGGTTCGGTCCCTGTACAACCGGTGTCAGAGCTTGGTCCGCATTGCCGGCAGTAAGTCGAACCCGTTTCCAGTAAGAGTTGGACTCCGCCAGGGCTGCCCTTTGTCACCGATTCTGTTCATAACTTTTATGGACAGAATTTCTAGGCGCAGCCAGGGTGTTGAGGGGGTCCGGTTTGGTGGACTCAGGATTGGGTCACTGCTTTTTGCAGATGATGTTGTCCTGTTTGCTTCATCAGGCCGTGATCTTCAGCTCTCTCTGGATCGGTTCGCAGCTGAGTGTGAAGCGGCTGGGATGGGAATCAACACCTCCAAATCTGAGACCATGGTCCTCAGCCGGAAAAGGGTGGAATGCCCTCTCAGGGTTGGGAGTGAGATCCTGCCTCAAGTGGAGGAGTTCAAGTATCTTGGGGTCTTGTTCACGAGTGAGGGAAGAATGGAGCGTGAGATCGACAGGCGGATCGGTGCGGCGTCCGCAGTGATGCAGGCTCTGCATCGGTCTGTTGTGGTGAAAAAGGAGCTGAGCCATAAAGCAAAGCTCTCAATTTACCGGTCGATCTATGTTCCTACCCTCACCTATGGTCATGAGTTATGGGTAGTGACCGAGAGAACGAGATCGTAAATACAAGCGGCTGAAATGAGTTTCCTCCGCAGGGTGTCTGGGCTCTCCCTTAAAGATAGGGTGAGAAGCTCAGTCATCCGGGAGGGGCTCAGAGTAGAGCCGCTGCTCCTCCGCATCGAGAGGAGTCAGATGAGGTGGCTCGGGCATCTGATTAGGATGCCTCCTGGAAGCCTCCCTGGTGAGGTTTTCCGGGCACGTCCAACCGGGAGGAGGCCCCGGGGAAGACCCAGGAGACGCTGGAGGAACTATGTCTCCCGGCTGGCCTGGGAACGCCTCGGGATTCTCCCGGAAGAGCTAGAAGAAGTGGCCAGGGAGAGGGAAGTCTGGGCATCTCTGCTCAAGCTGCTACCCCCGCGACCCGACTTCGGATAAGCGGAAGAGAATGGATGGATGGATATTTTTGGTATTGTTTGGTGCATCTTATCCCCATTAGTGGCTTAATTGTCTAGCATGTTGTTGTTTGCATCTATTTTGGTGAAATGGGACTGTACATTGCTAGTAAAGCTGCTAGAAGTGGTAATATCAGTCCTCGTCTGACGATCTGTAAGGTTAAACTAAATGCTCTGTTATTTATTTGCATCATCAAAGAGACAAATATCACATTTTTGTTTTTTAAATATTTTGCAACAGGGGTTATGTGACCTGTAATACAGATTTGCTCACACCGCCATACACGCACCACTACCATTTCAATGGCTTGTACTGATTACCAAGGATCTGTTTGCCAACAGTAGCATCTTTCGGGCATGCAAAACAGAAAAATACTGTAGAGTTTCAAGTTCAAATTCAAATAATCTCTCTCAAACTAAATCTGAAACAGTGAATTAACATGTAATTGAAATTGTACAGAGTATTTCCCCATCTGTTTTAAGGACTGGCAATATGCAAGTGAAGTTGCTTTGACCAGGCCAGATTGTGTTGGTTGCAGAAGTCAAGTTCCTAAACATAAGACATATTCAGTATTGTTGAGCAGAGGTCCTAAACAGAAACAAACATACACATATTACCTTCAGACAAAGAATTAATTAGTACTTAATGTCAAAACTAAGCAAGGTCTAAAATCTGGTATCACTGGAGAGAAACATCATAAAATCAAAACCAAATAAAAAAGATACAATAAACAAAATAGCCATCAAAACAATGGAAACAGCATGAAAGCATGCTCCACAATTTCTAAGATCCTAGCAAAAACATGCCCAAAATTTCCTATAATCCTTACAACTTGCTGTTACTAATATAGCATAATATCAGTGGTCACTGCATTCCCATGCTGGCATTAGAAAGCCCTAGTGTGGTTTTCTTTCATCCATGGTGGTCTTCTGTAAGAGTTATGGCTAAACAGAAAATAATAACACTCTCAGTCATCAGCCATCAGTAATGGTACATCTAAATTAAAGCACCATCACCACCTCTCTTGAAATACTGAAACTTATTTCATAAGTATGAAGTAAAACAAATGGTAAATAGTACTTTTTCAACCACAGATTAGAGAAATATGGTTGATATAGATGAAAAGTGAGTTTAAATCTAATTCTGGCAGTACCACATAACAGGTAAGGTTTTGTGTATCTTTTTATTTTATTTGTTTATTGCCCCCATCGTAGTCAGGAATGACCTTAGTACTGCTGAAATATGACTATTATAAATGATCTATTTAGACCTAAATGTATTTTTGTTTTACGAATGGTGCAAAGGATATTTGAGTAATTCAACATGCTAGTAATAATAATAATAATAATTCAGTAGTTGTAGTAGTAGTGTTTTAATATATATGTATATGATCTATCTGATCTATTTTTGATTACCTATTTGAACTACCCTCTTTCTCTGTTACTTGGGGTAATTCATGATTTACTGTACTTCTGTTTAACTCTGTTACCTGTTAGTTGATAGGCGAAAAAGTACTTGAAACTATTGAAGTGCAATTTTCTTACAGAGAAAATAATTAGGTATTAAATAAGCACCAGCCATGTGTAAAAAAAGCATATATACATGTAATATTTTAAAGAGATGCTAACAAATATACTTAAGTATAAGAAACTTAACACAACCTTTGCTAATTTCTTTACTAACAGCTCTCCTTTATGTTACTAGCCAAGAAAGGGAACAGAGCCCACTTTAAAGGGAAATATCTTGAGTTTCAAATGTTTGCTTTTTTTAATAATCATTTCAGTCAGAAAAAATGTTTTGCGGTAGTTACTTGAGACTGTGGAATTTTATGTTTATGATTTAAGTATAATATATATTTGTAAGTACTGTATTTCTGTTTTGAACAGCAGAACAAGTATGTAAAGTAACTATATGAAATTGACTTAAACCAGCAAATGTTATTTGAAATAATTATACATAAAATGTAATTCACCAATCCAATTCACCAATCAAGGAATTTCAATGATGGTATTAAAAAAAATGTTTTGGAATATTAAACAGTAAGAATTTATCTTGGAATCACATTTTAAAAGGACTCATTAATCATCTTCAGTAATACATTCAAATCACAAAATGTGTACTTAGGGTGCCAAACTACATTATTCCAATTTTGTGTGCTGTTCATTATGCGATACAGTTATTTTAATTTTAATTAACAACACTTTTTCCCCACTCTCTTTTCTTGTGTAAACTATCAACAGCCTATTTTTTCTTGAATGATGAAAAGCAATAAATGATTGCAGTATGATCAAATACTGCACATGCCACCTTCCTTTTTTGGTTTATAACATTTATTACACTAACAACAACATTTATTTATATAGCACATTTTCATACAAAAAAGTAGCTCAAAGTGCTTTACATAATGAAGAAAAGAAAAATAAAAGACAAAATAAGAAATTAAAATAAGACAACATTAGTTAACATAGAAAAGGAGTAAGGTCCGATGGCCAGGGTGGACAGAAAAAACAAAATAAACTGTCTTAAGATTGCTGTAGTTAAACCCCTACTTAAGAAAAATAATCTTGACCCCTCTGCTCTTGAAAATTATAGACCCATCTCTAACCTGCCTTTCTTAAGTAAAATTCTAGAGAAGGCAGTCATTATGCAGTTAAATGAGCACCTCAATAAACATGCTATTCTTGATAAATTTCAGTCAGGTTTTAGAACAAATCACAGCACAGAAACTGCACTCGTTAAAGTAGTAAATGATTTGCAGGTAAATGCAGACAGAGGTCATTTATCTGTTCTCATCCTCTTAGATCTGAGTGCCGCATTTGACACCATTGATCATAATATTCTGAGAAATCGCCTTAGTCAATGGGTGGGCCTCTCTGGCAGCGTCTTAAATTGGTTTGAATTCTACCTGGCAGGGAGAAAATTCTTTGTTAGTTGTGGTAATTATAATTCAAAGACACATGATATCCTATATGGTGTTCCACAAGGCTCTATCCTGGGTCCGCTGCTCTTCTCAATCTACATTCTTCCATTAGGTCAGATTATCTCAGGGCACAACGTGAGCTACCATAGCTATGCTGATGACACACAGCTGTATTTATCAATTGCACCTGATGACCCCAAATCTCTTGATTCACTAACACAATGTCTAACTTGTATGTCAGAATGGATGAATAGTAACTTTCTCAAATTAAATAAAGAGAAAACTGAAATCTTAGTGATTGGCAGTAATGGATACAATGAGGCTATTAGAAATAAACTGGATGCATTAGGATTAAAAGTCAAAACGGAGGTAAAAAGCTTAGGGGTAAGTGTTGACTGTAATCTAAATTTTAAATCACATATTAATCAGATCACTAGGACAGCATTTTTTCATTTAAGAAACAGAGAAAAAGTTAGACCTCTTATATCATTGAAAGATGTGGAGAAATTAGTTCATGCGTTTGTTTTCAGTCGACTAGATTACTGTAACGCAGTCCTCTCGGGACTACCCAAAAAAGACATAAATCGTTTGCAACTAGTGCTGAATGCAGCTGCTAGAATCCTTACCAGGAAAAGAAAATCCAAGCATATCTCTCCAGTTTTGATGTCACTACACTGGTTACCTGTGTCATTCAGGATTGACTTTAAAATTCTGCTTATGGGTTTATAAAGCCTTAAATAAGCTCGCCCCATCTTATATATCGGAATGTCTGACACCTTATATTCCAAATCGCAACCTCAGATCCTCAACGATTAGGGGACAGTCAGAAGTCTTGATGGTGCGTGAAAGAACAAGAAAAGGGGAACTTTCCCTCATCTCCCACCTCCCTCTATGCTGGAAAAAATACTCATCAGTTTCAAGGACTTAGACAGAATCTCTGCAATATATAAAACCATTTTACAGTCCCTCCCTTTCAAAGATCCAAGAGGACAATGGGAAAAGGATCTCTCCCTCAATATATCAGAAAAGGAGTGGAAGGTAGCAATGCAGAGAATTCACTCGAGCTCCATATGTGCAAAGCATGCAATTATTCAACTAAAAATTATATATTGAGCACATCTGTGTTGCTTAAACTTAGCCAAAATGTTTCCAGGGCAAGATCCAACCTGCGAACGCTGCAATCAAGTTCCAGCCTCATTGGGTCACATGTTCTGGGCCTGCACCAAACTAACATCATTTTGGACCAAGATTTTTAAATGCCTTTCAGACAGCTTGGTGTCACAATCCCTCCTAATCCACTAACAGCTGTGTTTGGTGTACTTTCAGAGGGGCTTAAAGTGGAGAAGGACAAACAAACTGTAATTGCCTTTACTACACTATTGACACGTAGACTTATCTTGCTCACTGGAAGAATCCTAACTCTCCCCTTTTAAGTCAATGGGTAACTGATTATATATATTATTTGAAATTGGAAAAAATAAAATTCTCACTTAGAGGTTCTGTGCAGACATTTTTGCAAACCTGGCAGGATCTAATCAATTAACATTTTAGAATAAGCTTTTAAAGCACTGAGGAAGCAGATTCTCTCCCTTTTTTTGTCTTCTCCATTTATCTATATTCACTTATTACTCTGTCTATTTGCTTATTTTTACTAGGTTTAAAATTTATTCTGCTGTCCATGCTCTCTTTCTCAGGGGTGGGGATTGATTTGTTTACAATTCCATTCTTGTAAAATTGATGTATTTGTATGGAATGTTGTGTGATTTCAATAAAATCAATAAAAATTAAAAAAAAAAAAAAAAGGGGGGAACTGGAATGGGGCACTAATGCTTTTCTCTCTTTTGGTCTACAGAAAAATGCCAGAATAACATGCTCCTGTCCAACATAACTCTCCAGTATCCATCTCCAGTATAGTATAGAAGGCTTCTCTTACAGCTCCATGGAATTACCTCACTTCAGGTCTCCTCTTGATGACCTCGGTTACATCCCTCTTCTTCTGACGTCATCTCCGGCCACTGCTTTCTATGACACCCGCTATTGATCCCACTTCCTCCCCTTAACTGTACTTCCCATATCGTCTCCGTATAAATCTGAGAATTTCTGTTGACTTTTTTGAATGTCTAATTTATTTCTGACCTTTTTGACTGAACTGGTTCAGATTCTAGGTCAATTTAAACACTTCATTTGAAAACTGTGAATGACTGTACTTATTCATAATAAATATTATTAATCTGATACTTTATAATAATGTCTTTCTATATATAAATGTATTTTTGCACAATTTATTATTTGAAGGTATATTTGCAGTAGTTTAACACTCAATACTGTATACCAAAAATGCCACTTACATCAGTGGTGAATGCAATAATGACAATTCAGTTATAGTTACCATACCATGTACATGTAAGGCATATCTTTATAAAGACCTCAAAGTCTCTCATATTTTTCTGATATTACTAGCTGTAAAACAAAAAGAGTGGTATAAATTAAGCACAGTGTTTGCATTATAGCTTTAAAAATGTGGCAGTTAGTTCTTATGAATGTTTCTAATTTTTGTAGATGTCTCTAGTACCACGCTGTGCTGTGTGAAGAAAGAAAAATTAAAATCATAAAAATGTCAATAGTCTTTTTGGAATAATAATGCTTTTTGTAATTGTTATAACTGTCTTCATAGCAGGTGGACAAATGGCTTTTCATATTTTAGTATGAATAACTACAGAGCAGTACATCTGGTTATTACATTTTTAACACATTTAAACCCAGACACCTCCTAGTAATCTGTAATAAAAATTAATTGTTTTCTTCACTGTGAACAGAGTTTATTAATGGATTTACATTGTGCAAAGTTACATTTATTGTCTACTGTCATGTATTTCCTATTGTGGGATTTAAAATTACAGCAAAGTAGACCTGTCTTGAAAGGAGGAAAGAACATAATGTTCTGGAACTACTTTCCTTCATATTTGCTTCAAATAAAGTCTGTTTTATTAAACAGGAAGAAATATGGGAATGAGAAAATAAAAAATATAATTCTACATTGTACCCTTATATGTTTTTAAATATTCCAACATGACTTACTGATTATAGGTTTGTTTATGACATCACTTGCATATAGCTCTCACTTCATTTGACATTCACAAAATGTTTTCTTTGGAGAAAAAAAGAACAATTTGAACTTGAAGCAAATTAAATTTTACAACAATCCAAAATATTCTGCCACATGGTTATTTAATTTCTGCAAATATTTCATGATATTTGAAATGAGTGGTAACTGTTTCGCAGATATTCATAAAAATATACAAAAGGATATCTTAAATTTTGATTGAAAATAAAATACTCTATTTTTCTTATATCATAACAATTTAGGAACATATTCAATTCAAACAGATTTTTTTCAAATAAATACACCTTGGTCTGTTCCCAGCTTTTTAAATATTCACTGTACTACAATATATAAAACAGAAATATATGTTTATTTGAAAACCAGATAATCTCCATTAGCTATTTCTGATCTGACCTATAAATGAATTCAAACACAAAGAAATAGCTCCTTTATGCTAACCAGTCTGATAAGGCCATTAAGAGCTTGATTTGAACAAAAACCAGAAGCCACAACAGTACCCAAAGATTACAGCTGACAGCTTTCCAGGTGTGTTAATTTTATCATTTTGTTTGTAAAACACTACAGTACATGAAGTCACTGTAAAAATATCTAAGAGATACAAAAATTGTATTACACTGAGCACCTTCTCAAATGGCTTTATAAATATTTGAGGAAATATAGATAGTCTAGAAATGTTAGAAAACATTAATTAAATCAAACAATCGCATCAAAGCCCACATAACACATAGCTGAAAACGGATAATGCATTATTGTATAGTGTAATATTGTAAAAGACTGCTCAGACTGATGTTTAACTAGTCAAGAGGCTTGATTTTGCAGTACAGTAATTTTATACATTTACACTGTATGAACAATTTTATCTATTGAATTTAACCATCTCCTCATTCCCCACAAGATGCTACCTTGACTCATGCTCTTTTCTTAAATATTCTTCAACATAAATTTAAAACCTGCGGTGGGTTGGCACCCTGCCCGGGATTGGTTCCTGCCTTGTGCCCTGTGTTGGCTGGGATTGGCTCCAGCAGACCCCCGTGACCCTGTGTTTGGATTCAGCGGGTTGGAAAATGGATGGATGGCTGGATAAATTTAAAATTTTCCTCCAACAATAGTATGTTGAAGCAAAACTAACTGTGATATTTTACAACTGGCAAAACTTTAGCTTTCACTGAAATTACAAAAACAAAAATATAGTAATTGAAAACATTACTTTTACTTTTTTGTTAATTATTTCTGTACTATATACCAATGGAAAGGAAAACTATCTATCTATTGTCACGCAAATGAACATGAGAAACTGCTGAAAGACTGAGGTGATGATAATTCTCTGTCAAGACAGGAGATGGCGCTGTGTGCTAATCCGCTCTCTTAATCTTCTTTTCTGCAGAAGGAGAAGGACACCATTCCATCCCTGATGTCACTTCTGATGTCTGTCCACCTGGACCCACCTATTCCCTCCAGAATGCCTAAAATTTGGAGGAGCATTCTGTCTGAAATGGAAGTTGGGACGACTCGCTTTTTGCATTATGTTCGTGTTTTTTTTTTTTCAAACTAACTGTTCCAGTTATATGTGGCTGGCCACCACTTGCCCCAAATATTTGACTTTGCCTCACTTTTTCTTTAAACAATGTAAAATTTAGCATATATGCAGTTTGCATCTATCAATCATCTATCTATAATATTTAGCGTATATGCAATTTACTTTTATATATCTATAATATTTACAGTATAGGTAGTTTACAACTATCTATCTATCTCTCTATCTATATATCTATCTATCTATCTATCATATTATAGTATATGCAGGTTATATCTGTCTCTTTGTCTATCTGTATATGTAAAGGGGGTTAGAATAAGGTGACTTTCTCTCCTGTATATCATAAAAAGAGAGTAAAGAAGACTGGCATCAGGAAGGGCATCTAACTCAAATACTCTTACTGTATGAGGGGCAAACAGACAATCTGGTTGAACATGAAAAATGGGTAGGGGATACGTGAGATACAGTATATACACTGTGTGATTGTGTGTTTTTCGTTCCCTCTTTACTGCACCACTTCTACTCTGGATGACATAAAAGAACAGAACTGGCTAAAGTTAGTATATTTCAAGCAGAAGCTACTCTAAAGGACAGAGTGCTGTTCTCTGAGCTATTATTTTAAAAGTGTCACGCCTTTTACCTCTACAAACCTAAGCTGTATTATCTGTAATTGATGTATTCTACCATTTTCTGAACCCAAATCTACAGTATAAATCTGATGTACATCTGACATTCTGGAACAGCTTTTCTTAGTATTTAAGTAAAGTACTTTTCAGCAAAGCTCTTTCTCAGATTGACATTTTCTGCATGGATGCTTACATTTGGCTAGTATAAGCATTATCAGGGGTGTTTAAGTCTAGAAACATAATATTTGCTTGCTTCTGCATTTCGGAAGCCAATGTGGTATTGTTTGTTATTAGTATAATATTTTCATTATATATATTGTCACACACATGCATTTAGGAGACAGCTAAAGGGCCTGGGGAACTGTAATACTACACCAGACCAGGGGGTAATAGAGTGTGCTGACTGTCTCTCTCAGTTTCTTGCAGACCATTCCCGGGAAATCTCACCAGGTTCCGGCACCTCTGATGATGTCACTTCCGGTTCCGGACTAGATGACATCATTTCCTTCCCCAGCCCTTAAAACCGCCATCTTACCTCCAAATAATCAGTTCTGTTTTGGACTCAGTATTGTGAATATCTCTGTTCAAATATTTCAAAAACTTTTGCAGCTGGGAAATAATATACACGTGGCTGCCCCAAACCTTTATGATGTCTGGAGACTCATTCCTATTACAGTGGCGTAGCCGGCAGGATGGTGGTTCCCGAACGAAAACGGGACAGGACCAAAGAATTAATCAGGTGAGAAAGTACTGGGGCAGAGTTTCCTGGTGGGGAGTTCATTCGGGGGTTAGGAGTGACTTGGTGCAGGCTCCGCTTCCTAAATACGAAACCGGGCTAGTATTTTCTCAAAGGAAGAATATGGATGAGATTTACAGATGTGCGCTGGTTCCTATGGAGGAAAACAAAGTGGGCTCATTATGTTCTCTTGGAGGAGAGACCTGAGCCACCCATTGGGGTTAAGATCCACGATAAATATGGGCTTTCTCCAGGCCAGCAGGCAAGGATCTTAAAAAACTGGGAGTTAGATCCAGAGCGATCTACCCAGGAGCAGGCAGAAGCTCTCTGGGAACAAACATCCCATTGGCTAAGGCCGTTTGAGCAGACAGCATTTCAAATAGTGCAGCAGGTTGCCTGCTTTTTGTTGTTAAAAGGACTCCCCAAAAATGTTGCCAAGCCGGCCTGGGGAGAATTCCACACCATGGAGGAGCTTATACAGCTCCTGGAAAATCCTAAATCAGCCTCACAATCTGAGGGAGCAGAATTGTCCTCTAGTGGAATCCGTGGGGATTACATCACACAAAGTAAGTCTCTTTCATATAAACTGAAGCCTGTTCCAAAGTTCCCAGACCTCAGGGCGGACAAACTGTCGGGGTACAAGGAGGGATGCAGGTGGACAGGGAGAGGCGGTTTATGTGCACTTGTCAACCCCCTAATGCTAACACATACGGGAGTGGTAATAGTTAATGGATATAAAGTAGAAGCACTCCTCGATACCAGTAGTAACATTTACATTGTTGCTCGCCGATATGTACTACCGCGACAGTGGATAAAAACAACGACCAGTATTACCTGTGTACATGGGGAAACCCATAAATATAAAACCGCCCGATGTTTCATTAGCTATGGAGGATAGCTAGAAAAAATCACCATGGCGGTCCTCCAGCATCCACCTTTCGCTGTGAATCTCAGGTGGGACTGGTCGGATAATAAAAACAGTGTACCAATTACTACTCCCGAAAAAACCTTGGGCCTAGTTATAGATGGGGATGACTCGACTCCAGCTGTCTCCACACCGTATAAACAGCCAGCGGAGAGAGATACGGAAGGCCAAGAGGCAGACGAGCCGGGAGGAATCCCCACCCCTTGAGGTTAGACCAGACCCTCTCTCTGAAATACACTTTCAGTTCAGAGAAATGCTGGCTTCTTTCATAAGGGATCAGTGGAATGATGACTCCCTGAAACATGCTAAAAATGCAGCAGTACTTGTCAATGGCCAATGCACTCGTCAGCCCATGCCACAGGGTCCTCACTTTGTGATAGAATACAACCTTTTATATCGAATAGCTGAACATGAGGGAGAGGTGAGAAAGCTGTTGTTAATCCCACGAATTTACCGGCGGCAAGTCTGTGAATTAGCACACGTCCACCTCCTAGTAGGCAATTTGGGCACAGAAAAAACATTAGAGCAGATTAAGCTCTGAATTTTTTGGCCGGGAATTAATGAGGAGGTTCGCCGTTTTTGTGTCTCTTGTCCAGACTGTCAATTACAGCAAATTCCTAGGAGGGACCATGCTCCTCTCGTTCCCCTTCCCTTAATGGATGTTCCCTTTGAGAGAATTGGGGTTGACATTGTAGGACCCTTAGAGCCCTCAACCCGAAGACGTAAATATATATTAGTCCTCATTGATTATGCTATTCGATATCCTGAGGCTGTTCCCCTGTGCTCAGCCACGTTGAAAATAATCGCACGGGAACTTGTAGGAGTCTTTGCGCGTGTCAGCATTCCTAAAGAGGTCCTTACGGATCAAGGGACACCATTCACCTCGGAGACGTTCAGGGAAGTTGCCAAGTTAATCAAAATAAAAAACTTAAAGACCGCGGTGTATCATCCTCAAACCGACGGTCTAGTGGAGAGATTTAATCAGACTCTCAAGCAAATGCTTTGCAAGGTGGTCAACGAAGACAGGAGGAACTGGGATCAGCTCCTCCCCCTCGTACTCTTTGCCTATCGGGAAGTCCCAGAAGCCTCTACAGGGTTTTCACCTTTTGAATTATTATATGGATGACAACCTCTGGGATTATTGGATATTTTGAAAGAAGGATGGGAAGGAGAGGCCCTTCCCTCTACCAATATATTGGACTATATCGCGCAGTTGCGTGATCGATTTGGAAAAATTAGACCTGTTCTAAAAAGTCACTTAGAAAAGCGCAAGCAGCACAGTCCCATTATTATAATCGTGGTATGGCCCTCCGAGAGTTCCACCTGGGAGATTATGTCATGGTCTTAGTTCCCACCTCCTACTCAAAATTACTTGCTCACTGGCAAGGACCTTATGAAATTAAGGAGAGGAAAGGACTTGTCAATTATTTTGTGAAACAACCCAAACTTCGACTGAGCGAGTGGATCTATCATGTGAACTTGCTGAAGCCCTGGAAGGAAAGTGATTCTGATCCCACCTCTGCTCAGTCCAGCTCATTCTTTGCTCATACCATCAACCTTAATTTTGGTACAGAGTTAAACTCTAACCAGAGACGGGAGCTGGAAGCAGCTATCCTGTCCATACCAGAGGTGGTGAGTGAAAAACCCGAAAGGACCTTTCTGATTGCACATGACATAGTGACAGCCCTATTGACTTCCCGAGGCAAAGAAAATAGAGGTGGAACTTGAAATCAAGCATATGCTGGAACTAGGAGTAATAGAGGAAAGTTATAGTCCCTGGTCCAGCTCAAATGTATCTATACTAATAAAAGGCAAAGCCCTCACTGACTCACTCACTCACTCATCACTAATTCTCCAACTTCCCGTGTAGGTGGAAGGCTGAAATTTGGCAGGCTCATTCCTTACAGCTTACTTCCAAAAGTTAGGCAGGTTTCATTTCGAAATTCTACGTGTAATGGTCATAACTGGAACCTCTTTTTTGTCCATATTCTGTAATAGACTGCAGCTCGATGACCGTGGGAGGCGGAGTTGCGTATCGCGTCATCACGCCTCCCACGTAATCACGTGAACTGACTGTGAACGCAGTACGTAGAAAACAAGGAAGAGCCCCAAAGAGCGCTGAAGAAAACATTCATTACACAATTGAGAAGGCAGCGAAACAATAAGAAGCGAGCGAGTGACGCATACAAGCATATTCATAAGTGCAGCTACTGTGGAAACAAAGTACAGTGTAAACCGTAAGTTTAAGTTAAGTTTATAGAAACGCTCCCGCTGCCGTTTGCAATACCATATTTGCGACATACAAGTTTAATGAGAAGACACGAGGTATAAACGAGACTTTGGATCACTTTGTAATGGAGTTAAAATTGCTGTAGCGAGAAACTTTTAAGTGCCGGGTCTTAGCTAACATTAAATAAAGCCGTGGACATCGCAACATCACACAAGAGAGCGGCTCACGTGAACTGACTGAACGCAGCACGAGTGATCACTTCGATGAATCAAACCTGTTCAAAAAACACATTACACAATTGATAATGTAGGAAAAGAATATGAAGCGACTGACGCATACAGACATTTTCATGAGTGCAGGTACTTCGGAAACAAAGCACCGTGTAAACCTAAAGTTTAAATTAAGTTCATAGACCTACAAAAGGTTGCCATTGATTTGAGGCAAGATTGCTTTTCTCGTGTACAACTATACGTTGCATTCTCAACAGTAAGCTTGCACGGCTTGGTCATATTACAACCGGAGTGCTGAACTGACAACGTGGTATACAAAGAGAACTATAATAATCGTAATAAATGAACAATAAAACAGCGGAGAACCCGTGGATTAAATAAAAAGGCTGCTTCCTTGGCGAAGCAAGGAAAAAGGATGACCTTATATGGCGTTCGTTTATAAAACAGCGGAGAAGCTGTGTAAAGGCTGCTTCACAAAAAAACAGCAGAGCGCCTTATATGAGCAGGCAGTCAGCTAAAGAAGGGAATCAATAAATAACTATAATCTTAATAAACGAACAAAAAATAGAGGAGAATCCGCGGATTACATAAAGGAAATGGGTATCTGAACAGAAAAGTGAGTCTCAAATAGCTACACAATAACTATAACAATCGTAATAAATGAACAATAAAACAATACAGAACCGCTAAGCAAGGAGAAAGGACGGCCTTATATGGCGTTCGTTTATAAAACAACGGAGAGGCTGTGTAAAGGCAGCTTCACAAAAAAACAGATCCTTAACAAATTGTTATTGGTATATTTTCCCTCAATTTAAAAATGTTTTCTTTTCTTCTTAATAAAAATTTAAAAGCAGTACTTCGCCGCTGCGAAGCGAGGGGATTTGCCTATATATATATATATATATATATATATATAATATATATATATATGTGAATGTATGTATGTATATATGTATGTCTATATATATATATATATGTAGAAATGTATATATATATGTATATATATCTAGATATGTATATATATATATATATATATGTATATATATGTAGATATGTATATATATATGTAGATATGTAAATATGTATATATATGTGTCTGTATGTGTATATATATATATATGTGTGTGTATGTATGTATGTGTATATGTATATATGTATATGTGTGTGTGTATGAATGTGTGTATATGTATGTGTATATATATGTTGATATGTGTATATATATGTATATATATGTGGGTATGTGTATGTATATATATATATGTATATATGTATATATATGTATATGTAGATATGTGTATATGTAGATATGTATATATATGTATATATGTATATGCATATATATGTTTACAAAACCTCTTTAACACACTATTTCTCCGCTGCGAAGCGCGTGTATTTTGCTATCTATACTAATAAAAGGCAAAGCCCTCACTGATTCACTCATCACTAATTCTCCAACTTCCCTTCTAGGTAGAAGGCTGAAATTTTGCAGGCTCATTCCTTACAGCTTACTTACAAATGTTAAGCAGGTTTCATTTCGAAATTCTACGTAACGGTCATAACGGTCGACAACGTCCGCCATGTTAAACTTTCTTATTTATGGTCCCATCTTCATGAAATTTGGTAGGCAGCTTCCCTGTGCTAACCAAAACCGATGTACGTACTTATTTCAGTGGTGTGACGCCACTGTCGGCCGCCATATTGAACTTTCCAATGGATTTTGTTAGTTATGGGCCCACTAATTCTCCAACTTCCCGTGTAGGTAGAAGGCTGAAATTTGGCAGGCTCATTCCTTACAGCTTACTTACAAAAGTTAAGCAGGTTTCATTTCGAAATTCTACACATAACGGTCATAACAGTCGACAACGTCTGCCATGTTAAACTTTCTTATTTATGGCTCCATCTTCACGAAATTTGGTAGGCGGCTTCCCTGCGCTAACCGAAACCGATGTACGTACTTATTTCGGTGGTATGACGCCACTGTCGGCCACCATATTGAACTTTTCAACAGTCGTTGTTACTTATGGGCCCATCTTCAAGAAATTTGGTACGCAGGTTCCCAACGCTAACGGAATCCTACTTATGTACGTATATACGTCCATAGCCTGCAGCTCGGTCGCCATGTGAGGCGGCGTTGGGTCCCCCATCCCCACGCCTCCCACGTAGTTGGCTGCCTGCTTATATAAGACCGTCCGTCGCTCCGGTCTCTTCATTCCCTTCCTTGCTTCGCCACGGTATTCATGTCTCCATGCTGATAACGGCAGCCTTTTTATTTAATCCACGGCTTCTCCGCTGTTTTATTGTTCGTTTATTACGATTATAGTTATTGTGTAGGTATTTTAGACTTAGTTTACATTGTTCAGGTACCCATTTCCTTTATCGTTCCAACCGTACCCCCATTAACATGTCTATCGAGATGATCACCATCGATCAAAGAACTGTCACTTACCGAATGGTTTCCATGCCTGGAGATGGCGACTGCCTTTTCCATTCTCTGTGTTACATATTGCACGGCCATATCAGGCTCACTCTTGATATCCGGAGGAAATGTATCTTATGTATTGAATGACTGGGACAGGTTCAAGGTGTGGACTGATGACAGTACAGGAGATAATTATACTACACAGGAGCACTATAAGAGTGAAATGCTTAAGCCCTTCACCTATGGTTCTGCATGTGAGCTGATGGCTGCCGCTGAATTGTTCGGTTGTCGCTTTCAAGTGTACCGAAATGGCCAAATATTTTACACCTTTGGACAACCGCCAATGCCTCTTAAACATCTTAGATTCACAGGTGACGATTTGAGTAGTGGACACTTTGATGTTTATGAATGTTTAAACTCTCAAAAGCTAGATGTGAAGTTATCAATGAAACCCATTTCAATTCAAACGCCTCCAATTTCCAGTAAGGCTCTGCTTCGCAATGACAATTAATAAGTCTCAGGGACAGACCCTACAAAAGGTTGGCATTGATTTGAGGCAAGATTGCTTTTCACATGGCCAACTATACGTTGCATGCTCAAGAGTAAGCTCAGCGCACAGCTTGGTCATATTACAACCGGAGGGCCGAACTGACAATGTGGTATACAAAGAGATCTTAACAAATAATTACTGGAATATTTTCCCTCAGTTTAAAAAGGTTTACTTTTCTTCTTAATAAAAATTTTAAAGCAGTACTTCGCCGCTGCGAAGCGCGGGTATTTTGCTAGTTGGTTAATTAGCCTGATGGGAGTTGGAGGTTTTGCAATGACTTCCATCAGCTTAATCGAGTATCCCAATTTGATGCTTATCCAATGCCCCTAGTGGACGACCCTCTCAAGGGGCTTGGCCAAGCTAAGTTTTTGACCACACTTGACATCACTAAGGGGTACTGGCAAATTCCTTTAATGGACTCCGCAAAGGTTAAGACCATGTTTAGTACCCCTAGAGGACCGTGTATTGTGTATCGGCAGTATCGTGTCCTTCCATTCAGGTTACACGGGGCACCTGCAACTTTTCAGCGTCTGGTGGATAGAGTGCTCCGCCCCCATAATGTGTACAGTGCTGCCTATTTGGATGACATCATCATCTATTCCAGCACGTGGAAGGACCATGTACAGCAGGTCACTGCAGTGTTACGGATGCTAGGAAAAGCTGGGCTTCGAATTAATCCAAAGAAATGTTTCTTTGGATTGAAGGAAGCTAAATATTTGGGCTACCTGGTGGGTCGGGGGTACCGTCAAACCACAGTGTTCAAAGATAGAAGCCATAATACGATGGCCCCGTCCGCAAACCAAGCAGCAGGTCCAAGCCTTTCTCGGACTAGCTGGGTACTACCGCCAGTTTGTACCATGGTTTTCAGAGAGAGCAGCGCCCTTGACTGGCTTAACAAAGAAGAGGGCTCCTAACAATGTGGTTTGGGATGATATGACGGAGCTGCATTTAGTGACTTAAAACAGGCTCTTATGTCTACACCAATTTTGAAAGCTCCTGATATCTCTCTTCCTTTCATTCTCCAGACTGATGCTTCAGACACAGGTCTCGGTGCCGTGTTGAGCCAAAACATCAATGTGTGTAGAATGGGTGTAGAACACCCCGTCATGTACCTCAGCCGGAAACTGTTGGATCGGGAGACCAGGTATGCGGCAGTGGAGCGGGAAGTGTTTGAGATTAAATGGGCGATTACACAGTTGAGGTACTACCTCTTGGGTCGGGAATTCACTCTTGTGACGGATCATGTACCCTTACAGTGGATAGCCCTACACAAAGAGTCAAATCCTCGGGTCACCAGGTGGTTTCTTGAACTTCAACCGTTTAAGTATTCGCTTATTCATCGTAAGGGCTCTCTTCACTCCAATGCCAATGCCCTTTCTCGTTCTCACGACCTCTTGGTGCAGGTCGCCCAACCCAGTAGGTCTGGGCTAAGGGGGGGGCCTTGTCACACACATGCATTTAGGAGACAGCTAAAGGGCCTGGGGAACTGTAATACTACACCAGACCAGGGGGTGGTAGAGTGTGCTGACTGTCTCTCTCAGTTTCTTGCAGACCATTCCCGGGAAATCTCACCAGGTTCCGGCACCTCTGATGACATCACTTCTAGCTCAGGCACCTCTGATGACGTCACTTCCGGTTCTGGACTAAATGACATAATTTCCTTCCCCAGCCCTTAAAACCACCATCTTACCTCCAAATAATCAGTTCTGTTTTGGACTCAGTATTGTGAATATCTCTGTTCAAATATTTAAAAAACTTTTGCAGCTGGGAAATAATATACGGGTGGCTACCCCAAACATTTATGATGTCTAGAAACTCATTCTTGTTACAATATATTTACATATAAATGTTGCAGCACAGATTTTTAGACCTTTTCTGTTTCAAGTTAGGCCACTTTTCTGTTATCCATCTATTATATTGCATAGGTCTTAAATTTGTGTTTCTTATTCTATTGAGCTTTAAATTCCAAAAAAAAAACATTTCTACCTACCACCAGATTTTCTTTTATGAAAACGCTAGTTCTGATTGTTTGTTAACTATTCAATATCCCTTACGCAAGATGAAACGAAAGTGTATCAATGCTAGTAAACCAGAAAGGTTTTGTGTAGCTCTAGTTTGTGTGAATCTGAAAAATCCAGTTAATACCTTAGACAGGTATGGGAGTTTCCAGGGTTTTTTTTGCATTTGGGGCTAATCTCTGATTCTGCTGGAACCTGTTTTATACCCCAAAATAATTCACATTCCTCCACACTCTACTAATGATTCAGATATGTCTTGTGGTAGACTGTCTATCCCACCAAATTATAATGGTTAAGCTTTTCTTTGGATTATGGTAATGCGCTGTGTTAACAGAGTTTGGAGGAGGATGCAGAAGCTGAACAAACCACTGAAACTTGAAATATTCTAGGTATTTAACATGCATTTTCTTTTTATTATGTCCGTAAGGCTGCCATGATTCAGCTGACAGAGGACATAGTTTCTAGTCATAGAGAAATGTCTTAAGTCTTTGTAGACTGGTAAATTCTTAAGTTATATTCAGGAGACTTGTTTTGTGAACATTGTGACACAATACAGATGTTTCAGCTCACATTGTACTGAACTGTGGCAAAAGTTTTAAAAAAATCCAATAATTACAGTGCTTTCAGCCAGGATCAATAAAATGCAGCTGTAAACTAGGACAATCACACTTCGCAGAGACATCTGGTAACTTTATTTAAACAGTAACTTTTCCTAATAAAAATGCTTTATCCAACATAATGAAATCTTTTATTGACATGCTGCTTTCCTATAGATGTACAGATGGCTAAAATGTTTTCAAATTGCATTTTAAATGTGATATGTCATCAGACTACATTGAGATATAGTTTTAGCCACCATGTCTTTTGTATTCATAAATGATGCCATTAATCTTTCTTTGTTATTGATTCTTTATGCAGTACCACTATTTTAATCTATTCGTTTGCTATCATCTGTATGGCGCTGATTGTGTTTATACCTTTATTTACTGTAAATATAAAAGCAAAATGCTATATTGGTTTTCAGAGTTATAAGCATTCATCAAAGCGAGCACATTTCATTGATTGTCTGCAAACTAACTAAACATTCTTTGAATACATCAACAAATTGCATTCTTTTAATAGATCAAGTGTATATCATTTCCAATATATAAACGTGTCTTCTTATTAAAAATATAAGACCTAAGTCATTATTTACAATTCAAAATGCACCCAATATTAGTATTGGTGGCAGCCACCTTTAATTAAATTAAATGGCAATCTCACATTAGATCAGTGTCTTGTATTATCTTTCTTACCTTGATTTTTGGAAGGCTTTATACCACATGTAAGGTTAGTGATCTGAAGCAAGTGGGAAGCTATGGTGCAGTGTGTTGGTGGGTACAAAATTCGTTCAAACACACAGCTTTTTCAGAATTAGGTGATGTTAAATGTGGTGTCCCTCAGGGATCAGTGCTACTGCACTTCTTAATATATACTGTATATATATATATATATATATATATGTAGAGGCACGCGGCTGGGGGTGGTACCCAGCTGGGACGCCCAGGAGGACCGGAGGAGGGCTCACGCCTCCTCCAGACCATGAGGGGGTGACCGCCCTGGTTGCTGTGGGGGCCACGAGTACAGAGCTTTGAAGCTCAACCTTCTAGGGGCCTGTGGTCACTGCCAGCGGGCGCCCCAATGCCTGGAGAGCCCTGCACCTCAGCACTTCCGCCACACCAGGAAGTGCTGGGGGGAAGAGGAGCAGGGACACCCAGAGTGCTTCCGGGGATACAGCCGACACTTCCGCCACACTGGGGTGTGTCGGTGGAAGATTGCTGGAGCACATCTGGGGGAACATAAAAGGGGCCGCCTCCCTTCATTCAGGGCTGGAGTCGGGTGGAAGAGGACGAGGTCTAGGAGAGGAAAGAGGCGGCCTGAAGAAAGGAAAGGCAGACTGTGGTGTTGGCCTGGACTGTTGGAGTGATTGGTGCTGCGGCACTGGGTTTGTGCTTTGAATTATAATTGTAAATATTGTAAATAAACATGTGTTGGGTGCAAACACGATGTCCATCTGTCTCTGTCCGGGCTGCTTCCCACAGTGGCATAGTCGGCAGGATCCCGCTCCATCCAGTTGGACTGGGACCTGTATTAAAAATCAATCTATGGACAGCCCGGCGCAGCAGTGGAACCCACACACGTGCCGCGGGAGCGATTCAACAAAGGGGCCGTTACGGGTCCGCAGAAGGGTCATTTTCCCCTGGTGCGGGATAACAACGGGCGGTGCAGGAGTGCAGCGGGCTCCTACGAGCGCGCCGTCATTGGAAGTGCCCGGGACAGCATGTCGCCTAAGGAGGCCACACCGAGGACACCTTATCGGACAGACGGGATCCAGAAGGTAAGTTCCCTGCTTGCCGGAGACCGGCCCTATTGGGCCGCGCGTGTCTTGTGTATTGCAGGCAGGGGCTGCCCGGATCCTTGTCGGTGGCAGGTGCATGTCGCTCCATGGCACTTCGTTGATGCGGTGGTAGCAGGGAGTGCCGCCAAGGAGGAACCGCTGCAGCTCAAACGGCTGTGGCAGCTGCAGAGCTGTCCAGAGGCTCGTCGCAGCACCAGGGGAGAGAACAAAATGGCCGCAGACCGGAAGTCCCTCCCTGTGACAGGCACGGGATTGGATGTTGGATTTAAAATGATGTCCGTCTGTCTGTGTCCAGGCAATTTCCTACAGTGGCGTAGTCAGCAGGATTCCGGTCCGTCCACTTGGACCAGGACCTGTATTAAAAATCAGTCTGTGGACGGGCCGGAGCAGCAGCAAAACCCACACACGTGCTGTGGGAGCGGCACACTCACAACCCCATGGGAGCGACTCACCCCAGGGAGCACCACTGGTTTGCAGAAGGGCCGTGTTCCCCTGGTGCATGCTGAAGGAGGCCACACCGAAGACATCTTACCGGACAGACTGGACCCGGGAGGTAAGTTCCCTGCTCGCCGGCGACTGGCCCTACAGGGCCGCGTGTGTTTTGTGTGTTGCAGGCAGGGGCTGCCCGGATCCTTGATGGTGGCAGGCGCATGTCGCTCCGCAGCGCTTCGTTGACGCGGCGGCAGCAGGGAGAGCTGCTGAGAGGGAGACGCTACAACTCAAGGAGCCAGCATGCCGCCGCACCAAGGGGGAAAGGAGCCAAAATGGCGGCGTTGAGAGCTGTGCGCAAGGCGAGGGGAGAAAGACCGAGAGGGCTGGCAGGAAGGGGGCTGATGAGTGCCCTGGGTCCTAGCGCCCTATGCCCCGAGCCTGCGACGGTCTTGTGTCGGTCTATAGGGACACAGACGGGATTGGATCTGTGCATTTGCCACGCGCAGACCCAGACCATCATGGCGTCCAAGAGAAAGAGGAGGAATCGAAGGAAGAGAGCCGGTTCCTCTGATAGGAAGGGACGTGATGCTGGGTGCTAACGTCCAGAGAAGGGCCACCCTCTGCAGAGGCAGAGGGAAACCCCACAGCCGGCTGAGGTGACGGGGGCGAGTGCGGTCCCGTCCGATGTCCCAAAACGGGGGGCACGGAGGTCACAAAAGGGGGGCCGAGGTGGCAAGCACCGGGGTGCTGGTCAAAGGGGGGAGCGTTGCCTGTGTATGAAACAAGGAGACGCCGAGTGGCGGCGTCAAGGCAACGTCTCTGCCCCTTCTAATTTATATTTTGCAGGACCAGGCCCTGGAGCAAAGTATTTCGACTTCCCGCCGAGGAAGACTTGCCCTCGTGTGACAGGCCACTGGCCCCTAGGGGTCTCAGCTTGTGGTGGGGTACTGTGGCACGCGGCTGGGGGTGGTACCCAACCAAGTATTAGAAATGAACATTTTATTTCCAGTTATTTAATTTGTCCAATTACTTTTGAGCCCCTGAAATGAAGGGATTGTGTTAAAAAAATGCTTTAATTGCCTCACATTTTTATGCAATCGTTTTGTTCACCCCACTGAATTAAAGCTGAAAGTCTGCACTTCAACTGCATCTGAGTTGTTTCATTTAAAATTCATTGTGGTAATGTACAGAACCAAAATTAGAAAAAAGTTGTCTCTGTCCAAATATTTATGGACCTAACTGTATAGATTATATATATATATATATATATATATATATATATATATATATATATATATATATATATATATAAATGATCTGGACAAGAATTCGTACAACAAGATGGTTATGTTTACAGATGATATGTGTTATGGATTAACATGTACTGTATTTATGTGTTTAACTGTTAACTCGGCCAACACATGGCACAAGGCAGGAAACAAACCCCAGGCAGGGCGCCAGCCCACCGCAGGTAGCACACACACACACCAAGCACACACTAGGGACAATTTAGGATTGCCAATGTTCCTAACCTACATGTCTTTGGACTATGGGAGGAAACCCACGCAGACACGGGGAGAACATGCAAACTCCACGCAGGGAGGACCCGGGAAGCAAACATATTTTTTTAAATATTATTTTTCATATTTTTTATGTATTTTTCATTCTGTTTGTATTTACGTACTGTGTTTTTAAATGTGGCTCCATTGCTTGTGTTTTGTGGGTGGTACCCCAGGAGGCGGTGCCATCCTGACATTATCACTTCTGATCTCTCTGTCTGGCTATTTTAGTCTAGAGCAGAAAAGACTCAGATCAGGAGATCGTTAAGTTTGTATATGGAGATTTGTATATTTCTATTTTCTTGTTGAATTATTTTCTACTTTTTCTTTGGTGTTTTGCTAACAGGTTGCGTTTTGGGCCTTTTTGCTTCAGGATTGCCCTTTAGGCAACTTCTTTCGCCCAGTTTTGCTCGTTTGAGCATTTCCTTGTATTTTTTTTGTTGTTTTATTAATAAATTTTCTGTTTATAGTGCACATTTATTCACCCCTTTGTGCACAAACCAGTGGTTTATGGTAATACTGTATCTTTTGTAGGTTTTTGGTATACTTTGGGCCATTTTTATATTATAAACTGTTAAGCCAGTTTTCTCCATTTTGGGCCAAGCGAGGTTAAAGTGGGAGCAGTTTTCTGGGGCAAGCTCCTTTGGCGTAAGTCCCTTCTGGCCTGCTTTATGGGTATTTTTGGAGGCCTTAACCCCTTTTGACCTTGTCTGTGTCTTCTTATCACAGCAATGCCAAATTAGGTGTAAAGGCTATGATATACAGTAGAATCAGTTAAACTGTTATAGAGGGCATGGACAGAACACATCTTGGGCAAAATTTTAGCAGCTGACATTTAGTGTAATAGTAAAGTATTACACATAAAAATGTTAACTGAATGTACACCTTTTGAAAAAGACCTATAAGTCATAGTGGACTTATCACTACATCAAGATAATGTAGAGAAATAACCAAGTAGTCTTATAAAATGTTAGGTTATATACTCATGTTATGTGGAGTACAAATGAAGAAAGGTTATGCTTAAGTTACATAACTCACTGGTGAGAACTAGTCTGGAGTACTATGTAGAATCTGGTCTCCATATTACAAAAAATACATAGCGGCACTAGTGAAAGTCCAGAGGAGAGGGGCTACACTGATTCTGGGACTAAGGAAAGACTGAAGGAGTTGAACCTTTTTAGTTCAGGCAAATGAAGATTAAGAGGTGGCACGATGGAAGCGAGTAAAATTATGGAGGAAATTAGTATACAGTTGTTTTTTGTTAAAATTCTTCAAAAAGGACATGGGTTCATGGTTGGAAACTTCACACAAATGTTAGAAAGCTTTTCTTCTCACAAAGAACCATAGACAAATGGAATAAATTACCAAGTAATTTGGAGGAGAGTAAATCTTTTGAGACCTTCAAATCTCAATTTGATATTATTTTGGAAAGTCTAGGAGAATAAGATGGACAAGCTTGTTGGGATGAATGGTCTTTTCTCACTGCAATTGTTTATATATTCTGATGTTTTTCATGTCTTCCTTTCACACATATTCTTCTTCAATGCACTAAATGTACTATTACTGCTGTGTGTACTGTTGCATAATCCATATTTAAATTAAAAAAGGGTCATACGAGGAACTAATAAAATAAAAAAAAAATTACCAAACAGTTAAAAGCAGAACAAGCTTTATTTTACCTACTGTGGTTTTGATAAATATATAATTAATACTATTAAGCAGGTCTATATTTCTTTATTTAAACAGGTCAATTTACACGGTATAATATTTTAGTGGGGAGTGGCATGGTTGCTATCTCTGTGGAGTTTGTACATTATCTTCATGTCTGTATGGATTTTCTTCCAGTGCTCGGGTTCTCACCTTATGTTCCAAACACATGTAAGTTATCTTGATTGCCGACTGTATGCTGGCCCACTGTAAATCAATGAAGAAATATACCCTGTCCAAGACTGACTCCTGCTTCACCCCCTAGTGCTCCCATGATAAGCTCCAGCCCCTGTAACTTGAAAACAGCAATATAGAATTTCCTTTCATTGAGTCAGTGAGTATCTCCCAGTCTACTGTATTAGTCATAGTTAGTGATGAGTGAAACTCCGCTGAATTCTCATTGCCTCAAATTCAGTAAAATCATGGAAATGTTCTCAGACTTTACTAAACTCTACAAAATGCATTGAAGTCAATGAGGAAGGATGAACTGAATTAGTTTTGAGTGGATTGTAATGATGCAGTGGTCTTTTAAGTGTCCCTGAGGGCTAGGGAAGAGTCTGCCAACTGTGCTGAACCAATTATTGTGGACAAATATGTGATCTGAGTGGTGAGGCAGCTGTGCTAACCACTGCACCACAGTGGCTCAAACAACAAAAGATGCAGATGGCATACAACAAATAAAATGCAACAAACAACCACAAATTAGCAATATGTAAATACAATATAGATCATGGCACTCACAGAGTTCCAGTCTTGGGGCACACATTGGCTATGCAACAAAGCAGGAGTGTGAGAATGTCTCATTTCATTGTTAGAAGTTGTGGCTCCAGGCACAGCAGAAACCTCTTTTTATGTTTCCCATGTATGTATGCAGATGTTTCTTCCATGAAGAAGGAAACAAATGCCTTGTAAATAGTAGTAAATATTTTGTTTTTATTATTTCATAGTGTTTTTATTATTTCATAGCGTGTCATGTCTTTTCTGATGAGGGGAGGGGGAGGGAAAGGACTCCTTTAAGACTACTTCTGAGATTGTTGCTGGGCTCATGGCTAATTTGCTTGCATAGTCACTCATGTGGTGCAGCGCTGCCAGCACAAGGATCAGTATTATACAATATACCTGTTGGCAGCACTCCTAATACACTGCAAAAAATGCGTATGCAAAAATTAGACAAAAAAACTTCAGGACCCAATTTTACTTAATTAAATTCACTGACCATGCAGATACAGCGATGAAAGAGCCCTGAAAATTGTAATGACTGCAAATTTAAGAAACTGAGTGTAGTTAGAAACGGGGGAAAAACACTTCAGTGCACAGTTTTAATGCATCTTAGTAGATGAAACAGCATTTTGTTTTTTCCTCCTGTGCTTCACCCACAGATGGTCACATTGGCAATGTTCTTACAGTAGGCATGTGTGAAAGTTGTGTGCATGGTGGCTATAATTCAGTTCTCACAAACCATCATGGTGCTTTTGGAAAAAAAATGTTTGTCTAAGCTGGCCACACAGCAAATGTTCAGAAACATATTCGGCAAACAAGGTTTCTGGAGAACAGCACATTCGCTGTAAATAACGCTTTGGCAAATTTTGCCGATCAGCACTACTCATAATCATAGTTATTTTTTAAATTTTTTTTTTGGTTTCAAATTATTTTATAATTAAGCTGCAGACTGCTGCCTTGAAATATTTCAATGACCTGTCCTTCAATTCTGAATGGTATTTTTTCCTCCAAGAACTCTGGATTCTTCCTAAAGTTAACATATGTTTTCAGGAGGACAGACTTTTCTAAATAGCTCTTCTATGAGTTCCCAAAGTTTTTAAGAAGACCATTTTTATCATAAAGAGATCATTTTATTATTATTATTATTTTATTTTTTATTTTATTAAAATCAAAAAACATTCAATACATGCAAGTCAGGTTTAACAAAACCCCCACCCATGAGAAAGAGAGCTAGGTCAGCAGAGTAGCACTTTAATAACAGTAAAAAATATGTAAATAAATAAATAAATAAAAATAGACAGAATAGAAAAAGAGGGGAAATAATCCACTTCCTCAGTTTAAAAGCTTATTCTAAAATGTTATTTTGTAGATCCTGCCAGGTTTTGAAAAATTTTTTACAGATCCTCTAAGTGAGGATTTGATTTTTTCCAATGTTAGATAATATATAACATCAGTTATCCACTAACTTAAAAGAGGTAAGTTAGGATTCTTCTAGTTGAGCAAGATAAGTCTACGTGCCAATAGTGAAGTAAAGACAATTACAGTTTGTTTGTCCTTCTCCACTTTAAGCCCATCTGGAAGTACACCAAACACAGCTTTTAATTGGTTAGGAGGGATTGTGACACTAAGGCTGTCTGAGAGGCATTTAAAAAATTTTGTCCAAAATTATGTTAATTTGGTGCACATCCAAACACGTGGCCCAGTGAGGCTGGAGCTTGATTGCAACATTCGCAGGTTGAATCTTGCCCAGGAAAAATTTTGGACAATTTTAAACGAGACAGATTTGCTTGATATATAATTTTAAGTTGAATAATTGTATGTTTTGCGCATATGGAGCTTGAGTGAATTCTGTGCATTGCTACCTTCCGTTACTTTTCTGAGATGTTGAGAGTGAGATCCTTTTCCCACTGTACTCTGGGATCTTTGGAAGGGAGGGACTTTTTATATTTTACAGAAATGCTGTTTGAATCGTCATGAGGTCATTTTAAAGGACTACTTGAAATTGCAGAACTACAGAATAGCCTAGATCTAAGCCTTTATGGTGTGTTTAACAACATTCTCTCTTAGCAATCTCAAAGTGCTACAGAGTCAAAATAAAAATAATAAAACAGAAAATATATAAAATACTTTCACAAAAAGACTTCTAAAAAGATGAGTTTTTAGGTTTCGTTTAAAAGCATCAGTTGACTGTGGGGCTCTCAGGTAATCAGGGAGGCCGTTCCACAGCCTCGGCACCACAGATGAAAAAGCCCTATCACCCATGCTGCTGAGCTTAGTTCTGGGGACTTGGAGGGTGTTAGTGTGTACAGAGCGGAGGGTACGTGATTAGGTATGAGGGGTGAGAAGTTCCTTTAAGTAAAGTGGGGCATGTCCATAAATGCACTGATGGGTGAGGAGGGAGACCTTGTACTCTATTCTGAGTAGGACAGGGGGCCAGTGAAGGGTTTTCAGGATGGGGGTGATGTGATCATGCTTTCGCACACTCATCAGGATCCTGGCAGCGCTGTTCTGAATATACTGAAGTCTCTGGATACTCTTGCTAGGAATCCCGATGAGGAGCGCATTACAGTAATCCAGCCTGGAGGAGACAAAGGCATGGACGAGCTTCTCTGCATCTACCAGGGTGAGTGTTGGGCGGAGTTTGGCGATTTTCTTGAGGTGATAGAAAGATGACTTACAGAGGTGTTTGATGTGGGTGTCAAAGGTGAGTTGTGAGTCCATTTTAACACCCAAATTGTAACAAATGTGGAAAGGGGGATGTTTTGGCCAGAGAAAGTGATACTGGTGATGGTAGAAGAACGGAGATGGTGTGGTGTGCCAACTAAGATGACTTCTGTTTTGCATCTGTTCAGCTGAAGGAAGTTGAGCCTCATCCATGCCTCTATCTCCTCCAGGCAGGTAGTAGTGTATATGTTGGCAGAGGAGCAATAGAGGAGGTGGGGGTAGTCCTAAGGTAAAGCTGAGTGTCATCGGCATAGCAATGGAAAGATAAACCATGTTTGCTAATGACAATTCCAAGGGGGAGCATGTAGATGGTGAAAAGGATGGGGCCTAGCACAGGGCCCTGTGGGACACCACAGGTGACGTTGTGGGTGTGAGATTTTGCGCTGCCCAGGGCGACATGCTCAGTTCTGCCAGTCAGGTATGATGTGAAACAGTTGTAAACATTTCCTGAGAGTCCAATAGTGTATTGCAGGTGGTGAAGGAGAATGTTGTGGTCTAGTAAAACTGGTAGCATTTTATAGTTACAGTAAAAAACATTCTATCCATCACTTTTAAATACATAATGAAATAACAACAATATGGGGGATAATTTTGAGGGGACACCAGAGAAAAATATTGAGATGACTTGGCAAACCTTTTGAACCTGGAAGGCCCTTAACCCCTAAGAGTACTTTTGAGCTCATCTCTGGTCTGCCATTAACATCAGCCCTTCCTGTCCCAAGGATTTTTAATTCCAAAGAAGCCACTACAGGGCATCAGAACAGAGTAGCAAGTTATAGGTATGCCACTGTGATGAAACCTGGGGCCTCATGTATAACATCATGTGTAGAACTCACACTATAACATGGCGTAAGCACAAAAGCAGAAATGTTCGTATGCACAAAAAAATCCAGATGCATAAATCTGTGTGAATGCCAACTTGTTCTTCCGCTACATAAATCCCGGTCAGCATGAAAAGTAATGCACGTGCACACGCCTGCTGTCCCGCCCCAACTCCTCCCAGAATTACATCTCTTTGAATATGCAAATCAATATAAATAGCCCTTAAACTCAGCATTCTTTGAAAAGACAATGGCAAAAGCACAGGGGAAAATAGAAGACAAAGTGGAGGCAAGGAAAAACGTACTATTTGTTGGTTTAAACAGTGGTTTAAACAACAAAAGGAAGTTGATCGAGTAACATAGCGTGTCGAAGAAACTCGACAACTCAAGTTCACAAAGTGGCACAGTGCCCAAAATAAAAAAGATGTCACATATCAAAGTCGCCGTGAAAAGGCGAATCGTAGCCCACCGTCTGAGTGTCATATGAAAGCTTATTAGGGTACAGAAAAAAAAAAGGCACACATTGGGAAAAAAGCACAAAATGCCAACTTTAATCTCGAAATTTCCACTTTAATCACATAGTTTATTTTGACATTAAAGTAGAACATCATAAACTTCATATTAAAATCATTTAATTTACTAGTTTCTCAAATTCCATCGTAACTAAAGTAGCACGTTCAATGCATTGTTTTGTATTTGATCTTCTATGTGCTCTGTGTGTGTGAATCACTACATTCTTCCGGGCTTTCTCTTCCTCCGACAGGACACAGAATGCATTACATTCGTAATATTACAGCTCTCTGAATAATTAAAATACTGAGATGTATACGTGATATTTTCATGATGATAGGAGTTAAAGCATGTTATTAAACACGGGAACACAGTGGTGCATTGATTGTTCATGTCTCACGCAAGATGCTTGCTGCGCCATGTGCAACCTTCGATGAAATACTTTATTGTAGCAATGCTGTCTCTTTCAAACGTACTAACCCCCAATTCCTGTCCTTACTTTTCTTTCTCCAAATACCCAATCGCCACACAATCAGCTCTGTAATAGACATTAAGCCATCTGTAAGCTTAGAACGTCGATTCTTCAAAACTTTTAAGGAACATTGATATATCTTCGTAGTATGTGTTTAATTATTCTATCCATCTATCCTTTCAGTGTCACGCCAGCACCAGCAAGAATACAGCACGAGGCAGGAACAATCCCTGAACTAGCTAGCGTGTCCTCACATATTTAATTATTAACAATATAGATTATTTAAATGAAGTTAAAGTTTTATCTGTATAATATAATAAACATATTTTGCTGTATTTCATCTTAAAAATGATATCATCATCATATGTAAATACGCACTTTATAAAGTGGCTCAGGTTGTGCAATATTATAACTGTTTCACAAGTTTACAGTGAGGTGATTGTACTTATAAGTATAAACAGTTCTACAAGGAGCACTTGATGGACTGATTGAGTGCATTTATAGTTCTTGGGATTAAACTGTTTCTGAACCACGAGGTCCGTACAGGAAAGGCTTTGAAGCGTTTGCCGCGTGAGAGCAGTTCAAATAGGCAGCATGGCTGAGGCAGCGTGTGCTTGATGCTGTATACCGATAATTCTCTTTCCAATCAGCTGCTGTAGATCTGTGATTCCCCACTCAAATATAGTGATATAAATACTCCAAGTGGTGCAGTGAGAGTATTATGGACAAAGATGATCTGCTGTGGCAATCCCTAACGGGAGCAGCTGAAAGAAGAAAAAAAAGGTGGTGCAGTGAGAGTAACAATGATAAAGCAGCTATGGTATTTGGAATACTTTGGCTATTCCCTGGACCATTATATTGTTACAGGTTAATTACAATCAGATGGCTTAAACTAATAAACAATATGCAGTTAGTTTCAGTGTATATGATAAAGCTACGACAGGGATGTGGATCTAAAAAAGAAAGGGAAACCACACAGGAACAGTACCACTGCTTTGACGCTGGGTGCCGGCAGTTTGCAAAACCGAGCGGAGAATTTGCGTACGCCAGGGTTGGAACTACCATGAAAATGTGTGTGGCTTTACGCCAAGTATAGGTTTTATACATCGCGTTTTGAGCGTGGAAATGTTCGTACACAACATTTTTGTGTGTACGCATCGTTTATACATGAGGCCCCTGGAGATCTTTTTCAGCATTTTTTTTTGTATGTTGCCAAAAGCCAACAAATGGGGAACATTCATTTACAACTCCTGACCCTTTTTATATCTTTTGTGCTATTATTACATGCATGCACTTGTTCAAAAATTGAATGTAAGAGCATATGTACATAATTATCAACATTAATCTTTTGTACATGTTTGAACTTTTTCCTTAGCAAAAATAAAGTTTATTTCATATAAAAATAAATAAGGCTGCAGAATTTTTAGAGCCAATTCATATTTTAAAGTTATAAAATCATTTTTGACTATATATATTTAAAAAAAATTAATTAGTTTTAGCC
Source organism: Erpetoichthys calabaricus (assembly GCF_900747795.2). Classification (NCBI taxonomy): domain Eukaryota; kingdom Metazoa; phylum Chordata; class Cladistia; order Polypteriformes; family Polypteridae; genus Erpetoichthys; species Erpetoichthys calabaricus. Next base: position 146,680,940 of record NC_041399.2, on the reverse strand, counting down.
TTCCTTTTTATAACCAGAGAAAAAATATGATTGCAGGAAACACTTCTTTTGTTCAATATAATACAAAGAATGTATTGAAAGAATAAAGTACCTTTTTAAATACTCATTGTTACCATTTCCTAACACACAGCAACAATATTTTAATAACTCAAGTATTAATTTAAAGAAGGATTTGCAATAAAGACTAAGGAAAATGAAATTCCTTGGCATAAGCCCACTTTTCCTTCATAAAGTCTTCTGTTCTTGTTACAGATATCAATTTAATTATAAATTGATAGCACCAGATTTGAGGCATAACTGTTAAAAAAATGTTTTTTCATTCTTGAATTGCTGATACAAAAATTTTTAATAACTTCAATTTGCGATACTGTATGAATAAATCTAAAATTGTTGTTTTGTGATACCCACTACTGGATTCTGTTACAGGTGATTTTTTTTTTTTTTTCATTTTTTGCATAGCTTTTTCATAGAATAATTCAGATACTACATGATGGCAGAGTAAACAGGCTCATATCAAACTGTAGTGTTCTGGCTTCAAGCTCTTTTTTTTTTTTTTTTGCATCATATTCTATGATGTCCTTTATTGTCGCTCTTAACGTGCTCTGAAGTGGAATCATTAGCCATTTTTTACATAACAATTACCAGTATTAGCAACACTACAGTATGTGTTTCAGTTTGCTGATTCTTTTTGCGGTACTTTTTATTAACGTGTTCAAATATTTTGATTTATTTCAATTTTCCTGGGACCCACTGTTTTTAACCATCACCTGCTTTGCCTAATTCAACAACACCATCTATTAAGAATACACAATGAATTTGGTGTCATCCAAATTTCTGCTTGTTACTATTTGTCCTGAGATTTCACTTTTTAAATTTGTAGAAAAAACACATTTATGAATAGATCAACATTTTTATGTCATCTTCTCCAGGTTTAGCCAATATACAAGTACGTTAATGCATACACACATACAGTTTACTAAAAGATTAAAAATAAAACTTAGGTAAATGACAGGTCACATTTTATTGAAAGCTGATGCTTCAACAAACAGTAAGTGTGGAAATTGAAATAATGAAACAATTAACATCCCCTCATGCTCAAGGCCAGGTAAAACTTGCAGCCAGGGGAAGGTACTCATACCATTGTTGAAAGACGAAATGCTAATGATTATGTGAGTATCAATGAAGAACACTAAATTTGTTAATCTATTAGTAAGAGTATCAACTCATGCAATGGTTCGCATGGATGTTAGAGTGAAAAATATTATTAACTAAAACCAAATACAGTATGTGATACATTTTTTACATTTATATAGTGCTTTTTTCACTACTCAAAGTGCTTTACATAGAGAGAGAAGAGCCATGTCAATTGCCAGCAATGTGGAGCATCCACCTGGACAATGTGATTACTGTCATTTTGTGCCATTACGCTCACCACACATTAGCTGTTAGGTGGTGAAGGGGTGAAAGATGAATAGCCAATTAGACACAGGGGGTGATTATGGAGCCAGATTGATTAGGCCATATGGGCAGCTTAGCCAGGACATTGGGATACACCCTGCTCTTTACAAAGGATGCCCAGGGATCTTTAATGACCACAGAGTGCGAACCATAATTTTACATCTCATCCAAAGGATGGTGTCATTTTAACAGTACATTGTCCTCGTCAGTGCACTGGGGCATTGTGATCCACACGAAGACCACAGGGTAAGTGCCTACTGCTGGCCTTACCAACACCTTTTCCAGCAGCAACCCAAGCTTTTCCTAGATAGTCTCCCATCCAATTATTGGCTGGGCCCAAATATGCTTAGCTTCAGGTGGATTACCTGTTTTGAAGTGCATGTGGTATAGCTATTAAGTGCAAACTCCTTTTTTTGATGGCCATTTATTATTTGTTAATCCAAGGAAATACAGGCAATCTACTCTGGATCACCTGATTTCAAATATAGATCTAGGACAGGTGTATGATGTGTTATGAATATAAGGCTTAGGTTATGATACATAAATCCAATATTACACCTAGTAGTGCACTTTTACTGGAATAGTGATGCATAACAATTTTGTACCTTCATCTGAACGTCATTCACTGTCCTTGCTTGCTCAGTGTGAGTGGTATCATCAGAATTATACACAAAACTCTATGGATTATCTTAACAATTGTCTGTATAAGCAAATAGAGTGCTTTATCCCAATCTCACAGTGACACTATGAATTTGAGCTATAATGTACCCTATTATAAATCCCACCTACTTGCATGAGTGAGTATAATTCCCAATGCACTTGTACTCTTACCAATATCCTGCTAGCTGCCTTGTGCCCAGTTCTGTTGAGATGTTCTCCAAAACCATTGTAGCCCACTACTGGAGCAAATGGATGGTTGGCAGATCCCAGTATGGGGGTTTATATATTGTTAATGTGCAGTTTTTCTTTAAAACTGACTCTTTTATAGCCTCTATCCTCATCGCCAGTTCTTTGCTTTGCTTAAAAAGAATTACTGGAATTCACTTTACCAAATGTAGATACTTCTGCAGTCTTTGTGACTTTGACCACTGTACTTATATGGTCTGGTTACAGACAGATGTCTACTGTACCCAGTGCAATTTAAATTCACTGGGTCCATTTTATTGTATTAGATCCTTGCATCAATCTGAGTTTTAAATTTTTAAAGTAGTTTGTTACTTGTATTGATAAAAGAGAAATTAAAAAGCTGAGGGCCTACTGAATCTCCATCCATCCATCCAGTTTCCAACCCGCTGAATCCGAACACAGGGTCACTGGGGTCTGCTGGAGCAACCAACACAGGGCACAAGGCAGGAACCAATCCCGGGTAGGGTGCCAACCCACCACAGGCCTACTGAATCTGTTATCTTTTATTACAGATGCTAACGGAAATTTAAGGAGGCAGTGCACTTTAGATTTCTAGTTAGATTTCTAGGTTGGACATTTTTCTCTGCAGGAATCAGCACCTTTGGCTTACCAGGTTGTGTGTAGTCTGGGTCATCTATTTATGAATGGAATGGTAGGTAGAGGCTAACATGGAGCTTATTAATCTTGGCCCTGGAAGAAGGCCATTTTCCCTAATGAGGGAGCAGAGAGACTAGATGGTGTCCCTGTAATTTTTTCCTTTGGGTGTGCTAAGTAATGCAATAAGAAGATTGCTTTTTCCTTGCTAAAATTGCAAACAAAGATTCCAGTCATCATGTTACTGCTCAGTCTTAATTTTAACTAAGGGTGCTTTCATGCTACAGTTTTGGTCTGACTATAAAATTTAGCTTGTTCAGTGTGAAAACTGTTTTCATACTCAGGTTAAAAGCTGAGGTGTGGAGTACAGATCTTATGAACTACATCTGAAAACAAGCTGTCTAATGTGAAGATGTAAACTGCATATTTTGGCCAACAGTGCTAAAATACCTAAGTGCATTTTAAATGGATAATCACCATTTTTAAGCTTCAAAGGAGCAAATACCTGTCTAATTAGTGCCTGTCTCCTCAAAAACCTTCTTGTGTGAGTGGCTTGAGATCTCTCCGTCTGTTAAATAAATGCATGCATGGCAAATTGAGCCATATGCTGTTTGACAGTCATTGCATTTTATTAGTGACACCAGATAAACAACACCATTACTAGAAAAGTGCAGTAATGGTTTTTCTACATTTTTATGAAGTCTCTTCACCTGATGGTTAATTATGCTAAACAGTGCTTTCCTCCATGTCTTTTTGCCTGGTGATGGAATTAAACAGCAACCCAGTAGTGATGACAAAAGTATTATGCAAATGTACAGGGATTAGATCATCAAACCAATATGAAAGCAGATCAGGGCTGTGGTGGGGGCATGAAACTAGGATTCAGACTCGTGCAAACAAAACAAGTGTGAAAGAATCTAGGACAATAATGGTATTCCCAATGACAGTAATAAATGTTTATTTACTTGAAAAGAAGAGTGAATATTCTCTACCTGATTACAGTATGTCTCTGTAAATGCAGTGAGAGTAGTACATTGACTAATTCAAACTATTGCCAATCTCTGTTCAAAATTCATTAGTTTTTTATTTCTTCAAAAAATGACTTCTTGTGCTTATTCATTGTACCTCTGTGGTCTTTACACTTCCTACATTCTATATCCTGAATAAGAATCTACTGTATTCTACAAGTTTGCATATTAAGTCGGCCAGACCAGGCAGACTAGATTGTGGTTTGACCTTTGCCTGTTATATCAATCAGAACTTTCTTTCAACTCATCCAAATGAAACCGCTGCCTCCCACACAACATGTCATTAATACTGTGACAGGATCTGCTTAACATAAGTATTTGGAAACAGATTCTTGCATTTTTCCAACTATAACGCTTTTTTATCATTCTGTCTGAGAATCCAGTTCTTGTCTCTGTGTTTAGCTGGACACAATGGTGCAGTGTTTGCAGTTCAGGTTTTTATCAATTGTTTACATCAGTGTACAATAACTGAAGTAATTATATATAATTGATTTAGAAACTGTAATTGAAATCATAATAATGAATCATCAATAGCCAAGCTGTTCTAATACTAACTTTCTTCTCATGCACGTAATTGACTTTGAGAATTAATTTGATACTTTGACTGATAGAAACTAAATATCTTTTATTCATTTATGTGTGTAAGTATGGAATATAATACAGTATAACTAAGAAAAAATTAGATTTTTCTAATTTACTAATAAAAAATATTTTGGTACAACTGAACAACCTTAGGTATAATAAAGGAAATTCAGCAAACATGTGTTATTGGCAGCAGTTTTAACTAATGCAAAGTGACTTTTTCAAAAAAAAATCTTGTAGGTGTCTGGAGAGAAAAAAATACAGATGGCCTTCCCAGTGCTGGTGATTTCCACATGACAGGACACCACAACTGATTGAGAAAAGATGTAATACTGGTGGAGCCCTTCCTGGAGAATACCCTTGAGACAATAAATCTGCACTTCAACAAGCAACTGATAAATTAAGTGCATGCCTGTAATTCTATAAAGCTTGTAACTTTTTAAATTCCTAGCCCGACAGTGCTTTTTTTAACTAGGTGGTATTTTAATTGATTATGGACAGAGGAATACTAAGCCACAATCTTTGATTTCTAAACACACTACTTGCTTCAGAGATAATTATTAAATACTTCAAGAATAATGTATAATTGTGTCTTAGTTGTGCAATGTTTTCTGTTCTTAAAGTCTAGAAATGTGTATTGCTACTATCTTGATAATTTAAAGAACTGTATAAAGTATGTCTTATGAGCATAACATTAGCCAGTGCTGGTACTGATGTGCCTTACAGTTATACTAATGAAGTTTGGCCCATGTATTTCAAGAGTAGCACAACAACATGGTTGCTGTTCTTATTGGAGCACCTCATATTGTGTTATGGCAGCAGGGGTCCTCAAGTGAGGCTCCCCAGGACTTCAGTGACAGCAGGCTGTTGTTCTCACTCAAATTGTTAATTAGAAACTAATTTTTGCTCCAGAAGCACAGTCAGGCAACATTTTTGTGTTTCATTTAAATGATCTTCTCTGTTAAAATTCTCAACGATTGATTGCTTTTTTTATTATTAAACAGCTGTATCCACTGTTTTAATTGCTTCTTGTCTTCTTAATCAGCTGCCAATTAACTGCAGGATGCAATTCATACAGGAATCATAAGTTCACCACATAACTTGGTCCTGTTGACATCTGTGTGACTTTATTTTAAATTATCTGTTGTAATTAAAAATTTGGAAAGAAACAGAAGAGAAAAAAAATGAAGGAACAAGAATCACTAATCTGCTCTGCACCACAAATGATCTGGATGATATTTTCAGAAAGTAAAAATCTACGATATAAAAATGACCAGATGTGCCAGAATGAAGTTGTTAGCCATAAAATTATACCACAAGCTCAGTTATGAGCAAGAATTCACTTCTAATTGAGCATTTGGTTTGAAATAAAAACTAAGCCACTGCAGCCCTTCAGCACAGAGCCCAAAGACCCCTGTATTACAGGATGCACTGACAGGTTGAAAGGGCAGAAACCTGCACCACAGGTTAAAAGAAACAGTGCCCAAAACAGAGAGAACGAAACTCTTAGGGGCGGGGAAATATAGTCGCTAATATTGAGCATATGTGAACTGACACTACGGAACTGGGAGTCTGAAAGTTAATATATATACCATAGTGTGTCCTGAAGTGAGAAGAGTCCAAAATATGTCAGCCTTCTTTAAAGAGAGCAAGGGTATCTATACAGATGGACAACAAAGAAGACTTTAGGTAACAGAATGACTGCTATTTTTCCAGAGCAAAATATGTCCTTATTTTCTTATTCATTATATCTCCATAGTGTTTTTTTTCAGACATTTTTCTCATTCTGAAGCAGAAAAAATCTGGTTTATTCAGACATGCCTTGTCTTTAATACTGTACCTGAAAATAAGAAGATCAATGCATGATGAAGCCAATAATAGGATATATAACTAGTTGGCAATTTAGTTTGTGATGTAACCTCTGAACCCTGAAGCTGTTGAGATCACATTTCATATATCCCTTTGACTTTTAGAAATAGGTCAAGCTTTTAGTTGAGTCCTCTGTGTAACATTTACATACAAATATTATTATATTTATGACTAGATGAACTTATGGGGTGCAGCACAGTGGCGCAGTGGGTAGTGCTGCTGCCTCGCAGTTAGGAGACCCGGGTTCACTTCCCAGGTCCTCCCTGTGTGGAGTTTGCATGTTCTCCCCGTGTCTGCGTGGGTTTCCTCCGGGTACTCCGGTTTCCTCCCACAGTCCAAAGACATGCAGGTTAGGTGCATTAGCGATTCTAAATTGTCGCTAGTGTGTGCTTGGTGCGTGTGTGTGTGTGTGTGTGTGTGTGTGCATGTGTGTGTGCGCGCACGCCCTGTGGTGGGCTGGCGCCCTGCCCAGGGTTTGTTTCCTGCCTTGCAACCTGTGTTGGCTGGGATTGGCTCCAGCAGACCCCCGTGACCCTGTAGTTAGGATATAGCAGGTTGGATAATGGATGGATAAATGGATGAAATTATGGGTAAATGGGCAGGACTGGTTTATCACAAACACAAAAAACTGTACTTGGCCTTTCTTACAGAATTACATTAAGTGTCACAAAGTTCAACCAAATTATTGTTGTTTTTATTAGTTTTCACAGGTGTAACAAATGACAGTCTAGTTACAGAAGAACCCCCCAAAACACTTGTTTACTTGAAGTTAATGAAAGAGTAGTATAGAAGTACATACACACATCAAAAGAGGTCTGAGAGGCTCACACTCAGCAAGTGGGTGCACTTCAAAGAAGTTGAGAGACTCAGATATAAAGCATTCAGGAAAAGTTGGTACCAGATGGTGAGATATTTAAACTTTTACTGGAGCTATAGTTTAAAGTGACAGTGGCACATGTTTCACTAGGTGGAAAGTACTTGATTTATTTTTGTGTAATTAATATTTATAAAACATAAGCAGTTGGCCTCGTACTGTAGATATGAGACAATGTATTTGTGAACAACAATGAAATAGCATTTGGTTTTTCCATTAGGTTACTCCATAATTTTGCTCAACTGAAAGGGTTCAATCTGTTTTATTCTGGCTTGAGAATGTGCTACAATACTTTAAAACAAGAAATGCAAAATGTTCATAATGATCCAATTATTTTATAAAATAATTAAATATTTCAAACATAAAAGCTACTGTATTTGCATTCAGCTTCCAAGGCAACATATTCTGTTAGGTAGTCTGCCTGTTATCTTGATATATTTTAGAACAAGGGACAAAAAAGAGAAAGGGTTTTTTAGCTGGCCCTTTCAAATTATTAATTTTATAAAATTTCCATGTAATGAAATTAAAACATTCACAAGAAAGATATGATGGAACAGAGCTGACATTTGTTTATAAGTGTTAAGTAATTTGATTCCTTAGATACAACAGCTGCAGTATTCAAGGAATAGGAATTCAAGTACTTCTGTTATGCTCTCATTGTTTTTTTTCCTTTCCTGTAAAATTATTTGGCTTTTCAGTGTATGATAGGCCCACTTACATAAAGCTTATATATCTAAACTATTAATGTTGTTAAAATATAAAGTCAATATTGTGCAAGCTTGGGGCAATCGAATTGTAACAAATAATGGAAAGACAAAAGAACTATACTTTTGATATGACATGCAGAAATCTAATTTTACAAGAAGGGATAGTATAGCAGAGGTACTAACATACTTTAATCTGAGGACCCAAATTAGAAAATTGGTACCATACAGCAACTCAAGAAGAGGATTGTTATCATACTGGCAGCAGAATCATAAAGAGACAAATAACAATGGCCATATACTAAAAAAAAGTAAATGGTCTATTTCCTTTCAGGCATATTTTTTGCACAAATACTACTGAAAGAGAAAACCGGGAAGCACACATATTATTAAATTAATATGCAATCTTTTCATTTTTTTAACCCTGCCTATCCTGAGTAGGGTCACAGGGCAACTTGAGATTATCCCAGCAAGCATAAAGTGCAAGACCTAAACAGGACATAGCCCATCGCAGGGTGAACACACAGACACATACACAGCAGGGTCAACTTAGCATCACCAATCCACTTAACCTGCATGTCTTAGAACTGTGGGAGGAAACCCATGTGCACACGGGAAAAACATTCAGACTATACACAAGGAATACCTGGGACTTGAACCTAAACAATTATTATTATATAAAACAGGAATAGATTCCTCAGGCGTTTCACACCTGTGAAAATTCTTAGAGTAAGATTTACTAAAGCCAAGAAATTCAGACAGTGAAGATGAGCGAATATCAGTCAGTGCCCCTGACCCTTACAACAGGGTTATGTTTTGTCTCCTTTCCTTTTCTCTCTGGACACCAATGACTGCACCTCCTATGACCCATCTGTTAAACTTCTGATGTTTGGTCCTATGACACCACCCCGACTGTCCTGATTATAGTCAGGGGTGAAGTGCCATATCGGAAAGAGATGAATAAGCTGGCCAGTTGGTGCACCCTCAACTATCTTAACTTGAATTCCCTGAAAATACCCGACAAGGTTGTGGATTTTAGGAGATACTCCTAACCCCCTGCCCCCCTAGTTATTATTGATGTTACTGTCAACAACTTATGTACTTTTTTTTGGCACTACTATCATTCTCAGTCTGACCTGGGACAAAAACATTATGGTTCTTATCAAAAAAGCTCAGCAGTGTATGTTTTTCTCTGTACACCTAAAAAATTTAACCTGTCCCAATCAGTGCTGGTACAGTTTTATAGACCCATCATTGAAAGAATCCTCACTTAACAGTCTGGTATGGAAATTCCTCTGCTCACTCGAAACATGAATTACAGCATATTATTTGGTCATCAGAAAAGACTGTAGGCCGGAAACTGGACTCCATTGAGGTCCTCTATACATCACTGGTCAGGAAGATTCTGAAAATATAATCAAAGACTACAGTAATCCCTCGCTATATCTCGCTTCACCTTTCGCGGCTTCACTCCATCGCGGATTTTATATGTAAGCATATTTAAATATATATCGCAGATTTTTCGCTGCTTCGCGGGTTTCTGCGGACAATGGGTCTTTTAATTTCTGGTACATGCTTCCTCAGTTGGTTTGGCCAGTTGATTTCATACAAGGGACGCTATTGGCAGATGGCTGAGAAGCTACCCAACTTACTTTTCTTTCTCTCTCTCTTGCGCTGACTATCTGTGATCCTGACGTAGGGGGTGTGAGCAGGGGGGCTGTTCGCACACCTAGACGATACGGACGCTCGTCTAAAAATGCTGAAAGATTATCTTCACGTTGCTACCTTCTGTGTGCAGCTTTTAAGTATGCTGCACGGTGCTTCGCATACTTAAAAGCTCAAAGGGCACGTATTGATTTTTTTTATCTGTCTCTCTCTATCTCTCTCTAACTCTCTCTCTCTCTCTCTGCTCCTGACGAGGGGGTGTGAGCTGCCGCCTTCAACAGCTTTGTGCCGCGGTGCTTCGCATACTTACAAGCCAAACAGCCCTATTGAATTGTTTGCTCCTTTGAAGAGGAAGATATGTTTGCATTCTTTTAATTGTGAGACTGAACTGTCATCTCTGTCTTGTCATGGAGCACAGTTTAAACTTTTGAAAAAGAGACAAATGTTTGTTTGCAGTGTTTGAATAACGTTCCTGTCTCTCTACAACCTCCTGTGTTTCTGCGCAAATCTGTGACCCAAGCATGACAATATAAAAATAACCATATAAACATATGGTTTCTACTTCGCGGATTTTCTTATTTCGCTGGTGGCTCTGGAACGCAACCCCCGCGATGGAGGAGGGATTACTGTACACTCATTTAGACAACCATCTCTTTCAATTACTAACACTGAGGAAAAGTTACCAGTCACTAAAGGCAAGAACTACTAGACATACAGACAGTTTCTTTCCTACTACAGTCATTATGGTTAAACACAGTTTGATCCATCTCTGTCTCTTTCTGATTTTTACTATCCTCTATTCTATATAAATTACAATTTATATTGAATGTCCTTGTAAAAGCCATTTTCCTAGTTATATAAGATTCATAAATATTTTACCAGATGACAAAGCATAATCTATGGGAGGTTCCTATAACCCCCATAAATTGAGTAAAACTGGTATATTCTAGCTATTTCTATCTGCTTTGATTAAACCTTATTCTCAGTTAGTGACCAGCCTTGCCATGTGTAAGGTGTAGAAGGCATATGGTTTTAAGACGTGTCTGTGCATGTGCCAACGGGCCCACAGGCCTTTTGAGTGTGTGAAGTATTTGTAAAACAGCACTTATTTAAGTGCATAGCTGTACATCTAAAGCATACAGAAGAAGAAGCTGAGAATTTTTAAGTATATAAGAAGTAAAGAATCTTTAAGTAAAGAAGAAGAAGTAAAGAACTTTTAAGTGCAGAAATAACTAAAGTTTCTCAAGAAAAGCTAAGTTTAGAGAAGATACATTTTTCCTTTTTTTGCCTTTTATTCTACGTGTGTAACTATTTTTTCTTTTATTCTTGTGTGGATTATTTGCTTTGAACTTTCACTAAATATTTTTAAAATGAACTTTTGGACTGAGAGATTTCTTTCGGCACGCATTTTACCCGCGCTTGATCTCGCCTTATACTGCCTAAGATTGAAAGCTTGAAAATTGTCTTGGATTAAAAAGAAAGAAACCTGTGTGTTCTAAGCCTGAAATTGGACTGCGACAAAAGAAAGCAAAGACAACTTGAAAAGCACTCGACAGGTACTTTTAATCTTTGTCTTTGATCTGAGTAGGACATATTTGAGAATTGCTAGTGCTCCTCGCGAGACTATATAAATTATAAAGGAGCTTAAGTGCCTTATAGGATCGCCATGGCATCTGAATCCGGAAGCCAGAGGAAATATCATACGCCGAACGAACGTCTGTGTGGTGTGAATGAAAGTCGCGTTGAATATGACGTTACAAAGGACCTTCTCCATGACGACAGAAAACCCTTCAATTTATCAGCTAAACTTTAATCAGAAATGGATTACAAATACAAACAATTATCTGATGTAATGACGTATGTAAAGAATTTACAACAAAATGAATTTAACTGCGAAAAAGTAAACCTAATTATCAAAAATCAGTTCCTCAGTTCCATTATACTCCGAATGGAATATAAAAGGTTAAGCGACAAACTTTTATCCTTTCAAAGTAATGAAGATGCACAGAAAATGCTACAAAAGGATTTTGATGCTAAAATGAAAACGTTTAATACATTTTCGGGATGAACAATGAATTGGGTTTTAGAAGTATGCCAAAATAAAAGCCTCAACCAGCAACCTGACTTACAGAATTAGGGATTACAGAACGAAAGATGACATTTCCCCTGCAGTTTCTGCAAAAACTAAAAGTCACGCAAGTTCAGCGGCTACTTCATGACTTTCCATGTAACAACGAAAGTAAAAACAATCTTCAGCAACTGCTTTATGATCAGCAAAATAAAGCACCAGCACCTCTTCAACAACCGCATTATGAACAGTGTTACAATCAACAGAAAGAACAACAGTATAAGATTCAAGTGCCTTATGTGCCACACAGAAAGATCCCAATATTTGATGGCAATCCCTTGAAATATGTGGATTTTTTTGGAGCATTTGACCGAGATATCGATGAAGTGATGAAGAATCCACAAGATAAATTGGACTTATTGGCACAGTTTACTAAAGGTTCACCTCACAAGATTGTTAAAAACTGTAAATTGCAACAGGTACACATGTCATAAATGTAGGAATGACGGGTCCTTGCGTGTGTTTGAACTGTTAACATTTGAATGTGATGATTGCATATAGCACTGAACTGACCTTTCTGTACTATTGTTGCCTCTGCATGTCCTGGAGTACAAAAGAAACAGCAATATGTGGGGACTGGCAAGATCGGGGGAAAAAAACACACGGTGTCATGCGAATGAATATGAATAATATGAATAATGTTGCATCCATGCCACATTGTTTTCTGAAATGTACTATACAGGTCATAAAATGAATAATTCCAAATATCATATATACATATGTCTCTGTTTTTTTTTTGACATCACAGTCCATAAGGTGCATACTAATTCAGCATGAGCAGAAACACTCAATAAAACTGAATAAAAAAAAATCAAATGACAGTGAAATACGAAGAAGGCAGATTCACCAGCATTTGTGTGTCAGCTTTTATCCCTCCAGATCAGAGAATGTCCAGTTCCATTGCCTCAAAACACCACTCACATCTACAGTTACTCCCAGTTTCAAATAAAAACTAACAGCATCAGATCCCTAGGGCCGTAGTATATATCGTGATCATGGCTGAGAGAATAAAAGTAAAAAAAAAGGGAACTTTCACAACTCCTATAAATGTACACCGTCTGTTACAGATGAAAACCAAATGTATGTGTGTACTGTATAATATTAACAATAAGAGCAGCTCACTACTGAAAACGGCAAATATAGGAGGCGGTGGGGATCGAACTGGGGACTCTTAATTACAAGTCAGCAAATCTTACTGCTACGCCACAGATGCTGTTGTAGCATTCTTGAACCTTTTGTGAAAGTGTTTATTTGATCTTTGGACTTCAGGCTTCACACATTATATAATTTTGTAATTTACTACTAAAATATGACAAACGTTTCTGTTTTAACAATGTGTTTACACGGATTATTGTAGAAACGGAACACACATGAAATGCATGTGTTCCAAATAACAATCTATTACTTCCACTCTAAAACTCCAGCATTTCATTCCCAGATAATCAATCAAGGCATGAGCTGGGAGAACATTGTGCATGTTCTGCGGTGGTGGGGGATGGAACAGCAGGCTGCTTGCTGCTTGTCTTAATCGGCACATTTACAGGACAAAAGACTCTGAGGGAGAGATGCAAACGGATTTAAGGTGGACCGGATCTACGAATTTTTTCGTAGACTCTGGTAATTCTAGTGGACATCTTAGTAAAGACTGTGAAGAAAAGATTAAATGCCAAATATGCTCTCATTTACATCCATTCCTTCTGCAAATGAATAAGGAAAAAGGCACCAACGATAAAGCCACACCTCCAGAAAAGGAGAACGCTAAGTCAGAAAAGAAGAACATTTCTTCTGCCCATATTTATGTGGATCCATTAGAGACTTGTACTGATACCGGGGCTGGTAAAGAGTGTGTCTTAGCCATGACTCCAGTTAAAGTTAAGTCTGAAACGAGTGAAAAATGTGTAGAAATATATGCTCTAAAAGACTCTGGCAGCTCAGTCACATTTTGCACAGAAAGTTTGCAAGAGCAGTTAAATCTTTCTGGAAGAAAGTCTCACATCTACATCAGCACTGTAGAAAGAGACAAAGTAAATAGACAGAAATTAGTAAAGTGTACAGTCTTAACAAAGTTACAAATCTGTGGGATAGAGGAAAATACATTTTTTGATTTACCAAAAGTGTACACAGTGAACTCTGTACCAGTGAAAAGGGAGAACATCCCTATGCAAGAAGATGACAAGAAATTGTCTTATCTAAAGATGTGCATCTACCCCAGATGAATGCTGACCAAAGCAATAATATTTTAATTACAATTCTATTATTAATATTGTTGTTGCTAAGTACAAATGCCTGTAAAATCATGGAGCCATGGCAAATCACACATAATGAAGAAGAAAGACTTTATGCTGTGAAAACATTCCATGGGTGGATTGTTAATGGATTGATAAAGGACTCAGACAAAGAAAGACTGCAAAGTTATTCAGTCAATCATGTGACAGTAATGGAGGTAGAACAAATTTTACTCCAGCAATACAATATAGACTTTCCAGAACGTAGTTGTGAGGAAAAGGAGAAAATGTCACAGGAGGACATTAAATTCATGTGCATAGCTTCAGATACTGCAAGACTAGTGGATGGACACTATTGCATTAATCTACCGTTTAAAGATGAGACACTTAAAGTGCCGAACAATTGTTGTGCCGCAGAACAACATGCTATTGGACTTAAAAGGAAACTTACAAAGTATCCAACATTCCATGAGGGTTACAAAAATTTCATGAAAGACATTTCAGACAAAGGATATGCCATCAAGGTACCCAAAGAACAGCTGACCCTTGAAAAGGAGAGAGTGTTGTACATACCTCACCATGGAGTATATCAATCAGAGAAAAATAAGATCAGAGTTGTTTTTGACTGTACAGGCACTTATCAAGGCTTTTCCCTAAATGAACAGTTGCTGAAAGGACCTGATTTAACTAATACACTCATTGGAGATTTTACAAGATTCAGAGAGGAACCAATTGCTCTCATGGCAGACATTAAATCAATGTTTTATCAAGTGAAAGTTCCAGATGAAGACACAGATCTTCTTCATTTCCTGTGGTGGCCTGAAAGTAATCTAAACAATGGACTAGAGGAATACAAAATGACAGTGCATCATTTTGATGCTACTTCATCACTGAGTTGTGCCCATTATGCTTTAAGAAGAACAGCAAAGGATGCAAGAGGCACAGCTCCAGAGGAAGCAGTTAACACTGTGCTGCACAACCTCTATGTTGATGACTGTTTAAAGTCAGTTGCTACAGAAGAACAAGCCATAAAATTGGCCAAAGATCTTCAAGCCCTTTGCTTAAAGGGAGAATTTTATCTTACAAAATGGACAAGTAATAATAGAGCAGTCTTGTTATCCATTCCTGAAGAAGACAGGACAATAGATCAAAAGGACTTAGACTTAAGCCATGATTTGTTACCAGTTGAAAGAGCCTTAGGTGTTCAATGGTGCACACAAACAGACAGTTTCAAGTTCCAAGTAAAGCCACAAGATAAGCCTGCTACAAGACGTAGTATCGTGTCAGTGGTCAGTTCAATATATGACCCACTTGGATTCTTAGCACCAGTCATATTGCCTGCCAAGCTTATTTTAAGAGAACTGTGTAAAGAGAAATATGCATGGGATCAAGAAGTGGAGGTTAAGTATGTCCGGCAATGGAAAAAATGGATGGACGATTTGAAGCTACTTGTGGATTACAATGTAAACAGGTGCATTAAAACTCCTGAGTTTGGTCAAATAATGACTGCACAAATGCATCATTTTGGAGATGCTTCAGAAAATGGGTATGGCACTGTTTCCTTCCTCCTCCTGACTAATAAAGAAAATAAGAGACATTTTTCATTTATAATGGGGAAATCAAGAGTGGCACCACTAAAACCTGTCACTATACCAAGGTTAGAACTTACAGCAGCAGTGGTAACAATCAATATGGACAAAATGTTAAAACAAAAACTACAGATTCCCCTGCAAGAATCAATCTTTTGGACTGACAGTACTGCAGTATTAAGGTACATTGCAAATGAAAGTGCACGCTACAAAACTTTTGTTGCCAACAGAATCGCAGTGATAAGAGAGCACACACAACCTTCGCAATGGAGGTACGTCGCATCTACACAAAATCCTGTGGATCAGGCATCAAGAGGATCGACAATAGAAAGCTTCATCAAAAGTAAGACTTGGATACAAAGCCCAAACTTCCTGCTACAACCAGAGCACGAATGGCCTAAGAGACCGGACAAAGTGGACCTGTCTATTAATGACGATCCGGAAATCAAAAGGTGTGTAGTAAATTTTGCAAGTGTAGAAGAAAAATTTGAACCAGTAAAAAGACTTGTGGAGTACTACTCAAAATGGCACAATTTAAAGAAAGCAATAGCTTGGTTCCTTAGGTTCAAAGAAGTGCTACTGCATCTGAAAGAAAAGAGAAAGGCAATCCAGTATACGGTCAGTCAATCTGGATACAGCCTAGAAAGACAAAAGACACTAATCACAGAATATATAAAGGAATACAAATCTGCAATGAGGCTGAAAGCACTGTCTCTAAATGACTTGTCTAAAGCAGAAGACAAACGTATTCGCCTCAGTCAATTACAAGCTTACCCAGAGGAGGTTAAAGCCTTGCACAAAGACCAGCATGTAAAGAAAGGTAGTAAAATCATCAAACTGGACCCAGTACTGCAAGAAGGAATATTGAGAGTTGGAGGAAGACTAAGCAAATCCGTTATGCTAGAAGAGGCAAAACACCCTGCAATTATTCAGAAGAATTCACATATTGCTACTGTCATTATGCAACAAGTTCATAAAATCTATCTATCTAAAGAAATTGGACATTGTGGGCGTAATTACAAGATGCTACACCCTGTAACTCCTGGGTAAAGGGTCAAGTCAACAAGACAATGCCAGATGCAAAAGGGGTAGTCAGAAGAGTTTGTGTGCAGACCAAGACCAGCACACTGGACAGACCTGTGAACAAACTGTGCCTGCTCCAGGAAGCAGCAAATGATTGAAATGATTAATGTTTCTTTTTGCATGCTTAATTTTAATTATGTTTGTGTTTTTATAGTAAAATCTACGTTTTAAGTTTCTTAAGTTTGATTTAAGTTCAGTAAAGTAGTGAAAGCTCTTATTAAGTAACGTTAAAGTAATTGATTTCTGCCTTAGCATAAACAATTAAGGGCCGGATGTGTAAGAGCCATTTTCCTAGTTATATAAGATTCATAAATATTTTACTAGATGACAAAGCATAATCTTTGGGAGGTTCCTATAATATCCACTATAAGTTGAGTAAAACTGGTATATTCTAGCTATTTCCATCTGCTCTGACTAAACCTTATTTTCAGTTAGTGACCAGCCTTGCCATATGTAAGGTGTAGAAGGCATATGGTTTTAAACCGTTCCTGTGCATGTTCTTGTGCCAACGGGCCTACGAGCCTTTTGAGTGTGTGAAGTACTTGTAAAACAGCACTTATTTAAGTGCGTAGCCGTACGTCTAAAGCGTACAGAAGAAGAAGCTAAGAATCTTTAAGAATATAAGAAGTTAAGAATCTTTAAGTAAAGAAGAAGAAGTAAAGAACTTTTAAGTACAGAAATAACTAAAGTTTCTCAAGAAAAGCTAAGTTTAGAGAATATACATTTTTCCTTTTTTTTGCCTTTTATTCTACGTGTGTAACTATTTTTTCTTTTATTCTTGTGTGGATTATTTGCTTTTAACTTTCACTAAATATTTTTAAAACAAACTTTTGGACTGAGAGATTTCTTTCAGCACACATTTTACCCGTGCTTGATCTCACCTTATACTTCAGTGGCTACAGTCCTTATATGCTGATAATATTTATTATCAATATATAAATAAGAACATGTACAACTCTGACAGACTTAGAGAATTAAATTTGTCTAGTCTTGAGAAGAGGAGATTGCATGGGGACATAACCCAGTGTCGCACATGTGTGCACAGGAGACGGTTTACAGGCTTAAATGGTGTTATTTCTTAGTTGGACAGGGGGTTGGTGCTGTCACCTGATCCTTTCTCCTTTTATCCCTCTGCAGGCCAGCCAAAGACCCTTTCTCTCAATGACATCACCACCAGTCAAGCCCCTGTTGAAGTCACTTCTGGCACCATCTGATTATGTCATATCCAGTACCCAGAATCCATCTTCCTGCCCTGTCAGTTCCTGTTCCAGCCTCCCTAACTCCACCTCTTCTTCCATTCAGCCATATTTATAAGAGCAGTTTTCAACATGTTAGTCTGTTCTGTTTTGGACTACTGTCTGCAAAGACATGCTTATATTTTTATTCGTCAACTTTTTCACGTATACAGGGTGGCCATCCCCAAACCTTTTTGTGACTCTTTTTAGTCCTTATTACACTGGAGTAGTCAGCAGGATTATTGCTTGAAAATGAGTGAAGAGCAAGACCTGACTTCTCCACTACACAACATGGCCGCAGAGATACAGGGAATTAAGGTCTAATTGGGCAAAACCTGAACCCAGCTTGCTGAAGCAAGCACGGGCTCTAGCACACGTTGCCCTCCAGCAGGATCGGTGAAGGGGTCCATCCAAGGTGCTGCTGCCATTACAAGAGAAAAATGACATCAAGCTGTATCAATTAATTTTTGAACATATGGCTAAAAAACACCATTGGGAGTGTGTCAAGTGGGCAAACATATTGGGGCCATTCCTGAAGGGTGAAGCGCAAAGGACCTATTATGACCTCGGGGCTGAGGATCCCACCAACTATGACACTCTAAAAGCCAAGATCTTAAAAAGGCACAGTGTTTCCACGGACCAGCAGGCAAGGCTCTGTCATTAATGGAGGTTAGACCCAGAGCGTCTGACAAGACCTCAGATGTATGAACTTTGGGGTAAAGCAGGATGCTGGCCAAGGCCAGACATCAATAACTCAAAACAAGTCATAGTCTTGTAAACGCCTTTTCTGATTTCCTCATCCAGCCAGTTTGTAGGCAAGCCTATACATGGATGCTTTGATCAATACAGTGGAGAGGCATATTGCAGGTCCGTATTGCTAACCCCAAGCCTTCTCACCCAGATGTGGAGTCTGCAACTGATCCAAATGAGAACTGTGTGGCAACTCTGTGCTGTTTCAACTGTGGGGAGCCAGGGCATACCATTCCGTTTTAAGCCAATGGGCTGCAGTTGGGCCAGAGGTGGAAGGTTCTGTGCTGTTGATAACCCCTTATCTTTTCCCTGGACAGAAATGGTGGTGGTGAATGGGCATAGGGTTACTGCACTCATAGATACCGGCAGCAACATCTCTAATATGGCTCACTGTTATATGTTACCACAGCAGTGGCTTAAGGGAAAGACCAGTCTGACTTGTATTCACAGTGAAACACAGTATCGGTCCACTATCTTTCTGATCAACTCTGAAGACTCCATAAGAGCCGTACAGGTAGTGGTGCTGCGAAAACCATCCTTTCCTGTCATACTCAGCAGAGACTGGTCTAAGATTAAAAGTGGTATGACACAAAACACTCCTGTTAAATCTTTGGGCCTAGTAATGGATGGAGATAATCCGCCTCAAACCGTCTCCACGCCATGTACACTGACCGCAATAAGAAGTGATATGGCTATCAAGTGTGACATAGCGAAAGTCAGGACAATGACACCGGAAACTATGGAGCCCTCCCACTAAGGTCAGCCCAGACCCTCTTACCACATTACAGTTTCAGTTTAGGCAAACCCTGGTGTCCTTTTAACAGGAGCAGTGGAACATCGATTCCCTTAAATTTGTCAAAAATGCAGTGGTCTTAGTGAATGGTCAATGCTCCTTAAATCCTATGCCATCAGGACTCCACTTTGTTATTAACAATGATTTATGATACTGGGTAGCTGAGCATGAGGGTAAGATGAGGTCACTGTTGTTGCTGCCACAGACCTTATGGCAGCAGGTCTGCGAGCTGGCACATACCTATCTCCTAGGCGCCCATCTGGGAACCGACAAAACTTTACAGGGGATTAAGCTTTGATTTTACTGGCCGGGAATCCATGAGGTGGTCTGACGTTTCTGCGTCTCCTGTCTGGAGTGTCTGGTACGTCATATTCCTAAGAAGGACCATGCTCTATTGGTTTCCTTTCCCCTAATTGACATCCCATTTAAACTCATAGGATTCAATATCATAGGACACCTTCATCTCCCAGCACGAGGACATACTGTAAATACATTCTCATCTTCATAGATTATGCTACCCGCTATCCCATTGAGAGTACCCTATTTGGGTCTTTGTGTGAGTTGGCATCCCTAAAGAAGTCTTAACAGACCAAGGGACGTCTTTTACCTTGGAGACATTCAAGGAAGTTGCCAGGTTGCTCAAAATCAACTTTTTAAAGACCAAAATATACCACCCTCAAACTGATGGGCTTGTTCAGAAATTTAATCAGACTCTCAAGCAAATGTTACGTAAGGCAGTCAGCAAAGGATCTGAGGAACTAGGATCAGCTCCACCCCCTCATACTTTTTGCTTATTGTGTGGTGCCTCAAGCCTCATCAGGCTTCTTGACTTTTGAATTACTATATGGGTGTCAACCCCGAGGGATACTGGACATTCTAAAAGAAGAATGGGAAGAGGGGGCTATTATGTGATGGATCTGCCAAAATTAGGCTTATCTTAAAAGAAAATATGGAAAAGGCACAATCAGCACAGGCTTGATGTTATGATCATGGGACAGTACTTTGGGAGTTCAAACCTAGGGACTTTTTTATGGCCCTCATTCCTACCTCACACTCTAAATGAATGGCTCATTGGCAGGCACATACGAGGTTAAGGAATGAAAAGTGCTTGTTGACTGTCTGATGACACGTCATCCTGCTGAAGGACACAGAGCCAGATCATTCTCTTTTCACCTGTAAAAACAACCTTAACTTTGGTCCTAATTTGATGCCCCTTCAAAAACAGGAACTCGAAGCAGTAATCTTGTTCCTTGTCACCCTAAGGTAGTGAGTGAGAAACCAGGTCGCACCTCGCTGATTGCACATGATATTATAACAGAACCCGTGGTAATCGTTTCTTATGGGTATCTTTGCTGTCAGTCTTTTCAGACTAATTGTTTAATAGGTTGTGAGATGGGGAATTTAGAGTACAGCAACAAACTTCATACTTAATAAGTATTTCTAAAAATTGTGCACACACAAATAAAGTCAAAAAACAACAACATTTATTCATATAGCACATTTTCATACAAATAATGTAGCTCAAAGTGCTTTACATGATAGAGAAAGAGAAAAAAGATAAAGTAAGAATTAAAATAAGAGAACACTAATTAACATAGAATAAAAGTAAGGTCCTATGGCCAGGGAGGACAGAAAAAACAAAACAAACTCTAGATTGCTGGAGAAAAAATAAAATCTGCAGGGGTTCCAGGCCATGAGACCACCCAGCCCCCTCTAGGCATTCTACCTAACATAAATAATCAGTTCTCAAAAACACCTGTTTTCTCTTCACATTGTTAATTTTTAAGTGGGCTTTTGTAATTTTTAGATGTGTTCATTCATGAGTTTCAGCAGGTTGAGGACTGGGGCTTTTCTGAATAGTGGTTGGAAATATAGCGCCTTTCCCATGCTCAAGGCACTTAATAGGCATTTCGTAATGCACAAATGATTTACAGTAATCCCTCGCTACATCGCGCTTCGCCTTTCGCGGCTTCACTCCATCGCGGATTTTATATGTAAGCATATTTAAATATATATCACGGATTTTTCGCTGCTTCGCGGGTTTCTGCGGACAATGGGTCTTTTAATTTCTGGTACATGCTTCCTCAGTTGGTTTGCCCAGTTGATTTCATACAAGGGATGCTATTGGCAGATGGCTGAGAAGCTACCCAACTTACTTTTCTTTCTCTCTTGCGCTGACTTTCTCTGATCCTGACGTAGGGGGTGTGAGCAGGGGGGCTGTTCGCACACCTAGACGATACGGACGCTCATCTAAAAATGCTGAAAGATTATCTTCACGTTGCTACCTTCTGTGTGCAGCTTTTACTTAAAAGCTCAAAGGGCACGTATTGATTTTTTTATCTGTCTCTCTCTATCTCTCTCTAACTCTCTCTCTCTATCTCTCTCTCTGCTCCTGACGGAGGGGGTGTGAGCTGCCGCCTTCAACAGCTTTGTGCCGCGGTGCTTCGCATACTTACAAGCCAAACAGCCCTATTGGATTGTTTGCTCCTTTGAAGAGGAAGATATGTTTGCATTCTTTTAATTGTGAGACTGAACTGTCATCTCTGTCTTGTCATGGAGCACAGTTTAAACTTTTGAAAAAGAGACAAATGTTTGTTTGCAGTGTTTGAATAATGTTCCTGTCTCTCTACAACCTCCTGTGTTTCTGCGCAAATCTGTGACCCAAGCATGACAATATAAAAATAACCATATAAACATATGGTTTCTACTTCGCGGATTTTCTTATTTCGCGAGTGGCTCTGGAACGCAACCCCCGCGATGGAGGAGGGATTACTGTATATATTAACACAAAGATTCTGGGGCAGCACGGTGGCGTAGTGGTAGCGCTGCTGCCTCGCAGTAAGGAGACCTGGGTTCGCTTCCCGGGTCCTCCCTGCGTGGAGTTTGCATGTTCTCTCCATGTCTGCGTGGGTTTCCTCCGGGTGCTCCGTTTTCCTCCCACATTCCAAAGACATGCAGGTTAGATGCATTGGCGATCCTAAATTGTCCCTAGTGTGTGCTTGGTGTGTGGGCGTGTGTGTGTGCCCTACAGTGGGCTGGCGCTTTGTCCAGAATTTGTTCCTGCCTTGCGTCCTGTGCTGACTGGGATTGGCTCCAGCAGACCCCTATGACCCTGTGTTAGGATATAGCGGGTCGGATATGGCGGGTTGGACAATGACTGACTGACTGACAAAGATTCTGAAACTTTTTCTACATTACAGGAAAGATAATATAACATCTAATTTGCTTTATTCAGAACTTGTGTTAGCACTCCATTCATTTAATAATCAGAATTTAGTAAGTATACAATTAGAACACCTGGGAATTTAAACAGAAATAATATAACTATAAATGAAAATAGTATTCTGCTATTTGGTTGCTGGCTCTTGCGTCAGAAAACATTCCTTTCAATTTTAATCAGTGCATTCATTTGCTAAACTACTTATCCAGGTCAGAGCTGTAAGATGTCAGTTGGCCGTACTGGCAGAACCAAACCAATGCTAGTTCCACTCCAGTGGATGCAGATCACTTTCTTTTTAACTACACACTGTGAAAATAATTCACAAAAAATAAAGTTCCCAGACACACACTGTGGTTCACTTTGCTCTGTCTTCAATAAACTAGAACTAAATTCTCTCTATTAAATATTTTATTTGAATGCATTGTAAAACTGAAAAGTTTAATGTAAAACCCAGTCTTTATTTCTTAATAAAGACAAAGTTAACCTCAACATAATCCCAAAGCAAAAGAAACTATCATGCAGTGTTGTGAAATAACACATAGAGTATCACTTTTACAGATTTGACCATGTCAGGAATTTCAGTGTACTCTATGCCTGTGTGAAAGAAGTGGGCATTTGCAGTGCAATGCAAACAGGACAGGGGTCTCATTTTAATGCAGTAACTAAGAATTTGAACTGTAATGCATTATATTATATTGTTACTGGAAAATGTAATTAGATTACTGTAATGCCTTGCTTTGTGCCCTGATACCAAATTAACCAAGTGGGTACAAGTAAATTTCTGTCTGATTCTTCTTATAATTTCATAGTATGTATATTCACAAGCATCCCAGGAGTAGAAACAAAAATTTAGAATGCTGGGTATCCTAAACTTTAAATGTCTGAAGATTTTTTTTTCTCTGTTGCATGTTTATATTTCAAATGAAACAAATACAGTCACATTGATTTTATAAAAAAGGATTTGTTGAGTAACTGTATATTCAAGGGCACTGAAAATGTATCAAAATAAAAATAGAATGCTCCCAACTAATGTGTCGTAAAGACAAAACCAGTTGATGATTTCTTCTTTACCATAGGAATGGTAACACTGAATGTGTATAAACCTTTATATTGTTGTGTAATCACTTATGTGAACTGCTATAAGAGAATTAACGAAAATGAATACAATTTTGGCTGACGTGTCATGCTTCTTACCAAGTAATATGCATTTACTTGTTAGTTTTAAAATCATTAATTTTACAATCTAGCACATTTACTTATTTAGAAATGACTGGCAAGGAGAATTTGTCAATTCCAGGAGGATAATTGGAACCAAGCATGCCCTTTTATCCCCACTGTCAACTACTGCTAATACCCCCCGTGAGTCAGCCTCATCAACCCCTACTGGACTCGCAACTCCACCTACGGAGCATGGAGAAAACAGAAACACACTGTCTGAGCTGAAGGGAATGATTGCTCCACTCAGGGGGGTGGGGGGCACATAATATAAAGAGTATTATATAGAAGGATATAAGGGATATAAAGAAAGAAATAAAGGACCTAAACAAGAAAAATGAGAAACAGCTTCAGGATATAAAAGGCGTAGAGATAAGTTTAAGTACTACGTTTACTACAACCTTTACAGAAACTATTGAAAAAAATTAATGAAAAAATACAGGAAAATACAAGTAAGTTAGAGAGTAAAATTACAGTACTTGCTGCTCAGCTTGAAGATGTTAAGCAAACATTTACGAACAATCAACATCCTCCACTGACCGGTTGCAAAATCAGAATGCAAAGTGTTTGCTGACAAACCGGCTGTGCTGAAATATAGATATAGAAGGAACAACATCAGAATTGAAGGTCTCACTGAAAAACATCAACGTCCAAACCCAGTGAAATTCATAGTTGAACTATTCTCTAAAATAACTGGAGAGGACTTCAAATTGGACACCAAGATCTCAGCAGACTACCATATACGTGGATCAAATACCTCATAATTGAAAAGCCTGATTGTCAGTTTTGACAAACTACAGGTTAAGTGAAACTTTATGTCTCTTCTCAGACTGAAAGAAAAGTTTATATTTGAAAATAACTGCATTCATATTTTCCCATATTTATCCCCTACAGCAGCTGCTAAACACACCACTTTCTACAACATTAAACAGCACCTATGCAGAGTTGAAATCATATACTTCCTCTTGTACCCTGCCAAACTGAAAGTGATTATTGAAGGTCAGTTTTGCCTGTTTTACCTCCTTCATCTGGAGAACTAAGAGTTAAGAAGACTGATCCCGACATCCTTTTGAAACATGATCATGAGTCACATAGTATTCTGGTAAGGCAAAGAAGGCAGCGTGGTGGCTCTGAGGCTAGGGATCTGCAATGGTAATCGGAAGGTTGCCAGTTTGAATCCCGTAAATGCCAAAAGGGACTCTGCTCTTTTGAGTAGTGAGAAAAGTGCTATATAAATGCAAAGAATTATTATTATTAAAGAAGATTCTGCTTGCAACTTGCAACTTGGTCTATTTGTAATACAACATTTGCTGTAACTATTCATTCTATTTCCTTTTCGGCCACCTTTCTTTCTTCTTTTTTTTTTGGCAACCACAAAGTAACTAACTAATTACAGAGTGCTTTTTTTCCAAATCATACCCTTGCTTTATTTTATTGGGAATGTACTATCATAACTTCATCTCAGTCTCCATGGGAACTGTTTTACGTCATTCCCTACTGTATTGGGACTGTTTAAGATCATATCCTAGGTTTATTGTATTTGGACTGTACTTCCAAAAAATATATCAATTTTAACCTTTTCTACAATGCTGCGGGGAGGTTAGTTTTGTTCTTGACATGCCCTGTCTCTTGGCATGTCAGAGGACCAGGACTTTGTTAAGTGTAGTCTGCCTCAAATGGTGAGGCAAAATTCGGGGGGAGGGTGAGAAAGATAGCAATGTTATTTTTTATTTATCCTTTCTACCCCTAACAATTGTAAGTGCCAACATAACATTAGAATCCATAGATATAATACCTAATGTGAAATGTAGGTCAAAGCTATCACATGTAACAATGTATTACCTTAACTAAGACTACAAAATGTCAACAAGTGCAGAAGCAATGTGTCTATGGTTAAAACGTTGTAGCAGTCTGGAGCCACTCAGATTCACACCATCATAGAGACAGTGATTTGGTTATTTGTTTGGTGGGGACCCCAGGAATGCACCCAGCCTTGGTCCAAATTGCACCACTTACCCAACAGAGACACAAAATAACAGTATATAAAATAATAATACTGTCTATTAAATGAAACAGAAACATAATAAGAAATGAACAGATAACCCTCCCTACTCCCCTAGACAACAATAAGCACATAACAATAAACACTAACAACCAAGTACATAAACAGTCTAAAAGCAGCATGAACAGCTTGTTGTAAGAAATGTATAAACGGTCCTACCAGTATTCATGATGCGGGTAAGGGGTAGTGTGATTAGGGAGCGCTCCCTTCGACAATGGCTGTAGTAAATGCAACAAACTACTCACATGACAGGCATAACAGAGTCCATACATCCAAACAGGCAGTGATCCAGGAAAAAATGATAGTCCAAGGAAGATGTTTTTTTTCTCTCCTTTTAAAAGGAAGCCAGCTAGGCAATAAATGTTCCCACTGGACCCTCTTGTCCCCAGCAGCCCCTGCACACTTTGCAGTCATTCAATTAGGACAATACCCTTGGCTCAGCTTGGAAAAAGAGTCCTTAAATTCATAGAGCTGTTACACAGTGAACGTTGTGAGCTGGAATGTCAAAGGTCTTAATCATGAATTAAAAAGAAAGTTTTCTCCCACCTAACAATTTTAAATGCCAAGATAGTATTTTTACAGGAGTGTCACTTAATAAGTAAGGGCCAGCTTCAGTTGCAAAGAGAGTGGATTGACCAGATTTTTACAGCTATACAAAGTAAACTAGGAGTGTGGGAATCTTAATACACAGAACTATTCCATTTGTAGTGTAAGGCATAATACCTGATCCTAAAGGGCAATATGTCATGGTCATGAGCAATTTATTTAATACTAAAGTGGAACTGATAAATATCTATGCACCTAACGTGGATGATAGCGATTTCATCCAAAATGTATTTACATCTATCCCTAATGTGAACACTCAGAAAGTTATAATGGCTGGAGACTTTACTAGTGTTTTAAATTCAGACCTGGATAGGTCTTCAGCTACAGTGGCGATAACATTTAATACTGCAACGATAAGTACATAGTTTGTAAAGGATCATAACTTAGCAGGTTTTTACATCCTAACCTAAAAGCATATTCATTCTTCTCACCAGTACATCACTGTTACTCAAGAATTGATTATTTCTTCATAGACAATATTGTTTTTGCTCATTAGCAAATCTAGTAAGTACAGCGTGTGACGATGCGGGTTTGGCTCTATGCTTCCATCCACTGTTCGGGAGCCCTTCAACCCAACACCGTCGATAGTTATAACCGAGATGAGCTAGACAGTGAGGCAATAACAATGGAGCAAGGGGATGATGTATAAAAGTGCAAAGTGCTTTATTCAACAAACAACAAAATCAAAAGTGCAACGTACAGTGTCCAAAATTCAATAAATAAATAATCCAATAAAACAAAACGTGGAGGTAAAACAATAGCAAAACAATCCTTTAAAAATCGAAGTTAAAACGCAATGCAGGAAGCAGTCTTTTAAAAACAATGATAAGCCCGGTGCTTCTTTTACATTAGCGTCTCACTTGCTTCTCCCATGCGGGCCCTGCAACAGGCGAGACGCTCACTCTGCAGCTGACCTTCTCTGTGCCTGCTTCTACTACTGTCAGTTGCCTTACTGATCCTTGGCTCCGGTCGGCTCCCCCTGACAGTGACTTGGGATTCCCCAACAACCAAGGCCTCATGCTGGGGACACCACGTCCCAAGTTCCGACTCCCTCTGCCTTCTGCGGCCTTACGCGGAGAGTCACCCGTCTTCCAGTCACTCCCGCTCGCCGAAGTAATCTCAACGGTAGTGACCACATCTACTACTCCCCAGTGTGTCGGCCAAACACCCAAGCTACCTGCTCAGCTGCTGCGAGCTTTCACTTGCTCGCTCTCCCACACTGGCTTTCTCGCTCGCTTAATGCTTCCTCTACAACCTCCGTTTCCTTGTGTTTTCTTTTTCTTGTTCGTTTCTCTTTAACCGTCTCGGGCTTCTCTATATAATGAATGTGGCAGCTGTGGCAATCAATAGCTCCCGGGAACAATTATGCTGCAGACTGTCTCTCACCTGTGCAATTAGGTGAGAAACGACCACAGCACGAATCCACCCGGGAACCGCTTCAGCCACACTATCATGCCCCCTCGCACCGCTAGTGCGGTGATTATTCATTTAAAAGCTGGCCTTTGCTGAGAGAGCAGTGGACCCACAACACCACACAGCGATATTGTTATCTCTCTCCACACCCCTGTGATCATGGAACTTAAATCACTATGCTCTACATACTCATCTCGTAGCTGGTGTCTTAGCCCCTTGTTATTAGCTGATGAGATCTGTACAGAATTCATAGCCTATTTTCTTGAGACAAGTGCATCCTCAGAGATCTCTGCAGGAATACAGTTAGGTCCATAAATATTTGGACAGAGACAACTTTTTTCTAATTTTGGTTCTGTACATTACCACAATGAATTTTAAATGAAACAACTCAGATGCAGTTGAAGTGCAGAATTTCAGCTTTAATTCAGTGGGGTGAACAAAACGATTGCATAAAAATGTGAGGCAACTAAAGCATTTTTTTAACACAATCCCTTCATTTCAGGGGCTCAAAAGTAATTGGACAATTGACTCAAAGGCTATTTCATGCGCAGGTGTGGGCAAGTCCATCATTATGCCATTATCAATTAAGCAGATAAAAGGCCTTTTGTTGATTTGAGGTGTGGTGCGTGCATGTGGAAGATTTTGTTGTGAACAGACAACATGTGGTCAAAGGAGCTCTCCATGCAGGTGAAAGAAGCCATCCTTAAGCTGCAAAAACAGAAAAAACCCATCCGAGAAATTGCTCCAATATTACGATTGGCAAAATCTACAGTTTGGAACATCCTGAGTAAGAAAGCAAGCACCGGTGAACTCAGCAACGCAAAAAGACCTGGACGACTACGGAAGACAACAGTGGTGGATGATCGCAGAATCATTTCCATGGTGAAGAGAAACCCCATTCACAATAGCCAACCAAGTGAACAACACTCTCCAGGGAGTAGGCGTATCGATATCCAAGTCTACCATAAAGAGAAGACTGCATGAAAGTAAATACAGAGGGTGCACTGCAAGGTGCAAGCCACTCATAAGTCTGAAGATTAGAAAGGCTAGATTGGAGTTTGCTAAAGAACATCTAAAAACGCCAGCACAGTTCTGGAAAAACATTTTTTGGACAGATGAAACCAAGATCAACCGCTACCAGAATGATGGCAAGAAAAAAGTATGGAGAAGGCGTGGAACTGCTCGTTATCCAAAGCATACCACATCATCTGTAAAACACGGTGGAGGCAGTGTGATGGCTTGGGCGTGCATGGCTGCCAGTGGCACTGGGACACTAGTGTTTATTGATGATGTGACACAGGACAGAAGCAGCTAAATTAATTCTGAGGTGTTCAGAGACATACTGTCTGCTCAAATCCAGCTAAATGCAGTCAAATTGATTGGGCGGCGTTTCATGATACAGATGGACAATGACCCAAAAAATACAGCCAAAGCAACCCAGGAGTTTATTAAAGCAAAGAAGTGGAAAATTCTTGAATGGCCAACTCAGTCACCTGATCTTAACCCAATTGAGCATGCATTTCACTTGTTGAAGACTAAACTTCAGACAGAAAGGCCCATAAACAAACAGCAACTGAAAGCCGCTGCAGTAAAGGCCTGGCAGAGCATTAAAAAGGAGGAAACCCAGCATCTGGTGATGTCCATGAGTTCAAGACTTCAGGCTGTCATTGCCAGCAAAGGTTTTCAACCAAGTATTAGAAATGAACATTTTATTTCTAGTTATTTAATTTGTCCAATTGCTTTTGAGCCCCTGTAATGAAGGGATTGTGTTAAAAATGCTTTAGTTGCCTCACATTTTTATGAAATCGTTTTGTTCACCCCACTGAATTAAAGCTGAAAGTCTGCACTTCAACTGCATCTGAGTTGTTTCATTTAAAATTCATTGTGGTAATGTACAGAACCAAAATTAGAAAAAAGTTGTCTCTTTCCAAATATTTATAGACCTAACTGTACTCTAGGAAACTTGGAAGATGTTTTTAAGAGGACAGGTTATTTAATTTCTTTCTCACAAAAATAAATTGGAAACCAAGAAGGGATCTAAGTTAATCATAGAAATTACCACAATAGATCTAGAATACGCCAGGTATCCAAATGAGAGACTTTATAGGAAAAGACAGGTTTTGCAATAATAATAATAATAATAATACATTTTATTTATATAGCGCCTTTCCCATGCTCAAGGCAATCACAATTTAACTACTACAACTAAAGAAACAGAACAGCTTATCTTTAAATCGTGACATCATTATTATGAACACAGGGAGAAGGCCAAAAAGATCTTAGCTCAACAAATCCACAAGCAGGAATTCCACAATGCAGTAACAGCTATCACCAGCAAAGATGGAGAAAAAATCATTGATCATAAAAATATAACCCACACATTTAGAAAGTATTATAAGTCCTTATATTCTACTCAGTTTAAAAAAGATAAGACACAATCTACAGTAATAGGTTTTTGATTTATTATAGATACCACAGCTAGATACTCCTAGTGCAGTGGAACTGGATAAACCTCTCAAAATAACTAGAAGCTATAAACTCACTTCAAAGTGGGAAAGCAGAAGGCCAGGATTGCTACTCAGTGGAATTTTATAAAATATTTTCAAATAAGTTAGATCCACTATTATTAGCAACATTTATAGAAGCTAGAGACAACAAAATTCTACCTCAAACATTTGTAAGAATAATAAGGACTTACTACAATTTGAATCATACAGTCCAATCTCACTCCTGAATAATGATGTTAAGATACTCTCTAGCACATGGCACTAGACTGGACAACTTGCCATTTATCTTAGCAGATCAGTTAAATATCTAGGGGTAAATATCACAAGTAAATATAACCCTCTTTTTCAACAAAATTTTGGTGTATGCATGGAAAAAATAAAAAAAGACGTGAATAGATGGTCTACTCTTCATATAACATTAGCAGGGAGAATCGACAATGTCCGGATGAACATCTTTCCTAAGCTTCTTTTTCTATTTCAAAGCATCCCCATATACATTAACAAATCATTTTTTTTAAGAAATTAGGTTCAATGGGGGAATGATACTACCTAACTTTCAATTTTATTACTGGGCAGTAAATATACATACCATAAAGTCCTGGGGGGTATTTTTCGTACATCGCTTAAATCATCCGAAATCAGATGCCTCATCTTGGATAAGTTAATGCCGGTGACACTCATCCGGGATAGGTTGGTTTTTCAAACGCAGCCGTGTATTAGATTAGTCTAGCTGGATCTAATCATACGAGATGAATGCACGCGCCCCCACTGATTGAAAAGCCCATATATATTGAGTCTAGAAAACATGATCAGCAAGTCTTTGATAGGCTGTAACAAAATGATGAAAGAACGGGCGCATTTTTTTTTTCACACACGCGGCGCAAGACCATTTATTCGAAGGACATGAAGAATTTCAAGATTTAATATGCACAAGGAGTAACACTGCAAAAGCAGCCCAGACCAGAAAAGACGGCTGGCAAAAAGTGGCCGACAAATTAAACGCTAAGTAGTGTGCATTGTACTTACTGAATGTAGCGTTTCATTTCCTATGTGTCAGATTAATTATTATTTAATATGTCATAATTCCAGATCAAACGTGAGCACAAGGAGAACATGAGAACAGGTTAAAGTGAAGTACAAGAATATACTTCAAACTGGTAAATATTGGTATATAACTAGTTAAAGAATTGTTGACATAAATAATCATATATAATATAAAAAACATTAATTTTAAAGCTAATAAGAAGGCAGACAAGCAAAAAACAGGTGGAGGTCCACGCGGTCCAGACCTAACTCCTGCAGAAGAGTTGGCTCTCCAGCAAAATGCCCATCAACCTGTTTCTGAGGGCATTCCAGGGTGAAGCGCCTCCTCAGAACCAGTGGCAGGATGCAGTGGTCACTTCATTTCAGGTAAAGGATGGTCATTGCATACATTTGTCCTCCATGTGTGCCATAGGTATGTTCCATATAGCCCTCTTTTTTGTTGGGTCAGTTGCAGGGAATGCTTTGAGTAGTGAGAAAAGCGCTATATAAATGCAAAGAATTATTATTATTATTAATGTCATATCCCTTGGACCTGTGTCTGACCAACGAGGTATTGACAAAGGTCAAATATTTGATGAAGACACTGTGTCTGATTATTCATCAGGAGGAGAGGTACATTTTCCAAATAATGTTTGATCAAACTCCACTCTGATCAGTCCCATGTGCCCCAATCACATTTGGAAATCCTGGTAATGAGAATGTTAGGCTGATTGAGATTCTTCATGGAACTGTGGGTGTTTTAGCCTGTGTATTACCTACCTGCAATGGCATGAAACGTCTCTTTTATTGTCTGCACACGCAGGTGTCCAGGAAACACTATGAAAACCCGAAGGAAAGATTTCAGAGCCAAACAGACTTTACAAATTGCCTGGCAAACTGCACTTTTAGTTAGATTTTCCGCATCGCCTACAGTATATAAAAAAGTGGCGCTTGTAAAAAACCTCAAAGCAATGCATACTGTCTGTGTGGTTGTGAGAGCCCGACTTCGCCTAGTTTGACTTCGAATATAAGGTGCTAATAAATCTTTGAGGTACAATATTCCCCCTCGGCTAAAGCGGTATCTTTCAAAAAGAATTTCCTCCAGGAGCAATAAAGGATCTTGCCGATCACGCAAACCCCTCTCTATATGAAATTCTTCTTATAATTTGCGCACCAATATCAATTGTTCGCTCATTCATGAATGGCGAAGCCATGACTGAATGAATTCCACGCACGGACACTGATTACGTGCGTGAGCTAATCCTTGTTTAGGTAGAACAAACAATTAGGATGTGTTGCTATGACAACACTTCCAGCAAGAGTTTCGAAAAACCGACATTTTCAGGATCATGCCAAATCATCAACAATTACATCCGGCTAAACGACTAATCCACGTACAAAAAATACCCCCCTGGGGCCTCATGTATAAACGGTGTGTACGCACAAAAATGTTGAGTACAAACATTTCCACGGTGAAATCGCGATGTATAAAACCTAAACTTGCCATAAAGCCATGTACATTTTCACGGTAGCTCAAACCTTGGTGTACGCAAGTTCTCTTCTCAGTTTTGCAAACTGGCAGCATCCAGCGTCAAAGCAGTGCTACTGTTCCTGTGTGGTTACCCTTTCTTTTTTAAATCCACATCCCTGATGTGGCTTTATAAATACACTGAAACTAACTGCATATTGTTTATTAGTTTAAGGCATATGATTGTAATTAACCTGTAACAATATAATGGTCCAGGGAATAGCCAAAGTATTCCAAATACCATAGCTACTTTACCATTGTTACTCTCACTGCACCTTCTTTTTCTTCTTTCAGCAGCTCCCGTTAGGGGTTGCCACAGTGGATCATCTTTTTCCATATTACTCTCACTGCACCACTCGGAGTATTTATATCACTATATTTGAGTGGGGAATCACAGATCTACAGCAGCTGATCTGAAAGACAATTATCAGTACAGTAATCCCTCCTTCATCGCGGGGGTTGCATTCCAGAGCCACCCACGAAATAAGAAAATCCGCGAAGTAGAAACCATATGTTTATATGGTTATTTTTATATTGTCATGCTTGGGTCACAGATTTGCGCAGAAACACAGGAGGTTGTAGAGAGACAGGAACATTATTCAAACACTGCAAACAAACATTTGTCTCTTTTTCAAAAGTTTAAACTGTGCTCCATGACAAGACAGAGATGACAGTTCAGTCTCACAATTAAAAGAATGCAAACATATCTTCCTCTTCAAAGGAGTGCTTGTCAGGAGCACAGAATGTCACATAGATAGAGAAAAGCAAACAAATCAATAGGGCTGTTTGCTTTTAAGTATGCGAAGCACCGCGGCACAAAGCTGTTGAAGGCGGCAGCTCACACCCCCTCTGTCAGGAGCAGAGAAAGAGAGAGAGAGACAGAGTTTGTTTTTCAATCAAAAATCAATACGTGCCCTTCGAGCTTTTAAGTATGCGAAGCACCTTGCAGCATGTCGTTTCAGGAAGCAGCTGCACAAAAGATAGCAACGTGAAGATAATCTTTCAGCATTTTTAGACGAGCGTCCATATCGTCTAGGTCTGCGAACAGCCCCCCTGCTCACACCCCCTACGTCAGGATCACAGATAGTCAGCGCAAGAGAGAGAGAAAAGTAAGTTGGGTAGCTTCTCAGCCATCTGCCAATAGCGTCCCTTGTATGAAATCAACTGGGCAAACCAACTGAGGAAGCATGTACCAGAAATTAAAAGACCCATTGTCCGCAGAAATCCGCGAACCAGCAAAAAATCTGCGATATATATTTAAATATGCTTACATATAAAATCCGCGATGGAGTGAAGCCGCGAAAGGCGAAGCGCGATATAGCGAGGGATCACTGTATACAGCATCAAGCACACGCTGCCTCAGCCATGCTGTCTATTGAACTGCTCTCATACGGCAAACGCTTCAAAACATTTCCTGTACAGAGCTTGCGGTTCAGAAACAGTTTCATCCCAAGAACTATCCATCCATCCATTTTCCAACCTGCTGAATCCGAACACAGGATCACGGGGGTCTGCTGAAGCCAATCCCAGCCAACACAGGGCACAAGGCAGGAACCAATCCCGGGCAGGGTGCCAACCCACCACAGCCCAAGAACTATAAACGCACTAAATCAGTCCATCAAGTGCTCCTTGTAGAACTGTTTGTACTTATAAGTACAATTACCTCACTGTAAACTTGCACTACACTTATAATATTGCACAACCTGAGCCACTTTATAAAGCGTGTATTTATATATGATGACGATATCATTTTTAAGATGAAATGCAGAAAAATATGTTTATTATATTATACAGATAAAACTTTAACTTCATTTAAATAATCTATATTGTTAATAATTAAACATGTGAGGACACGGTGCTGCAGAGCTAGCGAGGAGCTGGTGCTCTGTTCACGGATTGTTTCTGCCTCGTACTGTATTCTTGCTGATGCTGGCGCGACACTGGAAGGATAGATGGATAGAATAATGAAATCACATATTATGAAGATATTTCAATGTTCCATAAATGTTTTGAAGAATCGGAGTTCTAAGCTTACAGATGACTTAACGTCTATTACAGAGCTGATTGTGTGGCGATTGGGTATTTGGAGAAAGAATAGTCAGGACAGGAATTGAGGGTTAGTACGTTTGAAAGAGACAGCACTGCTACAATAAAGTATTTCATCGAAAGTTGTGCATGGCGCAGCAAGCATCTTGCGTGAGACATGAACAATCACTGCGCCACCATGTTCCCATGTTTAATAACAGGCTTTGACTCCTTTCATCATGAAAATGATATCACGTATACATCTCAGTATTTTAATTATTCAGAAAGCTGTAATATTATGAATGTAATGGATTCTGTCTCCTGTCAGAGGAAGAGAAAGCCCGGAAGCACGTAGTGATTCACACACATAGAGCACATAGAAGATCAAATAAGAACAAAGCATTTAACGTGCTACTTTAGTTATGATGGGATTTGAGAAATTAGTAAGTTAAACGATTTTAAGATGAAGTTTATGGTGTTCTACTTTAATGACAAAATAAACTACGTGATTAAAGTGGAAATTTCGAGACTAAACTTGACATTTCGTGCTTTTTTTCCCACTGTGTGCCTTTTTTTTTTCTCTGTACCCTAATAAGCTTTCATATGACACTCAGACGGTGGGCTACAACTCACCTTTTCACAGTGACTTTGATACGTGACAACTTCTTTTTTATTTCAGGCACTGTGTGACTTTGTGAACTTGAGCTTTCGAGTGTCTCCGACATGCTATGTCACTTGATCAACTTCCTTTTGTTGTTTATACCACTGTTTAAACCTACAAATAGTACGTTTTCCTTGCCTCCACTTGGTATTTGCTGAAATTCTTCTTTTTCCCCCTCATGCTTTTGCCATTGTCTTTTCACAGAAGGCTGAGCTTAAGGGCTATTTATATTGATTTGCATTTTCAAAGAGGCGTAATTCTGGGAGGTTTTGGGGTGGGACAGCAGGTGCGTGCACGTGCGTTACTTTTCACACTGACAGGGATTTATATAGAGGAAGAACGTGGAAGTTGGTGTTCATACAGAAATATGCATCTGGCTTATGCCATGTTATAATGTGTGTTCTACGCCCCTGGACATCGACACAAACTGATGAACATACACAAGCCTGGTCTACAATACAATTAAAATCTTGCAGTACTTCTTTATATTGCCTGCTCTGTGCCCCAGTAAATACAAACTATCTTCAATATACTAATAATCCAATTGCCCTTCATTCACTCAGTGGATGGCAAGTTCATGAAAGTTCAACAGAGGGATATCCCAGAGTGATGTTTTTAAGTTTAATAAAATACCTTGGAGCATTATATGGCCTGATCTTAGGGTCACTGCCGATCAAAGCTCATTTAAAGCTGTAGGCATGGTTGTTAGATGTCACCCGTAATTGTAAGTCAGTGCCTTTCTTGGGGAAGGGAAAAGGAGTTTGCAGATTAAAACCACTAACAGTTCTGTTGCTGGCTGTACCCAAATCCCACCTTTTCTACAGTAATTCACCTCTGCTCCTTTCAAACACCACCTTTTTTGGGTAGGGCAATTAAAAAACATCAAGCAGGAAATTAGTCGTTATTCGACCACAGGACACCAAGAGGGCAACTTAAGGTTTCTGTGCATTTACAACTATGCAGCAGGATGATGGCTTCATTCCACTGAACTGTAACAAGCAAATGTTGATTCCCAGCTGGAATTTTTCACTTTTTGTTTGTTTTCTTTCACATGTGAAATATAAAACCATAATATCAGCTCTATGTTTAAATTAATTCTTAAATATAGTAGCATATACACATAAAATAATGTATCTGTCATAGTTAGCAGTCATTTCATTATACTATTTTACAATGCCTAAATTATAGTTTGCATTGACTGGCTTATTATATCACCTTTTTCACTTTAACACTATAATATTCTTTTTATTCAGCAAATATGCACAAATGTGGAGATTCTGTATGTGTAGCATGAGTAACTTCCAGAAGAAAAATGATGTTACAAAATTGTTTCTTAGCTTCAAATTGGCAAGCAACTTTGAATGGCGCCACGTGGCTTGAGAAGACATGAATAATTTATAATCATTGCAGAGCAGCTCACGAGACTGCAAGATACAGAACAAAAAAGAAAAAAATAGCCAAGGGAGAATTATACAGTGGCTTGTTACCTAAAGACATGATTTGAAGTGAGAATTATATTTTTACAGGTACCACACAACTGTGATGATTTTATCTAATTTTGAGGACAAGTCCACTTTTTCACCCTTTAAAAAGCTTTTCTCCAATATTTAGGTTGTGATAAGAACACAGTGTGAAATTAAATAAAAAGCATGATTTGAAGGTGGATCACATTTTCACAGAAGATACAAAGGTGATAAACCGGTGCCAGTTTAAAATTGTGTTAACATTGTATTGTATTAAATGATCATTTAAATTATTTTTCAAGGAAAGGGAAGCTAAGGTGAAGCATGCTGTACTATTTTGGGACCTTAAAGAGCTACTCCAAATTGTGTTCAAAATTTCAGGATAATTTTTTTCTCTTGTAAATTGTCTATGGACAAAAGGAAGTTGTGCATTTCAGTATTATCATATAATGTTTTAGTGTGAGCACAGGCTTATACATCAGAAGCCATTATGCTTATCAGACTTTAAACAGAATTTTGAACCATACAGTCATATGAAAAAATTTGGGATCCCCTCTTAATTCTTTGGATTTTTGTTTATCATTGGCTGAGCTTTCAAAGTAGCAACTTCTTTTTAATATATGACATGACTTATGGAAACAGTAGTATTTCAGCAGTGATATTAAGTTTATTGGATTAACAGAAAATATGCAATATGCATCATAACAAAATTAGACAGGTGCATAAATTTGGGCTCCCCAACAGAGATATTACATCAATACTTAGTTGAGCATCCTTTTGCAAATATAACAGCCTCTAGACGCGTCCTATAGCCTTTGATGAGTGTCTGGATTCTGGATGGAGGTATTTTTGACCATTCTTCCATACAAAATCTCTCTAGTTCAGTTAAATTTGATGGCTGCAGAGCATGGACAGCCTGCTTCAAATCATCCCATAGATTTTCAATGATATTCAAGTCAGGGGTCTGTGACTGCCATTCCAGAACATTGTACTTCTCCCTCTGCATGAATGCCTTTGTAGATTTCGAACTGTGTTTTGGGTCATTGTCTTGTTGGAATATCCAACCCCTGCATAACTTCAACTTTGTGACTGATGCTTGAACATTATCCTGAAGAATTTGTTGATATTGTGTTGAATTCATCCGACCCTCGACTTTAACAAGGGTCCCAGTAGCTGAACTAGCCACACAACCTCACAGCATGATGGAACCTCCACCAAATTTGACCGTAGGCAGCAGAGTGTTTTTCTTGGAATGCGATGTTCTTCTTCCGCCATACAAAGTGCTTTTTTGTTATGACCAAATAACTAATTTTTTGTCTCAGCAGTCCAAAGCACTTTGCTTCAAAATTAATCTGGCTTGTCTAAATGAGCATTTGCATACAACAAGCGACTCTGTTTGTGGCATGAGTGCAGAAAGGGCTTCTTTCTCATCACCCTACCATACAGATGTTCTTTGTGCAAATTGCGCTGAATTGTAGAGTGGTGTACAGAGACACCATCTGCAGCAAGATGTTCTTGCAGGTCTTTGGAGGTGATCTGTGGGTTGTCTGTAACCATTCTCACAATCCTGCGCATATGCCACTCCTGTATTTTTCTTGGCCTGCCAGACCTGAGTTTAACAGCAGCTGTGCCTGTGGCCTTCAATTTCCTGATTACATTCCTAACAGTTGAA
Organism: Erpetoichthys calabaricus; assembly: GCF_900747795.2. NCBI lineage: Eukaryota > Metazoa > Chordata > Cladistia > Polypteriformes > Polypteridae > Erpetoichthys > Erpetoichthys calabaricus. Next base: position 146,642,062 of record NC_041399.2, on the reverse strand, counting down.
ACTAACAGTTTAAACCTCTGAGATAGCTTTTTGTAGCCTTCCCCTAAACCATGATACTGAACAATCTTTGTTTTCAGATTTTTTTTTAATTGCATTTTATTGATTTTATTGTAATCACTCCATACAAATAGATTAGTTTTTACAAAAAAATAGGATTGAAAACAAATCAACCCCCACCCCTGAAAAAGAGAGCGTGGCCAACGGACTAAAACTTAAAAATAGTAAAAATAAATAAATTGAAGAGTTTAATAGGCGGATACAGATAAATGGAGAAGAAAAAGAAATGGGGAGAGAATCTACTTCCTCAGTGCTTTAAGAGCTTATTCTAAAATATTATTGATTAGATCCTGCCAGGTTTTGAAAAAGTTCTGCACAGATCCTCTTAGTGAGAATTTGATTTTTTCCAATTTCAAATAATATAAAACATCAGTTACCCACTGACTAAAAAGAGGAGAGTTAGGATTCTTCCAGTTTAGCAAAATAAGTCTGCCCGCCAATAGTGTAGTGAAGGCAATCACAGTTTGTTTGTCCTTCTCTAATTTAAGTCCATCTGGAAGAACACCAAACACAGCTGTTAGTGGATTAGGAGGGATTGTGACACCAAGGCTGTCTGAAAGGCACTTAAAAATTTTTGTCCAGAATGATGTTAATTTGGTGCAGGGCCAAATCATGTGACCCAGTGAGGCTGGAGCTTGATTGCAGTGTTCACAGGTTGGATCTTGCCCTGGAAACATTTTGGACAATTTCAAGCGAGACAGATGTGCTCGATATATAATTTTGAGCTGAATAATTGTATGCTTTGCGCAAATGGAGCGCGAATGAATTCTCTGCATTGCTACCTTCCACTCCTTTTCTGATATGTTGAGTGAGAGATCCTTTTCCCATTGTCCTCTTGGATCTTTGAAAGGGAGGGACTCTAAAATATTTTAATATATTGCAGAAATGCTGACTGAGTCCTCGAGACTGAGCAATATTTTTTCCAGCATAGAGAAAGGTGGGAGATGGGGAAAATCGGGCAGGTTCTGTTTGACAAAGTTTCTTATTTGAAGATAGTGAAAGAAATGTGTTGCTGGAAAATTACATCTGGAATGTAATTGTTCATAGGATGCAAAGATGTTGTCTATTTAAAGATCTCTAAGCAATTTAATCCCAAATGTTTTCCAGATATTAAAAACTGCATATGTTTGTGAAGGTTGAAAAAGGTGGTTTTCATGCAGAGGTGCCACAGATAGAAGCTTCTCCATCTTAAAATGCTTTCTACATTGGTTCCATATTCTGAGTGAGTGAAGCACAATTGGGTTATTAGTATATTGGCAATAACTTGCATTTATTTGGGCACAAAGCAGGGCATATAGAGAAGTACTGCAGGATTTTATTTCTATTGCTTTTATTGATGTGTATGTTCATCTATTTGTGTCTAGGTTTTTATAGCTTGTATGTTTGCTACCCAGTAGTAAAACTGAAAGTTAGGTAAAGCCATGCCACCTTCTGTCTTAGATCTTTGTAGAGTCGCTCTTTGGATACGTGGATGTTTTAGGTTCCAAATAAGTGAGGTTATGGTTGAATCTAATTGTTTAAAGAATGATTTATTGATGTATATTGGAATGTTTTGAAATAAAAAGATAAGTTTAAGAGCTATATTCATCTTAACAACGTTAATTCTTCCAGATAGAGTGAGATGGAGGGCTGACCATCTATGTAAGTCTTGCTTAATTTTTTCCATACAGACGTAGAAAATTTCTTGATAAAGAGCTTTGTTTACTTGTGATATTTACCCCTAGGTATTTAAAGTGATCTCCAATAATAAAAGGGGAGGTGTCCAATCTAACATTGTATGTTTGAGAATTCACTGGAAAGAGCACAGTTTTATTCAAATTAATTCTGAGACCAGAGATCTTTTGAAATTCTGTAAGTGCTGTTAAGACTGCAGGCACAGTATTTTGTGGGTCTGATATATACAGTACCATATCATCTGCATAGAGAGACATTTTCTGTTCCAGTCCTTTTCTGATAATCCCCTTTATCTGATAAGCATTTCAACAGTGAACTGCCAGTGGTTCAATGGCTTTTGCAAATAGCAGTGGTGACAAGGGGCATCCTTGTCTGGTACTACGTTCTAGTTTAAAATAGTCTGAGCAAATGTTGTTAATACAAACTGAAGCATCTGGATTGGTATACAGTAGTTTGATCCATGCACAAATATTTGGGCCTAACCTAAATTTCTCTAATGTAGCCAAAAGGTAGTTCCATTCAATCATATCAAATGCCTTTTCTGCATCCAACGATAATAATATCTCCAGGGTGTTTGACTTTGCAGGTGAATATATTACATTAAACAGGCGTCGGATATTGGAAGCTAAATGTCGGCCTTTAATAAATCCAGTTTGATCTTGTGATACTACCAAAGGCAGCACTTTCTCCATCCTTCTAGCTAGGACTTTCGAGAGTATCTTAACATCATTATTCAGAAGTGAAATTGGTCTGTATGATGCACATTGTAATAAGTCCTTGTTTTGTTTAGGAAAGACGGTGATTAATGCTTAGCGAAAAGTTTGAGGTAGAATTTGATTGTCTCTAGCTTCTGTAAATGTTGCTAGTAAGAGAGGAGCCATCTGAGTGGAGAATTTCTTATAAAATTTGACAGGGTAGCCATCAGGGCCTGCTGCTTTCCTGCTCTGAAGTGACTTTATAGCATCTTGTAATTCTAATAGCGCCAGAGGTTTATCCAATTCCTCTGCAATAAAAGTATCTATTTGTGGTATCTGTAATGTATCCAGAAATGCATTAGATTGTGTGTTGTCTTCTTTGAACTCAGTAGAATATAAGGATTATAGTAGTCTCTAAATGTGTGCATTATATTTTTATGGTCAATGATTTTATCTCCGTTCGTGTCGGTGATTGCTGGGATTGTATTGCGAACTTCTTGCTTGTGGATTTGTTGAGCTAAGAGCTTATTAGCTTTCTCTCCGTGTTCATAGTAATGATGTCTTGATTTAAAAATGGGTTGTTTAGTTTCTTTGGTTGTTAAGAGGTTGAGCTCTGAATGCAAAGCCTGGCTTTTCCTTTGAAGAGCCTCACTTGGACACCTGGCATGTTCTTGCTCTATTCTAGTAATTTCGCTGGTTAACTCTGATAACTTCTTGGTTTGTAATTTATTTCTGTGGAAAAGCTATGAAATAATCTTTCCTCTTAAGAAGGCCTTTAGAGTTTCCCAGAGTATTTTTGCAGAGACCTCTGAGTATGTATTTATCTCTAGGAAGAAACTGATTTGTTTTGATATAAATTCTGTACAGTTCTCATCTGCTAATAGAAGTGGGTTAAGACACCATCTGCGAGATGAGTATGTGGGGCATAATGATTTCAGCTCCAAGATCAGAGGGGCATGGTCAGAAATAACAATAGCGTTGTACTTGCAAGATTTAATCGCAGGCAAGAAATTATTATCTATAAAGAAATAATCAATTCTTGAGTAGCAATGATGCAATGGTGAGTGGAAGGAATATGTTCTTGAGTTTGGGTTTAGAAACCTCCAGGGGTCTGATAAGTTGTGGTTAGTTAAAAACTGTGTAATTGTCATTACAGTGTTTAGATGTCATCCCCCCTGTGACAGGAGACCTATCTAAGAGTGGATTTAAAACACAATTAAAGTCCCCAGCCATTATAATTTTATGAGTGTTCACATTGGGAATAGATGCAACTACATTTTGCATGAATTCCCCATCATCGACATTAGGTGCATAAATCCATCCATCCATCCTCTTCCGCTTATCTGAAGTCGGTTCGCGGGGGCAGCAGCTTGAGCAGGGATGCCCAGACTTCCCTCTCCCCGGCCACTTCTTCTAGCTCTTCCGGGAGAATCCTGAGGCTTTCCCAAGGCCAGCTGGGAGACATAATCCCTCCAGCATGTCCTGGGTCTTCCCCAGGGCCTCCTCCTGGTAGGACATGCCCGGAACACCTCATCAGGGAGGCGTCCAGGAGGCATCCGGATCAGATGCCCGAGCCACCTCATCTGACTCCTCTCAATGCGGAGGAGCAGCAGCTCTACTCTGAGCCCCTCCCGGATGACTGAGCTTCTCACCCTATCTTTAAGGAAGAGCCCAGACACCCTGCGGAGGAAACTCATTTCAGCCGATTGTATTCGCGATCTCGTTCTTTTGGTCACTACCCATAGCTCATGACCATAGGTGAGGATAGGAACATAGATCGACTGGTAAATTGAGAGCTTTGCCTTACAGCTCAGCTCCTTTTTCACCATGACAGACCGATGCAGAGCCTGTATCACTGCGGACACTGCACCGATCCGCCTGTTGATCTCACACTCCTTTCTTCCCTCACTCGTGAACAACACCCTGAGATACTTGAACTCCTCCACTTGAGGCAGGATCTCGCTCCCAACCCTGAGAGGGCAATCCACCCTTTTCCGGCTGAGGACCATGGTCTCGGATTTGGAGGTGCTGATTCCCTTCCCAGCCGCTTCACACTCAGCTGCTAACTGATCCAGAGAGAGCTGAAGATCATGGCCTGATGAAGCAAACAGGACAACATCATCTGCAAAAAGCAGTGAACCAATCCTGTGTCCACCAAACCGGACCCCCTCAATACCCTGGTTGTGCCTAGAAATTCTGTCCATAAAAGTTATGAACAGAATCGGTGACAAAGGGCAGCCCTGGCGGAGTCCAACTCTCACTGGAAACGGGTTCGACTTACTGCCGGCAATGCAGACCAAGCTCTGACACCGGTTGTACGGGTACCGAACAGCCCTTATCAGGGGGTCCAGTACCCCATACTCCCGGAGCACCCCCCACAGGATTCCCCGCGGGACACGGTTGAACGCCTTTTCCAAGTCCACAAAACACATGTAGACTGGTTGGGCGAACTCCCATGCACCCTCCAGGACTCTGCTAAGTGTGTAGAGCTGGTCCACTGTTCCGCGACCAGGACGAAAACCACACTGTTCCTTCTGAATCCGAGGTTCGACTATCCGATGGACCCTTCTCTCCAGAACCCCTGAATAGACTTTTCCAGGGAGGCTGAGGAGTGTGATCCCTCTGTAGTTGGAACACACCCTCCAGTCCCCCTTCTTAAAGAGGGGGACCACCACCCCGGTCTGCCAATCCAGAGGCACTGTCCCTAATGTCCATGCGATGTTGCAGAGACGTGTCAACCAAGACAGCCCTACAACCTCCAGAGCCTTGAGGAACTCCGGGTGTATCTCATCCACCCCCGGGGCCCTGCCACCAAGGAGTTTTTTGACCACCTCGGTGACCTCAGTCCCAGAGATGGGGGAGCCCACTTCCGAGTCCCCCAGGCTCTGCTTCTTCATTGGAAGGCATGTTAGTGGGATTGAGGAGGTCTTCGAAGTACTCCCCCCACCGACCCACAACGTCCCAAGTCGAGGTCAGCAGCGCACCATCCCCATCATATACAGTGTTGACACTGCACTGCTTCCCCCTCCTGAGACGCCGGACGGTGGACCAGAATCTCCTCGAAGCCGTCTGAAAGTCGTTCTCTATGGCCTCCCCATACTCCTCCCATGCCCGAGTTTTTGCCTAAGCAACCACCGAAGCCGCATTCCGCTTGGCCTGCCGGTACCTATTAGCTGCCTCCAGAGTCCCACAGGACAAAAGGGACCGGTAGGACTCCTTCTTCAGCTTGACAGCATCCCTCACCGCCGGTGTCCACCAACAGGTTCGGGGGATTGCCGCCACGACAGGCACTGACCACTTTACGGCCACAGCTCCGCTCAGCAGCCTCAACAATAGAGTCACGGAACATGGCCCATTCGGACTCAATGTCCCCCACCTTCCTCGGAACGTGGTCGAAGTTCTGCTGGAGGTGGGAGTTGAAGCTACTTCTGACAGGGGGCTCTGCCAGATGTTCCCAGCAGACCCTCACAACACATTTGGGCCTACCAGGCCTGACCGGCATCCTCCCCCACCATTGAAGCCAACTCACCACCAGGTGCTGATCAGTTGACAGCTCCGCCCGTCTCTTCACCCGAGTGTCCAAGACATGTGGCCGCAAGTCCGACGACACGACCACAAAGTCGATCATTGAACTGAGGCCTAGGGTGTCCTGGTGCCAAGTGCACATATGAAAACCCCTATGCTTGAAAAAGGTGTTTGTTATGGACAATCCGTGACAAAGCACAGAAGTCCAATAACAAAACACCACTTGGGTTCAGATCGGGGGGCCATTCCTCCCAATCACGCCCTTCCAGGTCTCGCTGTCATTGCCCACATGAGCATTGAAGTCTCCCAGCAGTACAAGGGAGTCCCCAGAAGGTATGCCCCCTAGCACCCCCTCCAAGGACTCCAAAAAGGGTGGGTACTCCGAACTGCTGTTCGGTGCATACGCACAAACAACAGTTAGGACCCGTCCCCTCACCCAAAGGTGGAGGGAGGCTACCCTCTCGTCCACCGGGGTAAACCCCAATGTACAGGCTCCAAGTCGGGGGGCAATAAGTATGCCCACTCCCACTCGGAGCCTGTCACCGGGGGAAACTCCAGAGTGGTAGAGAGTCCAGCCCCACTCAAGGAGATTGGTTCCAGAGTCCAAGCTGTGCATCGAGGTGAGCCCGACTATATCTAGCCGGAGCCTCTCAACCTCGCGCACTAGCTCAGGCTCCTTCCCCTTCAGAGAGGTGACATTCCACGTCCCAAGAGCCAGCTTCTGTAGCCAAAGATCGGACCGCCAAGGTCCCCACCTTCGGCCACCACCCAACTCACACTGCACCCAAACTCCTTGGCCCCTCCCATAGGTGGTGAGCCCATGGGAAGGGGGACCCACGTTGCCTCTTCAGGCTGTGCCCGGCCGAGCCCCATGGGTGCAAGCCTGGCCACCAGGCGCTCGCCATCAAGCCCCACCTCCAGGCCTGGCTCCAGAGGGGGGCCCTGTGACCCGCGTCCGGGCGAGGGAAAACGCCGTCCAAATTTTTTATACATCATAGAAGGTCTGTTGAACCGCACTTTCTCTCATCCCTCACCTAGGACCAGTTTTCCTTGGGTGGCCCTACCAGGGACATAAAGCCCAGGACAACAGAGCTCCTAGGATTATTGGGACACGCAAACCCCTTCACCACGATAAGGTGGCGGTTCGAGGAGGGGTAGGTGCATAAACATTTATCCTGATCCTGAAGCGAGATATGTGATTGTCATGGGCAACTTATTTAACTGTAAAGTGATTTTGATATAGGTGCATAAACATTTATCAAAATCACTTTACATTTAAATAAATTGCCCATGACAATCACATATCTCCCTTCAGGATCAGATACTACATCTTATGCTACAAATGAGACTGTTATATGTATAAGAATTCCCACAACTCTAGTTTTCTTTGTAAAGCTGGAATGGAACATTTGGCCAGTCCAGTCTTTTTGCAGCCGGAACTGATCTTTGCTTAATAAGTGGGCCTCCTGTAAAAATACTATTTTTGCGTTTAGACCTGTTAGGTGAGAGAATACTTTCTTTCTCTTTAATTCGTGATTCAGGCCTTTAACATTGATCTGAATTTTTGATGTCATTTTGTAGTCTTAACTGGAAGTGAGACAACTTTAACCTTAATTTCCAATTTTCCCACAAGTTATTGCCATACAGCCTATTATTACGTTGGAAGTTATAATTATAAAGATTAAAAGCAGGGGTGGGCAAAGTCAGTCCTGGAGGGCCACAGTGGCTGCAGGTTTTTGTTCTAACCTGGTTGCTTAATTAGAAAACAACTCTTGCCAATAATTAAATTTCATGGCTCGTTAGTGCTTTAACTTTGCCTTGTCAGGTCATTTTTTTTCCTTTCTTAGGATATCATCCAAATTATTTGAAGGCTAAAATGAAGGAGTAATTCTGAGTCCTTCACTTTCTTCTCTTCACTTTTCTTCCAAGTTTTTAATTAAACCAAATAGTGCATGATAAATAAACACAGGTGTAAAATGGTAACAAGCTAAATGGAGAACTGCTGCTTTCTTTAGTCATTTGATAATTTTATTGCTAATAAAATTAAAAACTGAGAATACAGCTCTTTAAGACTAAAATAAGCAATAAGGGTTCCAAATCTTAACGAGTTAGTCATCTAAAATGAAGCATAAGTGTTACTTGAGCAATAAGTGCTTCTTATTAAGCCATTGGGTTGGAACAAAAACCTGCAGGCACTGTGGCCCTCCAGGAACGACTTTGCCCACCCCTGATTAAAAGGATAAATTAGACATAGCTTACTCTCTTTCTCTCCCCCCCTTATCTCCCCGCCCCCCCATTTTGCCTCCCCACGTGAGGCTGGACCCCACTTCACAAAGTCCCAGTCCTGTGACATTCCTAGAGACAGAGCACATCCAAAACAAAACAAGCCCCCCAGCAGCGGCATTTGAGGATTAAAAAGTAGAGATATCTATTGCCGATAAAGTCTAAATACTATAAACATAAAATATAATCATCAACAGTCTTGAAATATTAAGACAGTAAACCCAGGGAATGGTGTTAAAAAGTGGCCCTGGATAAGCATAGCAAACCCTAATGCAATAATAACAATAACAATAAACCAATGGTATGATGTTAAACAGTCTCATTTAGAATAGTTAAAAACCAAAAAAAAAAAAAAGAAAGAAAGAACTACTATAAATTCTTCCACACATATGCGTGTATTTGTAATTAAAACATAAACAAAAGTGGCTGAGAAGAAAAAAGGATGTATAATTATGGTACCCGTATCATTGCAAGCAGATCAGACAGCAGGTAATATGTTCTTGCCATACCATGACACGATGCGACTCGGGATCAGCTTTCTTAACTCCTTTTCTGCTTCCTCCTTGGAGGAGAAGATGTGATATTTGTCTTGAATATCCACTTTCAGTTTGGCAGGATAGAAGAGGCTGTATCTGATATCGACTTTCCGTAAACGCTGTTTATTGTTGTAAAAAGCTGCACGTTTAGCAGCTAATGAGGGTGAGAAATCAGGGAAAATACGAATGTGGTTATTTTCAAATATAATGTCTTGTTTGTGTCTGAGAAGTGCCATTACATTTAGCTTAAATTGTAATCTCTCAAAGCGGACAATTAAAGTCCTAGGTTTAGAGGTATTTGATCCACGTATGCGATAAGCTGCTGCTATCTCAGTATCTGATTTAAAGACTTCTCCAATTATTTTTGAGAGTAGTTCAGCTATGAATTTCACTGGGTTTGGACTTTCACAATTCTCAGGTAGACCTTCAATTCTAATATTATTCCTTCTGCACCCATCTTCCAGAGCCGCAAGTCTGTCTCCAAGTTTTTTGCATTCGGAATTCGCAGCTGCAGCTTTTCCATCGGCGTTAGATGCCAATTGTTCCGCTGTTTCAATTCGAGCCGTGAACGTCTGCTTAATGTCTTCCAGCTGATCGGCAAGTTCTCTCAGTTTAGACGCATTTTCCTGAATATGTTCCTCAATTTTTTTCAGCATATCTTTAAAGACTGCATCAAAACGATTATATATACTGTACATTTTTCCAAGTCTTTATATTCCTACCACATCTCTTGTAGCTCCAGCAGCAGCTTCTCATTTGTCTTCTCGTTTGTCGTGAGCAAGCCATTTATTTCTTTCTTCATATTTTTCTGAATGTCTTTCTTGAGCTCACTTATGGCCGTGACCAATGTTGTGATCATTTCCTTCAGTTCTGACAAATCGCTTGGGCTTTTGTGCTCCGTGGGTGAAGTGGCAACCCCTGTTACAGTCGATGCTCCCGACTCGCGAGGAGTAGATGAATGCATGGACTGCAAGGCCATGTCTAGTTTCAAGTGATCTTCTGGAATCCACGAACTATTGTGACCTGCATCACTTGCACATTCACTCCCATTTTCGCTCTCGACTGGAGATGATGCAGTGGAACGTGGTCCTGGGAAGGCTGCGCTTTCGCCTGCCTGTTCCAGGTCAGTCTCTGAAAGGCCGTACCTTGCACTTGCACTTGGGCCTGAAGCCTGTCTTGACTTGGGTGTAGTTTTAAGTTTCTTTTCCATTTCTTTCTAACCCCCTTTCTTGTTACTCATGTTTATATACTGTAGTAGAAACTCTTAAGGTTAGGTAAATACAGGATACCTTGAGATAATAAGAAATAAGAGAAAAAATAAAGCTGCTGCAACGGAGCTCCGCTTCAGACATCTCCCGTAACGGACGAGACCAACTTCAGATCTTTTGAGAGTTGCTTTGAGGATCCTATGCTGTCACTCTTCAGAGGAGAGTCAAAGGGAAGCACAACTTGTAATTGACCACCTTAAATACCTTTTCTCATGATTGGACACACCTGTCTATGAAGTTCAAGGCTTAACGAGCTAATCCAACCAATTTGTTGTTGCAAGTAATCAGTATTGAGCAGTTACATGCATTCAAATCAGCAAAATTACAAGGGTACCCAAATTTTTGCACATCCAGTTTTTCACATTTGATTTAATTTCATACAACTAACTACTGCTTCACTCAAAATCTTTGTTCTGAAAACACCCCAGTATTCAGATGTTCCTAGGAAATGAAAGACATACCACTGTTATCTTTTTTGTTGAAAGCAAATTATTATGCAGGCTGAGAGGGGTTCTCAAACTTTTTCATATGACTGTATATACAGAATTTTCAAAAACATGGCATTAAGCATTGTAAATCAATAAAAAGAAGTGCATGAAAATTAATAAATAGTACAATAAAATGCATTAAATTTTAAAACATGATTGAAGGGAAGCTATTCTCTATTTCAGTGCAGTATCTTTGTTGAGGGGAGAGGTTTAGGTTTGAACAAATGGTTTGTTTTGGATTTGGATTTGAACAACAAAACTCATATATGTGTCTTTCTAAGCTGGTATGTTACATTAAATCTCACAGCAGAAAGCTGATGGGATCTAATGGCAGATTCCAAGAAAATCGATATTTCCACAAGCACATTCATTACAGCACCAAATAGCAGAGGCCTCATTTATGTAATCATAAGCTCAGTGCCCAAAAACTTCAGCATTTATCAATATGAACCTTATTGTACTAGACAGCCAAATCCCAGGTCAGCTCCTGAATTGGCATGCATAAACAAAAATATCTAAGAATCACACTGGAGTTTAATTTTATATTGTTATTTCCTTTCCAGTATCTACATATGCTAGTGTTGTCTATTTTGTTTAACACAAAAAATCAATTACCAAACAAAAAAACCCCATGGTCGGCTGTTTATTTCTTTGAACAAGTCACTAATGGTTTGAAAAGTAAATGCAATTCTCTGTACAATGTCTCTGTACTTGTAAAACACTTTTCTGTGGTATTTGAAAACGCACTATATAAAATAAAGGTCGATTTATTCATTTAGAAGTTCAGCAGAATTTCTGGTGCTTTAAAGAAATTCATATTACATGTTATATGGGCCCACATGATGAATAAAATCCTTGTGTTAAATGAGTATATTTTAGTGATGAACAAAACTATGGAGCTGACAATTACGAGAGGTAATACATTTTATTTTAAGTTTTTTTTCTTTGTTGCTTGTGTAAATGGTAGTTTATAACCATTCTGTTTCATACAAAATACAGTAAGTTAGCTATAATAAATTTATCTTGTTAGTCAAGAATGTTTTCCCTGTCATGTCTGCATGGAGACTCTGTTTTAACGGAAATCAATACTACATCATCAGTTCTCCCAAATAAAATGTGCTTTTTACATATATGTGCACTAACATGTCAAAACTCACTTGCCACCACTATTCCGCACACCCTATGGTTTAATGTTAAGTCATTAAAACACTTATGTCTCACTAGTTTCAAAATGCTGATAGTTGGCTATTTCCCTTTGCCACCTACACTCGCTGAACAAATTCTTAGGACGTCTATTGTAATACTGGGTAGAGCCTTGTTTTGCTCTCAAACCATCCTCAGTTCCTTGTGGCAGATGCTGAAAACATTCCTTTGAGATTCTGGTCCATGGTGACATGATTGTATCACGCAACCTCTGCAGATTTATCAGCTGTATATTCATGCTGCAAATCCTCCGTTCTACCACATCCCAAAGGTGTTCTGTTGGATTAAAATTCTGTGACTGGGAAGGTCACTGAAGAACACTGAACTTATTATCATGTTCATGCAACCAGTTTCAGATGACTTTTGTTTTGCGACATGGTGCTGTATCATGTTGGGCGTGGCCATTAGAAGATGGGTAAGTTGTGGCCATTAAGAGATGCACATGGTCAGCAACCATACTTAAAAAGGCTGTGACATCCAAGTGATGATTGATTGGTATTAATGGGTACAAAGTGTGCCAGCGTAACATTCTTCACACCATTAAACCGCCATCACCACAGGCTGGACTGTTGATACAAAACAGGGTGGGTACATGGATTCATGTTGCTGGCACCAAATCGTGACCCTACCTTCTGTGTGCTTCAGCAGTAATCGAGATTCATCAGGCCAAGCTTTGTTTTTCCAGTCTTGAACTTTAAAGTTTTGGTGAGCCTATGCCCACTGCAGCCTCATCTTTCTGTCCTCGGCTAGCAGAAGTGGAACTCGATGTGGTCTCCTGCTGTTGTAGCCCATATGCCACAAGGTACGCATTCTGAGTTGTTGTGCATTCTGAAATGCTTTTCTGTCCACCACAGTTGAAAAAAATGGTTATGTGAGTTACTGTAGCCTTTCTGTTAGCTCAAACCAGTCTGGCAGTCCTCCTCTGACCTCTCTGATCAACAAGACATTTCCATCCACAGAACCACTGCTCACTGGATATGTTGTGTTCCTCACATCATCCTGAGTAAACTCAGGAGACTTTTGTGCATGGAAATCTCAGAAGAACAGCAAATGTCATGGTCAAATTCACTCAGATCACATTTTCCCCCATTCTGGTGTTTGGTGTTAACATTAATTGAATCTCCTGACCTCCAACTGCATGATTCTATACATTGCATGTGAAAGGCTGATTAGATAATTGCATGGATACGCATGTGTGTAGGTGTTCTTAGTAATTTGCTCAGTAAGTGTACATTGTGTATGAATGGGTTTTCTCTCCCACCTCCTAAAGATGTGCAATTTATAGTAGGTTTATTGGTGACTCTAAGTTGTGTGATGAAGTGAGTATGAGTATATATGCATGAGTGTATCCTACAATGGACTAGTATCCTGTCAAGGATCTTTTCTTGCCTGTACCCATTGGTACCATAATAGGCACCAGCTACCTGCAACACTAAATTGTTAAAATATGAAGAGATGTAAGCCTCTTATCTGTATATGGACTCATCATTAATTGAAATGAGGCCTATTAGTGTTACTATATGTCAACTGCAAATTTGAGATGTTTAACAGACGAATCGCCAGAGATACAGTCATTTGCATAAACTGAAATAAATAGTAGGTGAGATGGATACTTTTCTGCGGTGCACCAGTACTAAGGGTTAATGGTTCAGAAATGTATGTGCCCAACTGCATATATTGTTTCCTATCTGTAAGTAAGTCTGTGATCCAATGGCAGATTAGGCAGGTTGAACTGGGTGAGTTCCTTATCTGTAAGCTCTGGCATGATTGCATTGAAAGCAGAGCTAAAGCCCACAAATAAGATCCTCACATATGCCCCTGGCATATCAAGGTGTTGGTAAATAAAGGTCAGACCTAAATTCACTGCATCATCCATAGACCGGTTGGAAGTCTTTTGTAGCATTCTCGAGGTAATTCAGAATAAGGCGTTCAAAGTTCTTTAATACTACAGATGTTAAAGTTACTGGTCTGTTGGAAGGAGCGCATGGAAATAAATGTTGGGGCATTAACCAGCTCATCCCCATTTAATTCCTTCAGGGCAAAGCAAATCAAACAGTTGATGGCTTGCTAAATGGAAAACATTCAGTTACTGTATAAAGAAAACAAAATACAGTTCTTATGGCATCAATTCTTCAAGTGGCATTGAGCTCCATTCTGTAGGACATTGAGCTACCATAGACTGACTCACCTTCTGGCACGCTTGAACCTTATGGAGCGTTGGCCAGAAGACGCAGTGTCAGTTACCTTCAATTGGCGTCTTTTCTCAAATGTGGAGGAAGAAGGAAGTGACATATCGATAACCCCCTCTCTTAACCTGTAGTGGCATTATGTACCTGCAAATCAACGTGTGAGGTGAACCTCTTACACACATGCAAGACAGGAGCCTTTGGATTCATTTATTTTGCCCTAGTCTTTGCTTCCAAATTACTGAAAAACAACAAAACAAAATGTATTTTCCTTTAGATTTTGAGTCATAGAAATCTGATAAATAAAATAGAAGATCAGCTTCATTGTGGTATCTTAAGTACTGTAATACTATATAGGAGACTGCAACATTAAAGTCTTAGAATGCTTTTAAAATGAGACAGCATTAATACTACTTGAATGCTCAAATCCTGTTCAAATGTCTTGTTTAAACTTTTTTTTTTTGCCCAGGCAGGAACTACACAACCAATCCAGTGACACATTTGCTTTAAAAGCTAAGAAAAAAGGGTGTTAATCAGTAAGAGCTGCAGGAGAAAAAGCTCAAATAAGAGCTAGAGCTGTGAAAGTAAAAGAAGGTCATAGAAAACAGCAGGCAATGTGAGACCTGAACAGCTCTACTAGCAGAGCCTATGAGTGGCCAGTGCTAAACTTGTAGCACGTGCTGTTGATTAAATTTATTAAAAGTAAATTGGTCAGGGAAGTGCTCTGCCTACTGTGCACACTGCTTGTTGGCACTGAAGTCTATATATTATAGCATTGCAATGTCTATGTAATGTCCATGCATGCCAGTCTAACATATTATCCTATATCCAACTCTTCAGTGCTCTGAGTAATAAAGTTCTGTTAATAAATAAAACATACAGTAAAACATAAAGTTTGGAGGAATGTATTTACCAACTCTATCTAGTGATTCATTTTATTTAATGCTTGATCTATTCTAGTCAAACTACTTCATGCACCTTTCATTGATCTCTTCAGGTGAAATGTTACCTGGTCACCTACGTAAGTTCCCTTTCTTCAACTTTTTTTTCCAGCATTGTGCTCCTTTCCAAATGGCTTCATGTTTGCACAATGTCCTTGCAATGAATCATGCAAAGAGAGGACATGCATGGGATATTTATGTTTCATGTTTTATAATTTTATAAAATCAGATAGAATCCATTAATATATAAAATGCATTTATATTTCAGATTTTAATTGTGAAATTTGAATTACAGGATATAATATTTAATCTATTTAACTATTGGTTTTATAGTGTCATGTTACTCGAGATCATTAAAAGGAGTTATAAAGCAAAGTCACAAAGTGGGCCTTCGGCCTCCACAACAAAGGTTACACAGATTCGCTTGCAGGGCCTTCAACTGCAATTAACTTATAGACTTGAACTGGGGACTGTATTCAGAAACAAAGGAGAAGATGCACCTTTTTCAAATGTTCACTCAGTTTCAGATACATCTATTAGTTTCCTTCAATTAATTGAGTTACAGGGTTTGAAACCTATACAACCAACATTGAGTGCAAGGCAGGGATCAGCTCTACACAGGACACACATCCATTACTGGGACCAGTCATAACCCACTCTTACCAGCACCAGACTAATTTAGTGTCACAAATGAACTATCTTTGGGATGTGAAAGGAAAAGCAGAGTGCACATAGACACAAGAAGAACTTGCAAGCTCAGTGCAGACAGTGATTAAATTCTGGCTCAAAACTAGTTTGTTTTAACTGTGAGGCAGAAAGGCTAGCAAATGCTACTCCAAGCTGACATTTTTAACAGCATAAATTAAATACTGAAAAAAGAACTTTATTCAAAAAGTGAAGAAAGGAAATATCAAAAATGGCTTTCTAGAAATCAGCAATAATCCAAAAACAAGCTAATTTATAATCTCCATGTCTGGGAGATGAAAATGAGACCTGTCCCTCAGAAACTTCAAAATATGAGCTCTCCTGAACACCTAGGAAAGATTTTCACTTGGGCAAACAGAGAAAAGGGCAGAATCAATAACAAGAACTTCCAACCTCTGGGTTTTATAAATCCAGCTTCACCTAAGATAGCTGTCTACACTATGTGGATCTTTGCATGCTAGGGCAAGCATTTTTAACACATCACCCCCTTTGGTGGCCATAGTGCCAACATGTTTCTCTGTTTGGACCATCACCTGGAACCTCCCAGTAGTCCAGTCACTGTTTACTCTTACTATTAATTACATGTTGCATGGTGATTAGCACATGCAATTACATATTACACTGTACTCTGTAAACTGACCCTGTAATATTAAGAAAATCACAAAACATAAAAAATATGAGGCACTAAAAACTGAAACAAAGACCTGCAGAAACAGAAAGTCAGCCCTTTTCCATAAATAACAGTTTTCACACCTCAGCTTGCCATAACGCAGTCCTCAAAAGATAAAGTACTCTCTCCATCTCACTCTCTCTTCACCCTCTGCCTGATTACAAGTACACCTATCTCACAAGACACTGTGCCATTGCTGATGATGAGTAGCTTTGTGATCCTCTTCCTGCTCTTTGTCCTCTGCCTCTCCAAATGCCAGGATTTTTTAAATCTCAGCAATGCAGTTACTAGCTTATCCAGGCTATCCCCACTTAAAATCTGTCAGTATTAAGAGGCAAGGTTAGAGAGCCATGTACTATGTGAAGCTCTATGTTTCCACAAAGAATAATAAAAAGAAAAAATGTTCTTTCCTTCTTGTACAATCAGAAGTATGTAGCAAATCACACAGTCAAGCTGATGTACAAAACATTTCGTATAGTGCAAATGCATTTCATCAATGCTTTTTACCCTTGATATCAAATTAGTTTAAACCAGGGGTGGGCAGTGTCGGTCCTGGACATTGTAGGTTGCAGGTTTTTGTTCCAACCCTATTGCTTAATTAGAAACCAATCCTTGCCAATCTCAGGCCTTATTTAATTTTATGGCTTGTTAGTCTGCAATGTTAGGTTCTTATATCAAGGAAATCATCCAAACGGTTTGAAGCCTAAAATGGATCATTTTTAGTCATTTTCAGTCTTACATTTTTCTCTTAAGTGTTTTATTAAACTCCACATAGGTGGACATGGAAACAAGCAAGATGGAGACCTGCTGGCTCCTTTGTCATTTCCATCTCATTGCTAACAAGGAGCCACTAAAACTAGTGAATGCGGATGTTTAAGACTAAAATAAGCAATTAAGGGTGGGGAACCTTAACAAGTA